>NW_026442117.1:1917500-2115000 GCF_026898425.1 Galleria mellonella
TTTCAATATTAGCGCTTTCAAGTTTCAGTCCCAGGGTTTCTATTCGAAGTTTCAGGTCCTCTAATTCATACTTCATATTTACATTAAGTTCTGGACAGCTTCTGTTTAAAGTATAGCTAGAGATGGGCAATCCACCTGGGTGGGTTTAAAGTCTGGTGGGTAAAAACCGGGTGTTTTGGGTTTATTGGGTTTAAACCCCATAAACACCCAAATTTTTGGGTGTTTATGATTTTGTACTTCATCATCGTCATCTCAGCCGCAAGACGTCCACTATACTGGACATAGACAATATTATTATGCAGCCTACAGAATAAAAAACTTTTAATTTGATTTTGAGTTTATTAAGAAAGAGATGAAAGTAAAATGTAAAACTACAGTCAATCACTGTCAGATTCAGAGTTATTACAAGCGATGAATTGTATAGGTTCGATAGGCTCTATTTCGTCTAAACTGTTATGTTCATTTACTTGCTCAATGAAAGCTTCTAAGGTATTTTCTTCATTAAACTGAATGTCCTCGCATTCAGCTTTATGTTTAAGATTCCAGTTATAACAAATGAATGAAATTTTTTCAGTTCTTTCAGTTGTAAGTCGATTTCTTTTGTTATTATGTATGTAGCCTTGGATACTAAAGGAACGCTCAGTGGCTGCCGAAGTACAGGGAGCTGATAGAATACGAATCGCTACTTTGCTTAACTCAGTGGAACCACAAATACCTTTCCACCATATTAGGGGCTCAATGCTATCTAATGAGCTCCATACAAATCCTCTGGCCCAAAAGTTTTCTTTAGCTTTATAACACGCCAAATCTGCCATTACATTTGACAAACTTAAGTGTTGGCTTAAATTGTAGATAAATTCCATACCCTTAAGTTCTTCCTCTTGAGTAAGTTCGACTCCTAGAGTCCTGGGGTCTAGAATATATGCTGCAAAATGTATTGGCCTCATTGCCATATTGCATCTTGAAGATACTGATGTTAGAATCTGCTGTTTGCTTTCTTCGCTCAATGTCGAAATCTCATTTAATGCAAAACGTATCTTAGCTTGTACATCTCTAAATGTAATGTATGTGCGATGCAAACGATTCTGGTCGCTCTCTAAGTAAAATATGCTTTCAGTGACTGGTTCCAAAATACTTATACATTCCCCTGTCTTCGTCCAGAAATCATCACTTAGAATTAAATCTTTAATATCTCTTGAAATTACCACATCTTCTCTAACTGTTAATATTTGCAAAGCTATCTTATTTGCTTTCAAACTTTTTAACGAAGTAACATGACTTCCCCATCTTGTAGCACAAGGCAATTTTAGTGTTTGTGTAGAATCTTCACCCTGCCTTGATTTTATCAACAAGGAACTTAATCGTTGACTCCTTTTAACAGTTTTTATTATATTTATGGCTTGCATAATAAACACAGTTACTTCTTGTATCTTTACAATATCTTGGCACAACAAGTTAAGGATATGTGCACAGCAACCGAGAGGAACAACATGTGGATATTTGAGTTTTGTTAATTCGAATGCCTTTTGTATATTTCTAGCGTTATCGCCAATAAGTACAAGAAACTTATTTGCTCCATACACTTTCATTACTTTTTCAACTTCTTGGCTAAGGTATTCACTAGTGTGAGGATTACTTTCTGTATTCAAACTTTTAACGTATGCAGGTTGAGGTTTTGATATAAGAAAGTTTATTATTCCTTCATTTCTTAAATTAGACCAGCCATCGCACTGAAGGTGTAAGTAACTACAAGCATTTAGTTCCTCATTTAACTCAAAACGCATTTCTCTATATATTTTATCTAAGTATTTTGTCGCTAAAGCTTTACGTGAAGGTATTTTAAATTTTGGTTGCAATTTTTCGAAAAATTGTATCCATAAAGGATGTTGCACCATCGATAATGGCGTCCCTGTTACAAATATAGCTCTCGCTAATTCTGTTTTTATATGATCATCGGTGTCTTGAAACTCAGCATTTATTGTAGTGTTAGCAGACGACGAGGGGCTTATAAAAGAATCATTTGTCTCTATCTCTGACAGTCCAGACATTTTGGTTTTGGACGAGCTATCTTTTATAAGTTTCATAGAGTCTTTTAATGTTTCTGGAGATTTTGGACAAGTGATAAGATGTTGAAGCATTTTGGCAGCATTACTGAATTTGTAGACCTTATTACAAAGCTTGCAAGAAACAGACTTGTTTGGTAAAGTACGGTAGTGCTCCCATATGCGTAAATCTTTAGGTCTCCCCATTGAACCTAAAAAAATGAACGATGATTAGTTGGTCTGACGAAAATTCAACAATAGAGTGCCTATTTTTTTACAATGATTATTTCTTGTTATTTACAATAAATTTATTAAAAAAATAATAAAATAAATACAAAAAACCTTTGTAAAATTACATCTCCTCGGAGGATTAAACGCAGACGCTAGTTTATTATCGTATTGTTCTGTATTTTTCTCAGCAACTTCTTTAATTCGATTAGGTACTTACGCATATTATGTTAAAAATAAATATCTAGTACACATCTTAGGCTATCCACCATTATTATCCAATGACGACTCTCAGCTAACTATGCACTATCATCCAAAATAAACGTGTATGGAAAATTTTATCCCAGTCGGTTGAGGATTGAGGATAATTGCATCAACATACGAACATACCTACATACTTTTATTTACATAACGCAAGCTAAATAAAAGCTTGTAATAATACATCTAATTTTAAGTTAAAATTGTTAAGTGATCATGATATAATTGTATCATTCAAAAATCCACTTACCTTTAATTATTTCTTGTTAAGTATAAATATTATTTCAAATCTGCTCCCTTAATATGCACTTTTTTACTGCTTTTCCTACCTAACACGTTACCAGGAAGTCACGTTACCAGAGTCAGAGTAATAGTGAACACGTTTGACAGTGATTGTCGTCGCCTCATATTCAGCGTCGACGAATAGGGGAATCCCCAGTCATAATGTATTGCATGCGTGGCGGTCTTACTTCAAATCCATAAACAAAGAGATAATTACAGAACTCGATACTAGATGGCGCTGTTTTTGTTTGAAGAAAGTTTGCGGGCTAAAATACATAGAATTTCATCAATGACTTCCACAAAGAACAACATTTCTGTTTTTTCTAAGTCCGTATCTCTTCCGTATATTTCATAAGATATAAGCTTGGGCTACATTGTTATGCAACGTGATTTTGTCGCTGTCTTGCTAGCAGGGTTGACAGATATACGATTTAAATCGTACTCATACTATTATTTGTCTATTTTTTAATGTACGATCGTAAAGATTATGATCGTAATTCGCACAAAAACATACGACTTTTTGGTTACCTGGCAACATTTTTATTATGAAACGAACATGCTCACATCATCAGTCACATGCAACAATTTATTGGGGATTTCCCCTTCACATCTGGCAGTCCTGCTTGCTAGAATATAGGTAAGTCAGCCACAGTTACTGACGATCGATATTTAAAGGGTATTGTTTTTGTGCTAAATATTTCATAAAAACGTTATTTAATACTTTGTGGATTATTAATTTAGTTGATAATCACTGGAAGTAAAATGGATGCTAATTTGAGAGATCAAGATCTTCGTATAAAACAGTTAATAAAAGAAAATCTACGTAAGTACTCTTTTTATACCTAGGTAGGTAAGGTATAATAAACACAAAAGGTACTTAGATCGCGTGTGTTCGAAGCATTTATTCTAATAAATTTAATTTAAAATTGTAGAAAGAAAAAAATGTCTGCCAAGCCGTAGCCGAAGCCGATCTCCAAATATATTTGGCGATAGTGAGACCCAGTGTCCAGATGATTTACCCAGCGTCGTCGCAACAAAGAAAAAAACGAGGATAAAGTAAAAGAAAATTTACTGAAAGAAGAAACAAACTGTTCTAAATGCTTAATTTATGGAGAAGAGGATAAAAGAAATGAGTATTTCGGACTGTTAGTGGCTCAAGAATTTAAATATATACGGCCATGTGTGCGAACGAGGTGTTATGAAGAAATTTTAAAGTATCTACGGGAAGCAAAAGGCCAACATGTTGATCAACTGCAACATGAAAACACTGAAAATTAATTACTTTCATTTTATTATATATAGATTTTTAAAATTTCCTGAAATATTATTAGTTAACGTTTTATTTAATATTGTAGAATTGATCAATACAATTTATAAAAATAATTTATTGGTATTACTTACATATTTTCAAAAAAATACGTAAAAACCTATTTTTTTGGGTGATTATGGGAGTTTATGGGTGTTTATTGGGTTTTTACCAAAGCACCGGGTTTAAACCCGGTGCTTTGCCCATCTGTAAGTATAGCTCCTATAATTAGATCAATCTGTTCGAACGTCGACCTGATAGCGTATATTGCTAGCAATAGGGCTGTTAAGTCCCCATTACTAATAATCTCTTCTCCCCGAATGCGACCGTTTAGGTTCCAGCGTGTGAGGATGAATTTTTATTTAAAAAAGTAGTAATTTAGCTTTATATATTTAATGGCTAGGGTAGAAAAAAAACCTATGTTCTTCTCAATTCCATATAGTACACGGATACCTTTCATAGTGACTAGTGATGCCGTTGATTAGAAGACATTAGATCCTACCAAGCGGTAACCAACTTTGTTGGAGTGTTTTTAGAGAGTAAATTATTTATGATGTATTTGAAAAAAAAAAAATTAACCCTGTTATTGCAGGCGTATGTAGACTAGTGTAATGGCTCACTATCTCCTATTTCTAGCGATATATTCTGTCAGGTCGACGTCCACGTGGGCACCCCTGGAAGCCATTTTGGATTATCATATCACATCGCAATGTATTAGTGAAAACTGCGTTCAAATCGGTTAAGCCATTTCTGAACATTTTAGAACTGTTTAGAAATTTGAACATAGATTAGCGTGAACAAACGTACAGACAAGCAGAAAAAAATTCTAAAAATCATTGTTTATATCATCATCCAATCATGGGTTCTATTGCGTTCATAAAGCTCACCCTGGAATATTTTTTCTTATATATCTTCCCTGTACAGACAGCGATCAGTTACGATTTTATTGTATGTATTGATTGATAACACAAGTGCTCTAATGAAAGATGCGTGATGGAGCAAATTTGTTTTAGCCTCAGGTACTGCAAATAACACGTGACCTCTAGCACGAGTATATTTGTCTGGAGCAAAAAAGTTTACGTTAACTAATATAGCAGAATTTTCAATCATCTAATTGAACATACAAGCAATTCGTCATAATCATTTCGGCCATTATACGTCCACTGCTGGACATGGGCCTCCCTCATAGACCGCTACAAAGAACGGTCCTGAGCCACTTGCATTCACTGACTCCATGCAATGCATTTGAGGTCGTCACTCCATCTAGCGGAGGTTTTTTTTTATATACAACTTAGAATGGCAAACAAACTGACGGCCCACCTGATGGAAAGTGGTAACCGTCGCCTATAGACATGAGCAGTATTATGGACATAACAGAGTATACTGTTTCCCCCATGATACCCCCCATGCGTTTCCATTCCTGAGGACTCAGATGTTATTCCTCTGTACCCTGTAAATTCACGCCATATCCCACCCTTCAAATCGAAACACAGCCATGCAAACACAACTGCTTCACGGTAGAAACACGAATGGGAAAGAGGTACCCAAGCAAACGACTTTTGTACAAAGTCTCCCTCTGGTAAATTTCACCACAAAATCGAAAACGTAACGTAACTCTGCTTCTACTAAAGAAATACAGATTCGGTTACTTTCCTTGCTCCATCATGCTGAATACGCGCTCGCGTAAAGCATTAGAGACAGGAATGGAAAGAACAAACGTGACTATATTTTCTAATTCAGGGCAGGGTTACAGTGTGTATTATTGTTACGGTATTTCAAACTGTATTCAAAATGTATTGCACTTAATTAATAGTCGTATTCCTGAAAGTCGGACTCTAAATTTATTTTATTTAGTTACGTCATCTAGAAGTATTGTTTTTTTTTTTATTTCGAAATCCATGCGTATATAATCGCGGACATACGCTATTATCAAATCAGAAACAATTTAAATGCAAATAGGCTTAAATATTTTATTTAATAAAACCATTTAATAATGATAATTTCAATTAAAGAGGGGCAAAGTGGCGCAAATTAAATATAATTAGGGTTATATCTCATAAAAATATAATATATTTTACATAAATAATATTTCTTGGTATATATCGTCACGTTATATGTTAATTATAAGATTGAAATAAAATTATGTACTTACATTAACCTCTTTGTTACGTCAAACATTTAATAAACCTATTATGAAATGACAAAATACACTACCGGTGCAGTAATTGATGAAGGATTATTCGTCATCGTCATTTCAGCCTTTAACTTTTACCAGAGGGAGACTTTGTACAATAGTCGATTGCTTGGGTACATCTATCCCATTCGTGTTTCAACCGTGAAGCAGTTGTGTTTGCATAGCTGTGTTTCGGTTTGAAGGGTGGGATATGGCGTGAATTTACTGGGTACAGAGGAATAACACCTGAGTCCTCAGGAATGGCAACGCATGGGGGTATCATGGGCGAAACAGTATACTCTGTTATGTCCATGGTACTGCTCATGTCTATAGGCGACGGTTACCACTTTCCATCAGGTGGGCCCTCAGCTTGTTTGCCATTCTAAGTTGTATAAAAAAAAAGCCTTTAACTGTCCACTGCTGAACATAAGCCTCTCCCTAGAGGGGTTTTGCCAGTAGTTGCCACGCTTGGTAGGCGGATTGGCAATCGCAATTAGACTTTAGAGTTGTTTAAGGAGGGACGCTGCTGCCCATCCCTCGCACTCCCTTAGTCCTCCCTTCCAGAGAACTCAACTGAATGAATTATTTACATTACCGAAAAATGTTTTAATGTAAATTATATGGAGTCTTCTCTAACACTGGCATTGGCAAAAAATCACCGCTGTCACTTCGGTGGCAGCCATTAAAAAAAAAGGAGAAAAGAAAGATAGGGAAAAACAGAATTTTCATCGTGCCTCCGATCAAACTGTTTATAATTACTCCTCTTCATACAAACGTTGCCTGCAAGAGACCGCTTTAAACGATAAGACCGTCCAATGTTTTATCACTATGGTCATTTCTTGTAACTGTTTGTATCTATAATAAGTTTACTGTTGTAATCTTTTGGAGGAAACAATAAAGAGTATCTATCTATCTATGAAATCTAATTTGCTAGAGAAGGCTATAGGCTATTTTTAAACGATTACGAGGACGAAGTCGTCGGTAAAAGCTAGTCTCAGTATAAGTAACAGTACTGTTGTGAAACATCTTTATATTTCAATATTTTTCTGTCAATGACGAATATTTTTAATTTTTCTTGATGTTCTTTGTTAAGGCATTGAATTAAGTTATTAAAAAAAATACTGAATTTACCACCTACTATTTTTCTTCACTGTTTGCTTTGAAACCTAATTTTTATTTTATTTCTATTAATCGGATTACTCACAAATACTATTTAATTGATTAGATATATCAAGTGCAATTATATGCGCGCTTATGTAAGTAACGGATGGCCCTAAGGAATTATCAATAATTTTTTTAATAATTAATATGACATATTACTGATATTTGTTTTTTATTAACATCTTAGATTGTTACAATGTTGCAATAGAATTTATCAGTTAAGTACACTTATTTGTTATATGTCATATGTAAAAAGTTGATAAGTAATCAATGGCTTAGATAAATAATTGATATTAATGAGGATGTTGGTGGAGTTTTTAATTTTTTTTTTAAATATTTTATTTAAAACCTATTTGTACCTATAGAAATAGTTTGCCTATGTTCTATAAAAAAACTGACTTCAATCGTGGTAAAACCTTTGATACTAATCCGTGGTATTTTGATTTACCAGTTCCTTCACGGTTGCGCGTAATGCCCCTGGCTTTCCGTCACGGGGGGGCTGTAGGCTTGCTTGTTACCTTAGTGGTATAAAAAAAAAACTACAGGACCGATTTGAATAAAATTTCTATGGCACCAATCTGTAAGCATATATTTTCAGATAAAAAAATTCAAACCGGTTTATAAATTAAGAATTTGTGAGATAACAAGCATAAATAATATAATCGAATAGAGAACCTCTTCTTTTTTTAATATAAAAAAAAAAGAAACGGGACCAGAGGTATTGGAAAAGTACAGGGGTATTGAATAATAGTGATTCATCTAAGGCAGATTATCTTTAATCTATGTTACGTAAGCCTGTATCCTTGGCACTGATTTTTTTATAGGATTAAAATGAAATAGTAATCTCGCCAGCGCCATCAGTATCTACGTATAATTTAAGAAAAAGAAATTACAAAAACCTTTCTCAAGCTAACAAATACAAAAAGATTTCTATCAAATCCGTCTGGAAATTTCAGAGATTACTTCGTTCAAACAGTCTTCGGCTTTATTACATTAGTACCTTATTAATAGGTATAGATAACGTAGGCAGTTTATTAGGTACACAAAATAACAGGGAATGTAGGTTAAGGTTTCTTATTTGTTTGTTTTGTGTCTATAATTATATATTTGTTCTAGTATTAGGTACATATTTAATATATATGTTTGTGTTTATATATACGGCATTCAAAATGTGGACATGGAGGAGAATGGAAAGGATAAGTTGGACAGAAAAGTAGCGAATTAGGAAGTCCTGAAAGGTGTAAATGAGAAAATAACAATAAAAACAATAGAGAATAGGAGAGGTAAAATGCTGGACCACCTTATACGACATGACGATTTTTAATGAGCGTAGTAGAAGAAAAAATAGAGGGTAAAAGAGGAAGGGCAAGATCGAGGAATAACTATACGGGACAGATAAAAAAACACTAGGTGTCTTATCGTATAGGGAGGTCAAAGATATGGCCTGGAAATAAAATGCATGAATTTGTTGCACCAACAAGAGGAACTGAAAAGAAGAGGAGGAGGTTTATATGTATATATAGTTAATAATTTTGTTTTTAAATTTATTTTATTTATTTATTTCTATTTATAATTATTTTACTTAAAGTCTTACGCACTTATTCTAAAGTTGTTTAATTATACAATATCATCATACCCATTTGTATAACAATTAAGTTTAAAGTTGTCTTGAAATGATTGCACTTAGCAATACAACTGCCTTACTGTACTCATACAACTGTATCGTTGTATTTATTGCATATTCCCTATATTGTATAATGCAAATAGATAAAATATACCCATGAATTTATTCATTAACGTTGCAGGTAGATTGGCAACCGCAGTTTGGCTTTAGAGACGTTTTAAGAGGGACGCTGCTGCCCATCCCTCGCCCTCCTTAGTCGCCTCTTACGACACCCACGAGAAAAGTAGGGGTGACCCATTCTATGCCGGGACCACACGGCTATAAAGGCTTGTTTGTCACCTTTGTGGTATAAAAAACGGAAACGCATATATAGATACGGATATATTGCTAGCAATGACGCTGTTAGACTTCATTACTAACAATCCCTTTCTCCCTTACTTGCTGTGATTGGTACCTACTAAGGGTATCAAATAATTTAAGATTTTTCTTTAACTTTATATGCAACTTAGAATATCAAAAAAGTTAATGGCTAATGATATTAAGATATGAAATCTCTTTTCATTAAATTTATGGAAATATTTACAAATCCGAACAAATTTATTTAAAATCGAAATAATTCATACTATATTATGAATGGAATAGTCACAGCATAGAAAGAAAATGCCCGGTACTATGCTTTATCTATGAATCATTTGTCTGATCATTTGTATAATTCATCAATTAAATTTTACCGTTTTGGTGAACATAATAGGTACTAGATATATCTATTTTTGTCGTGCATATTAAAATCAGCATTGGCAATAATTTAAATAAATAAAGATTTTTTTGTATATGGAAATTTAAATTGACAAAAAATTTGTGACGCTGGCCAAATTCAAAATCACGACTAAGAGTATGGTATTCAATATCAATACGCAGTCCCTTTATCGGTGACCAATTTATCTATTATAGTAAAATAACTAGTGTCTCACAATTTTGTTATAAATTTAACTTCGTCTTCATTGGAGCCCATGTGTGAGGCTAGGTTTATAATAATTTTGACTTTTGATTTTCTAATAGATTTCTATTAGAAAAATTGTTCATATTCGTTCTTACAATAAAGATTTTGTTGTAACATGAAATTGAAGTTTTAATCTATTCCATTGTTGTATACGGCGACTATAACAATAATAGAATTATGCATGTAACGGAATAACTCACACTCTGACAGTTGTCAGTGTTACAGTTTAAAAACATATTTCCATTAAATTCAGGATAATTATATTTAGTGTCGTTTAGAACGAGTACTCAGTATATAATTTTAATCATATTATTAGATTCAATTAAATTTAATGAAAAATGTGTTCAGTTATGTAGTCAATCTCTTTGAAAAATAGAAATAATAATTAATTTATTATCTATTAAAATAATAAGTATTTATATAATACCTATTTTTTTGATAGATGATAATTGTAGAAAGATATTATTTTTTATTAAGTATGCTATATAGTCAACATTATTAAAAAAATGGTCTCGTCATTCGAGTGATCGGCTCGAATCACCTACGTATGTGTTGACTCATACATGAAAAACTCCCAATGAAAAATTTTTGTGATAAATAGAAGTAGTAAAGTGAATAAGTATAATCAGTAGTCGAACGATTTTTGAATAATTCGAATGAAAAGCTCAGTCGAATAATTAGTAGTTGTATTAGTAAATTTGCGCATTGCTAGCTGATACTCATTCGGTCTTCTCTACTATCATAAACATTCATGAGAACATCTAAGCTTTAATAAAATAACATAGGTTACATATATTATGTAGGGCTCCTGCCCTACCTACGTTGATTTACCTTCATTGGCGCCTAGGGCTCTTGGTTTATAAATATAAAAATATATTAGGGTAAATTAATACTGCGGATAAGGTAAAGTAAAATTAATCTGACAACACTGACAGGCCCAATAAACAATATGACTGATCTGTGATTGAATGGCTCATTCTCATCTCAAATTATTTTGTTGTTTAAAAATTCTTTGAAAATATGGTGTAAATCCGAATACTTTTTACGACACCTACCCTCCATTTTCACATTTTGAGAGTATCGCATATTGCTCGCAGTGAAAAGATGTCGTCGAGTTCTGTGGAGGAAATTACGGACCAATCCAATGTGAGTATATTTAATTGTTTGCTTTGTTGTCTTTATTCTTCTTTTCGTAGTTGCATTATCCAGTGATCCAATATTCGATGAATGGTTATTTTTTGGATTTTCGTACTTGCTTTAAATTTAATTCTAATAGTTATCGTCTGTTCAACAATGTAAATATTGTTTACTAATTGCGTCATAATTCTATTGCTTTGAACTAACTAGAGCTTCGCATGGCATTATTAGTAAACATATATTTAGATGTAGGTTCTCTTTATCTGTTAGCCATAAAATAATTATGTATTTTTTTTAAGTAGGTACATTGAGATTCCTTTATTAATGTATACAGATATACAGTCACCAATGCGAATTAATGGTTCCAAATTCGAAAATAATCAAGAAATGTTTTTTTTTTATGTTTCTTTGTTGTGAATGTAGTTTAAATAGGTTTTTTTTTTTTTTTTTTTTTTTAATATTATTCTACTGTGATTTGGGTACTGTATTATTATAACTATTTTTTACTTCTATACTGTTTGCTTAACTTCCCAGGATCTATTCACACAAGATGGTGTACTGCTCAAAGCCTGCAGCGGCCGACCAGTCAATGAACTCAACTCTATCGGTATGCTGTGCATTGTGCAGAACTCAGATGGCACTAAGAGCATTGAGTGGCGGCCAAGTGATATAATCACAGTGTGTGCTGTCCAGGAGCAAGATTGGGCGCTTGTTAATGCCATTGGTAAGTTATAAGGTTTGTTTGTTCGTAACTTTGTTCATCTAGGATATGTTCACTGACTGAGGTAAAAAGTAGTAGATTTGCAAAATTGTTTTTTTATCTGAAAAGATATACTTACAGATTAATTCCATAGAAATTTTTATTAAAATCCATTCACAGTTAGTTTAGATTTTAAATCAAAATGACTGGTGATGGGACAATTGAAGATGATGTTTTTTTTGTGGAGTACAATCTTAAATAATTATTTTTTAATCTATTTCTTATCTTATTTCTATTCCTTGGACCGGTAGGACGTCGTCAACGAACATTCAGTGGAAACTTAACAGCGGACTATGCTACGGCTAGAGCGCGCATCATCAGAATGCCATTGAATGAACTTAAAATCTTCCGTGTCACTAACAGAAACCAACAGATGAGTTTCTCTAACAAAGTCGGTGTGTGGCAGTCGACATTCTTCTTCCAACATGGAAACGCGGAAGTGTTTATAGCATATCTGAAAAGTCATGTGAAAACGGCCAAATCGAGCCGTGATAGGAACACATATTTGGTTGTGGAGCCCACAGATGAGACACGTGCATTGAATCGTTCGTTCACCGAATTGGATATATTTCAAGAGAATACAACAGACGTGGTCTGGAATATAGTGAGCAATCTTAAGGAGAGACCATACGAGACTACAATGGAGGCGTTTTCGAAACTCTCAAGCATTGGTATGTCTAGTTATCCTTTTTTTCTTGTCATTTACTCCTTGGCTTTGTGCTGGAGAATTTCAGTACCTCATTATCTGTAATAAGCTGCTGTGTGGTCCCGGCATAGAATAGACCACCCCTTCCTTTCTCGTGGGTGTCTTAAAAGGCGATTAATGGAACTTAATGGTCCAGGATTGGGCAGCAGCGTCCCTCTTAGAACATCACCAGACCCTAACTGCGGTTCCCATTGCGCCTGTCAAACGGGAGATTTTTTTTAATGGATGATATGGTAACCCCACCCGCGCTATCGGTATATACCGGCGGGGTACCAGTGAAGGATCATAGGTGAGGATGAAGTAGGTCAGCTAGCCCATAGTGACGAATTCAACAAGAAGTGTTCACGATGGTTTCCAGGGGGAATCCATGTCGACCTAATAAGGCGTATTGCTAGCAATGGTCCTGTTAAACTTTATTGCTAGCAGTGCTGGTCCTCAGGGACCGACGCTGGCCACACGGAAAGTTCGCTGCCGGTCCCCAGGGACCGGTGCCGGGCCCAACGTGTTAATAGTGATATTAGAACTGTATTTCTTTAATGTGTGAGAATGGAGTAACCCCGTCTGTGTTATCGGTATACGCTGGCGGAGCATCAGCGAGGGGTAGTTGATAGGTGAGGATGAAAACAGTCAGGGTCACGTAGCCCATCGTGACGAATTCCATAAGAATTAACCACGATGTATTCCCGGGGTAACCGCATGGAGGTCGACCTGATAGGGTATATTGGTAGCAGTGGGGCTGTTAGACCCCATTATTAACAATGTCTTTTCCCACTGTAGGACTGGATTACAACTCGGGATCGCAACTTTGTAAGTAGATAGCGCTTCGTTATAAAACGATTTATTGCTTCACGAACAAAAATGGCAGTTTTGTTTTTAAAAGTTGAATAAGCACACATTTTATTTTAATGTAAAAGTTACCGTTTGTAAATTGATTGAGAAAGCTCGATTAGTTTCGGGACCAGTTTGTGACCCTTAATCATGAGCGGCTGTGATGCGAGCGCGAGCCTAACTGCGCGTCTCGGCCCGAAACTAGTCGAGTTTTCTCGATCTATTTACACTTTAATTTAATTAAAACCGGTAATTGTTGCATTGAAAATGGCAAATAAGAAATTATTTTGGGACCAATACAGCAATCCTACAGATTATAAGCACAATGGTGCGAGCTTGAATTGTATATTTATTTGCGTTACATATTCACAAAAACAATTTTGCTACATTCTGAATTCTAAAATTTGAAAGTCATTTATAAAAATTTTTTATTTATTAAATAGGGACATAATTAAATTATTGCCGTGTGGTCCCGGCGTAGAATGGGCCACATCTTTCTTTCTCTTTCCCTTGGGCGTCGTAAGAGGCGACTAAGGGAACTTATTGGTCGAGGGATAGGCAGCAGCGTCCTTTAAACATAACCAAAGCCTAAATTCGGCGGGTTGGTACTGCTTGCCAAGCGTGGCAACTACTAGCAAAACCCCCCTTATGAGAGAGGGCTATGTTTAGAAGTGGACAGTTAATGGGAGATATAATAGTAATGTACATATAGTTAGATTAATTGATTTAAAATTTTAAACGTGATTAATTAACGTAGAAGCTTGCTTTTATTGTATTATTTTAAACTAGCGGCCCGTCCCGGCTTCGTACATGTGGACATTTCTACAATTTAAAAAGTGGCCATTAAGGCTGCACACGCAATGGATGCTTAAAAATGGAGTAACTTCTCCCGTTTTCCCAACATTTTCCTTTACTGCTCTTCTCCTATTGATAGTAGCGTGATGAAAAGTATACTGTAACCTGCCCTGAAGAATAATTGTACCAAGTTTCGTTAAAATCCGTCGAGTAATTTTTGTTTCTATAACGAACATACAGACAGACAGACAGACAAAAATTTTACTAATTGCATTTTTGGCAACAGTGTCGATCACTAATTTCTCCATTCACGCCATATCCCACTCTTCAAACCGAAACACAGCCATGCAAACACAACTGCTTCACAGTAGAAACACGAATGGGACAGAGGTACTCAAGCAATCGACTTTTGTACAAAGTCTCTCTCTGGTCTGATCTCTCCCGCCTGCAACACCAGGGGTGTCGCGTGCGCGTTGTCGACCCCGAAGGAATCTTAACATACACTTTGTGAAGAACCCCACACAGTAGTGTCTAGGGAAAACCTAGTTTAGTTTTGAAATAAAAATAACTTGTTTTCCCACCATCGAATTTAATTTTTTTTGCGAAACAATCTTAAATGATTGATGAAAGGTTCTTGAGTCGTCCTCGTACTGGCAAACGCAGTGTAAGACGACTTCCTACTAAATGGAACGACGATCTCATACACATTGCAGGGAATCAGTGGATACAGGTGGCTCATAACCTTTCCTTATGGTGGTTTATGGTGGCTTAATAGATTTAAGCAGATAACGGCTGATGTGATGATGAATCGTTGGTCATTCATTCAAGATCATTGGCATTAAATTATTCAGTGTACTACGGCAATGAGGCGTCGAGCAAACGCGACGTGTCCGAGGAGGTGGCTGATTTGCTCACGAAGAGCATGGTCGCGGCGGAGGAGGCGCACTCGGTGACCAAGAGCGATGAGTACGAAGTCATCAGCATGAAGCCCACGCTGCCACCGAGACCCAGTATACCCAGGTAAGATTTGTTAATTTTTTTAAGTCCGAGGTAAACGAGCATATTACCAGAGGGAGACTTTGTGCAAAAGTCGATTGCTTGAGTACCTCTGTCCCATTCGTGTTTCAACCGTGAAGCAGTTGTGTTTGCATGGCTGTGTTTCGGTTTGAAGGGTGGATATGGCGTGAATTTACTGGGTACAGAGGAATAACACCTGAGTCCCCAGGAATGGCAACGCATGGGGGGTACCATGAGCGAAACAGTATACTCTGTTATGTCCATGGTACTGCTCATGTCTATAAGCGACGATTACCACTTTCCATCAGGTGGGCCGTCAGTTTGTTTGTAATTCTAAGTTTGTATAAAAAAAATATTGCTCACCTGACGGTAAGTAAGTATCGCCGCCCATGATCACCCACAACACCAGAGGTGTGCAGGTGTGCTGCCGGCATTTTGTAAAGAATTATTAAAAAGTAAAAAAGTAGATTATAGTTATTATTTAACTCTTTATTGTACTATAAACAAAAATATACAACACCAGAGGCATTTGCACCTGGATACCAGCTTGGTCCTCTTGACTCGACTCAAAGAGGGGTTATGAGAATTGTTGGCGATCCCAAACTCACGAGGCTGTATCGAGCTCTTAAGTCTAAGGCGAGACTTTGCCTCCTTTTGTGTGTTCTACCGCTTGTATAACGGATTGTGTTCTGAGGAATTGTCTGAAATGATGCCTACAGCCACCTTTTATCATCGCACCGCTCGCCATCGACAGGGAATTCATCCTCACACGCTTGAGCCTAAATGGTCACGTACAGTGCAGATTTAGAGAAATTTTCTCCTGCGAACGTTCAGACTGTGGAACGAGCTCCTTGCCGACGTTTTCCCTAGAGACTACGGTATGGGGTTCTTCAAAAAGGATATATTAAAGTTGCTTCACGGTTGGCAATGCGCACGTGACACCCCTGTAGGCGGGGGTAAGGGATTGTTAGTAATGGAGATTGAGAATCCCATTGCTAGCAATATACCCAACCAGGTCGCCCTCCTCGCGGTTGACCCCTGGAAACTATCATGGTTAATTCCTGATGAATTCATCATGATGGGCTAACTGGCCTGTTTATGAAATCATCCCATGGTGATGATCACCCTTCACTGGTGGGGCACCAGTGAAGGGTGAGGGCCAGCGTATCTCGTTAGCGCAGGCGCGGTTACTATTCCATTTTCTACCAATAAAAAAAAAACCCTGTAGGCGTCCATAGGTTACAATTAAATAGAGTAATACTCTTTGTTGTTTCCTTCATAAGATTACAATAGTAAACTTATTATAAATACAAACAATTACAAGAAATAATCACAATGTGAAAACAATGGGCGTCCTTATCGCTAAGAGCAATCTCTTCCAAGCGACCTTTGGATGGAGATGAGTAATTATAAACTGTTTGATTGGAAAAATTCTTTTTTTTATCTGAAAGGATACTCTTACAGAATGGTTTTTTTGAAATTTAATCAAAATCGGTTCAGCAGTTTAATTTTTAGATCAAAATAACTGATTTTGTTATAATTGAAGTTAGTTTTTGTTATGGGATGCAACCTTTAATTATTGGGGGGAAAGGAATTGTTAGTAATGGGGTCTAATTTGCCCATTACTAGTACACCTTATCAGGTCGACCACCACGCGGTGCCCCCTGGAAACTATCGTGGTTAATTCTAGTGGAATTCATCACGATGGGCTAACGGACCTGCTTTCATCCTCACCTATCTTCGCTCACTGGTGCCTCGTCAGCGTATACTGGCAGGTGGGGATACCATTTTATTGTAACCCTTAAAAAAAACTTTAATTATTCATATGCCTGTTATTAGTCAATATAAGAGTAAATAATAGAAGATAATCACATATTACCAGAGGGAGACTTTGTACAAAAGTCGATTGCTTGGATACCTCTGTCCCATTCGTGTTTCAATCGTGAAGCAGTTGTGTTTGCATGGCTGTGTTTCGGTTTGAAGGGTGGGATATGGCGTGAATTTACTGGATACAGAGGAATAACATCTGAGTCCTCAGGAATGGCAACGCATGGGGGATATTATGGGCGAAGTATACTCTGTTATGTCCATGGTACTGCTCATGTCTATAGGCGACAGTTACCACTTTCCATCCGGTGGGCCGTCAGCTTGTTTGCCATTCTAAGTTGTATAAAAAAAAACTGATATTATGGTGGATTTAGAAATAATGCTCCCCATCAAATTTGGTCTCGTTTGTGTTGACAAAAGCTGTTCACAGTCTTATAGAGCCTGATGCCCATAACAAGGTCTTACATATAAAAGCTTTGTCTGTTACAGAAGCACACCATTGTCTCAGGAAAAGTGGGAAGGTTTGCAGGACACGTTGGGTCGCGTCACAGAGATGGATGGCGTCAAGCAACTCATCTTTAGAGGGGTAAGTCAAGAATCTTTATAAACATACTAGCTTTTGACCGAGACAGAAACCTATATCTTTTTCCATCCACTGTACTATGTAAATCAAATTTTATAGTGATTGGTTAAGCGTTAAGGTGCTATATGGTCACAGGTCTGTGTTTAGGTATGAACGGTGGGATATGGCAGTGAATTTACAGGGTACAGAGGAATAACACCTGGAGTCCTCAAGAATGGCAACGTATAGGGGGTACCATGGGGAAAACAGTATACTCTGTTATGTCCATGGTACTGTCCATGTCTATAGGCGACGGCTACCGTTTTCCATCAGATGGGCTGTCAGTTTGTTTGCCATTCTAAGTTGCATAAAAAAATAAAATAAACTAAACTCACTTTCACATTTATAATATTAGGATGAAGCAGGCAGAGAGTATACTGGAAAACATGTTAAAATTATACTCAAATATTTCAGGGAGTAGCACATTCCATTAGAAAGCAAGTATGGAAATATCTTCTAGATTATTATCCGTGGCACATGACCCATGCTGAGTTGAAGGCCCTCCAGAAGAAGAGAACAGACGAGTATTACTGTATGAAGCTGCAGTGGAGGTCGATGACGGAAGGCCAAGAGAGCAGATTCACAGAGTACAGGGACAGGAAGAGTTTGGTAGAAAAGGATGTGAATAGAACGGACAGGACACACCCGTTCTTTGCCGGTGACAATAACCCAAACCTGGAGACCTTACAGGACATACTGATGACGTATGTCATGTACAACTTCGACCTGGGTTACGTACAAGGAATGAGTGATATATTAGCGCCATTGCTGTTGCTTATGGGCAACGAGGTGGATACTTTTTGGTGTTTTGTTGGATTCATGGAGAGGATCGTAAGTACTGCTTTTTAAACTTTAATTATTTTTAATACCATATCAGCTGTTAACTTTCCACTGCTGAATATAGGTCTCCCCCATAAGGGTTTTTTGTCAGTAGTTGCCACTCTTGGCAACCGCAGTTATGCTTCGGTGATGCTTTAAGAGAGCCACTGCTGCTCATCCCTCAACCATAAACTTTTCTTATTCATCTTTTACAATACCAACGGTAAAGGAATGGGTGGCCCATTCTATGGCAGAGCCATACGGCGAATTCCATTATTATTAAATTAATTTATATTAATTAAATGCAGGTGTATTCATCACGATGGGCTAACTGACCTGCTCTTTTATTCTCACCTATCATCCTTCACTGGTGCCCCGTTAGCGTATACCGTTACCGCAGACGGGGTTACCATTCTATTATCAATGTTAAAAGAAATCTGGTTCCCACCTTCCATGAGGTGGACTGCCAGTTTGTATGTACCCACCCTTAGTTATATAAAGTGCAATGTTGCACAGGCATCGAACTTCGATATGGACCAGGCAGGCATGAAGCACCAGCTACTGCAGTTGCAGCAACTGGTCATGTTCGCGAGCCCCGAGCTGGCGCAGCACCTCGCGCTCAAGGACTCCGGCAACATGTACTTCTGCTTCCGGTGGCTACTCGTCTGGTTCAAGCGGGAGTTCTCGCTTATTGATATTATGAGGTAAAGCAATTTTTTTTATATATATATATTTTTATATATATATTATTATAAATATTCAAAACTACAGAAAACAAGTTCTATTAGTGTTCAGAAACCACATAAACATATGTGGTTTCATTTCGGTATTAATGCTAAATATGTTGAGACTATTCAACTTGGATTTGATAAAAAAGAGAATTTTGAGAAAGAAAGAGTGAGTGAGAGTGAGAAAGAAGAGAGAGAGAGATAAAGAGGAGAGTGACAAAGAAGGGAGAGAGAGATAGAGAGAAAGAAGAGAGAGATAAAGAGGAGAGTGACAAAGGGAGAGAGAGATAGAGAGAAAGAAGAGAGAGATAAAGAGGAGAGTGACAAAGAAGGGAGAGAGAGATAGAGAGAAAGAAGAGAGAGATAAAGAGGAGGGTGACAAAGAAGGGAGAGAGAGAGAGAAAGAAAGAATGTATTCAAAGAATCGTGCGACTCACCAAATAACAAATATGTTTAATAACAAATATGGTAAATGATATCTGTTGTACCAGCCATTAACTGTCCACTGCTGGACATAAGCCTCCCCCATAAGGGAGGTTTTGCCAGTAGTTGCCACGCTTGGCAGACGGCGATCTGTTGGCGGCAACCGCAATTTGGCTTTTGGTGATGGTTTAAGAGGGAGACTGTTGCCCATCCCTCTACCATAGTTCCCTTAGTTGCCTCTTATGACACCCACGGGAAAGGAAGGGGTGGCCCATTCTATCACGGTGCTGACACGGGGCAGCAATAACTAGTTATAGTAAGAACTAAATTAATAAACTGATTTTAATATATTTTAAAAATGAAAATATGTTATGTATATAAAATATGTTATATTAAAAATGATAATTTTTTTTTTTTATATATAATAGTTTTATCATTTATATATTTATATAACATTTTAAGTATTTTCTTTATTTTATGTGTTTGCTTTTAATGTATTACTCAAGCTGTGCACATAATGTGATTGGATTGTAACCTAGCCGAATCACAAGTGTAATTATATATTTATGTTTTTTATGGTTGTGATCTGTTTTATGTGCCAATAAAATAAAATTAAAAAATAAAATCTACTCATATTTGTTGGCAGGCTGTGGGAGGTGCTATGGACAGGGTTGCCGTGTGCTAACTTCCATTTGTTAATCTGTGTTGCTATACTCGAAGCAGAGAAGGAGGTCCTCATCAGCGGAGACTATGGTTTCACTGAAATTTTAAAAGTGAGTACAATAATAAATTTTATTAATATAATAAAATTGTACATCGACGACGTCTGTATATGGGGGATATTTAAATAAAA
Organism: Galleria mellonella; assembly: GCF_026898425.1. Taxonomy (NCBI): domain Eukaryota; kingdom Metazoa; phylum Arthropoda; class Insecta; order Lepidoptera; family Pyralidae; genus Galleria; species Galleria mellonella. The sequence continues at coordinate 1,938,090 of NW_026442117.1, forward strand.
TAATGTGAGTATCTCAAAAAGATCAATATTTATTTATTTATATTACATTTTTCTTCAAAAGAACCAAAATAACCGACATAGCCCGAAGGATAAGCAAGCTGAAGTGGCAATGGGCTGGTTACATAGCTCGAAGAACCGACAACCGATGGGAAAGAAAGATCCTTGAGTGGCGATCATGTATGGGTAAACGCAGTATAGGACGACTCCCCTACGACGACGACTAGATGAAGTGACGACCTGAAATCTATTGCAGGGAGTCATTGGATGCTGGTGGCTTAGGACCTTAATATCTTGATTCTATCAGATAAATTAGTCGATGGTCTTCACGGGGAACCACGTGGAGGTCGACCTGATAGGGTATATTGATAGCAATCTCCCCAATATTAACAATCCCTTTCCCACAGTAAGCCAATATTAAGACGTAATTAAAATGCACTCCAACAATTTCAGCATGTGAACGAGCTGTCAATGCGGATAGAAGTGAACAAAGTATTAAGCTCAGCAGAGGGTATATACCATCAGATCATATCCGCCCCCCACCTCACCGACCAGATCCGAATAATACTCGGCCTCACTCCATTGGGGACGTCGGCCCCCACGGAAGATGATGACGCACCTGAAGCTACGGGTACGAACTGTAAAGACAACGATGCCGCTGCCAATGTCAGTACCAGTGGAACGGATATGGAAGAAGTTATGTATCAGATAGGACTAGATATGAATTTCTAAGCACGGTGATTACATTTTCCATAATACTATGTTCCTTACTAACTTTTTTTTTTCCACTGTTTTGTGTCGCAATGTTTGTTTAAATGGAATTTGTTCTATTTTGGTCCATTTACTGTACAACGATCGCCGTGTCGTCCCGGCGTAGAATGGGCCACACCCTCCTTTCCCTTGGCTGTCGTGAGAGGCGACTAAAAGAACTTAAAATGGTCGAGGGATGGGCAGCAGTGTCCCTCTTAAAACATCTCCAAAGTCTTCTCCGTAAGGGCTGTTTTGCCCATAGTTGTCACACTTGGCAGCCGCAGTTAAGCTTCTAGAGATGTTTTAAGAGGGACGCTGCTGTCCATCTCTCCACTAGAAGTTCCTTCCGTTGCCTCTTACGACACCAACGGGAAAGGAAAGAGTGGCTTATTCTATGCTGGGACCACATGGACATTATACATGTAATAATAAAATGAATGGCAACGCATGGGGGGTATCATGTGCGAAACAGTACACTCTGTTATGTCCATGGTACTGCTCATGTCTATAGGCGACGGTTACCACTTTCCATCAGGTGGGCTGTTAGCTTGTTTGCCATTCTAGCTGTCACTTTTACCCCGTTACGTCTATATTGAATGGACAAAATAGAATATTTATAAAAAATATTTAAACTTGAAAGAAATCATTTTAAAATCCCATTACTAACATTGTCACAGTTATGGATTAATTCATTGCATGACAGTAAATTTGCAATACATTACCTCATTTTATAGTACAACACCCATAAAACCATTGATTCTTATAACCGTGTGCTTAAATTTCATGTCTTAATTGTACATTGTTTTTCTTGCCTTTCAGTTTTAGATAATAAACTCTTGTCCATTGTAAATATAATAAAATGTAGCAAAAAGAGCAATATGTATAAGGATTCTATTTTTTGAAACTTTAAATTTTTAATATATATTTTTACAAGAGACTTGTGTGTAAAATTAGAAGAAAATAGTTTTAAATAAAAAGAGGGCTTAAAAATTGGTTTATTAACGATTACTAGTATATTGGATAACAAACAAAATAATATGTTTGAATTTAGAATCTCTTTTTTTTTATCGATTGATTAGTAGTTCAGTACCTCCTTACTAATATGATAAAATTAATTTTTTCATTGTTAAACAATTCGTGAGCCATTTTTAACGTTTATTTGAATGCTATTATAATTTATACTTACTTTTTCAGGCTGTACTCGAATATGATGGAATAGAAATATCGATAGTAACACAAACCGTGTGGGCTCTACTCGCCTAGTGGCGCCCTCTGTACATAAAATGAACACATAGACTGGATGCGAAGTGATAGTTTTATATTTTTATATATATATTATGCACTTTAAGAAGTCGATTGCATCCTATATGAAAATCAATTATTATTGTTAACAATTATATTAAAATATGACAATCATAAATTGATTTATGTGACTGTTTTGACAAGACTACAATAATAATAATAATAAATAATAAAGATTCTGCCCGCATTGTACGCCCCGGTTTCTCTCCCTGGGGCCCTGAACCCCGGCCGACTGTGCTTCTGCCGGAGGTTAGTTGCCATCTCCTCTCCTTAAGAGGGGAGATGAGAATTATAGTAAAATTTTTAATCTTTATTTACTACTCACAAGGAACTGTTTAGACTGTGACTGTGTGTGACTAATTAGTATTTTAAATTAAAATTTTAAAATACTAAGTAGTCTAGACAATATTATATAAATATAAAAGTAAGGGTGACAACCCTACTCAAACCCGCCGATTTTATTATCGTATTTTTATTAATTGGTTATACAAAGTTATAACAAAAATATATATTTTCATATATATATATATATACATACATATACATACTACACTACATATCCCACCTTCGTAACTGAAACACAGCCATGCAAACAACTGCTTCAAGGTAGAAACATTAATGGGATAGAGTTACTCAAGCAAACGATTTTTGTATAGTCTCCCTCTGTTTTTTTTGGCAGTATTTTTACATGTTTACCATTGAAATTTGGTGTCTTGGCAATAATATAATATTTAATAGCAACTATTTTTCTATTTATATCATTGAAAATTACAATAGCTTTTCACAGTAGGTGAGCTATTATCGCTGATAAAACATGAATAGTTCTATAGCAAACTGACAAGGTCAGCATCCATATATTATGGGCGTTGTCCTGTATCAATTATTTTTTCTCAAACATGCTTGGAAATGTGAGCATTATTTTGACAATCTTCTTAGAGATAAATCAAAATAGCCATACTGGCCAGATACTTGCGGGCAGCGGCCGGCAAAAGTTGTATGAAAATCCATATCTGTCGTGTTTTGCGGCCAGATAAACTACTATGTAAACTCATATCTGTCCTGTAATTTAAAACTGGAATGTCCTTTTACTTCGAAACATGGCTACCAAGCAGGTAACTTATAAAAGGTTTTATTTAAATTTCGAACTGGCTTGCAAATAGAAAGCTGTTTATTGAAAAAAAAAAACAAAGGAACATCATGGCGCTTGAAAAATTATTATTGTTCGTTATTCGTCATTGAACTTACAAAGTAAAATTGTGTTTTTGATTTCCGCGCATTGTTTGAGAAAAGTACTTGGCCACCACTAGGCAATGATGAACTTACGTATGTGTACCTCGGCTTCGCCTCGGCCCACATTTACACGTTCGTCCATCAATGCATCAGTTGCTGGCCGCTGCAGTAATGTACTATTAATCTCACATCGACTCTAAGAAGATAGTACAATAATGTATTTATTAATACGGTGCTTCTATAAACCAATAAGATTTTTCTATAGGATCTAATCGACTTAAAAATATGTTAACAAAATCAATATATTTTTAATATGACATGTCAATTTTAGATATTATCATTTAATTGTAAGTTCGTATTATGGTTTGTGATTAAGTTGTGTTATTATTATTAATTTGATCATTTGTATAATGATAGTTATTAAATTATAATTAAAACAACAGAAGAGGCGTTATTGTTTTAAATAATACGATATATTTGAAGTGGACAGTTGTTGTTCATGAACGTTTGAAGGGAAAAGAACTTTGCTAATTGGTCGGTTTTTTTAGTTTAATAATCTCATGTACAGAATGTATGAAGGAGGATTGTAGTGATATATTGGTAACTTTCTATTTAAAGCAAGAATTTGTTTTCTTTGCACTATATGATATTCTCTCTAAGATGCACTAAAAGATTTTGTTCTAACAATGTTTATATTTTCATACACCAAAGACAATATTTCTTTTTTTTTTTTATTATTATTTTTATTAAGGAATTTCGCTACTGACCCTTGGTCACAATAGAATATCAGTGTTTTGCTCTTTTGAGGGCAAAACGATAAATTGAACTGTGACCATTTTGTGTTACTGTGGTACGCACGCATAAAAAAATAGAAAAAAAATTGTTACTTGTATTTTTATGCTTTTATTTTTTTTTGTATATGCATTCTTTTATCTCTTACTGTGTTGTTAGTAATGCAAATCTTTCTATTTCCAATATTATGAGAGAATATCGAAAGAAAAACTTGCCAATTTATGAATTTAGCACAAATATTTGTTATTACAACGAGCAATGCGTAATAAGTTTATTTTAGTGACCTATTGTATTGAAATGATTGATTGTATTGAAATGACAAATTTATCCATAGTAAGTTTTATTTTTTGTTATTATCATTGTATCAGAATTGGTTAACTAAGATTATATGACAATTTTATAATTAACTAACGTATGTCTTTTACTGTGCAATGTGTGGATTTTTTTTTTATATACAACTTAGAATGGCAAACAAGCTGACGGCCCACCTGATGGAAAGTGGTAACCGTCGCCTATAGACATGAGCAGTTACATGGACATAACAGAGTATACTGTTTCGCCCATGATACCCCCCACGCGTTGCCATTCCTGAGGACTCGGGTGTTATTCCTCCGTACCCAGTAAATTCACGCCATATACTGCATGCACGCATGCAATACTGCATATGGATACTGCAATTGTTATGTAATATATATTTATATAAATTTGGCCATGACGTGGTTGGGGGGTCTTGAGTAAGTCATGTTCACTGAAATGTCCAGACAGATGGTGGCGTGGTAGGCTGGGTTTTTTTTAATGGCTGATAATGGAATGGTAACCCCGCCTGCGTTATCGCTATACGCTGTCGGGGCACCAGTGAGGCATGAAAGCATGAAAGCAGGTCAGTTAGCCTATCATGACGAATTCCACTAGAATTAATCATGATGGTTTTCAGGGGGAACCATGTGGAGGTCGACCTGATAGGGTGTATTGCTAGCAATGAGTCAATTAGATTTTATAGTCATTACTAACAATCCCCTTCCCCCCTGGTGCGCTGGGTTATTGAGTTCCCTAAAATATGGTTGAGCGCAATGATGGCTGGCTCACCCGTCATACTCGTGAACGGGTGCTGCCTGATTGGTCTGCTCTGGTCATTGCAACCGATTATTTTTATTGTTTTAATTATATATTATATATGTATTTTAAATTTTATGATCTGATACTGCTTACTAGTTTGTATTCACACAAATTCATTACTTACATAGTTAAATTTTTTTTTAAAAAAGCAACATCTGATTTTCTCGCCCGTTCTTCTAGAAAAATGACTATTCAAAAATGCTTAAATCTAAGTTTACTCGAATAAAATTATTTCTTTTTCTTTCTTTAAGGATTTATATTAAATTATATAAATCTAAATTTTAGGTCACTAAAGTAACCAATTCTCTTTATTGTTCCACTAATTTTTAAGTGTTATTTTAAACATAAATTTCTATTGTAAACATAAGCCTCGCGTGTTTTAATATTGTGCCTATACATTATTCTTTCAACTGTATTAAATTTCTTTGTACCTGCATTGTGTTTTTCTTCCAATAACCAATGTTTAGTAAGTTTTTTTCTCAAACATGCTTGGAAATGTGAGCATTATTTTGACAATCTTCTTAGAGATAAATCAAAATTGCCATACTGGCCAGATACATGCGGGCAGCGGCCGGCAAAAGTCGCATGAAAATCCACAGCTGTCCTGTAATTTAATAATGGAATGACTTTTTACTTCGAAACATGGCTACCAAGGAGGTAACTAAACGGTTTAATTTAAATTTCGAACTGGCTTGCAAATAGAAAGCTGTTTATTGAAAAAAAAAACAAAGGAATATTATGGCGCGTGAAAAAATATTATTGTTCGTTATTCGTCATTGAATTTAAAAAGTAAAATTGTGTTTTTGATTTTCGCGCATTGTTTAAAAAAAGTACTATACAAGCCTTGGCCTAGCCTAGCCTAGGCATTAATAGATTCGCGTATGTGTACCTCGGCTACGCCTTGGCCCACATTTGCACGTTCGTCCATCAATGCCTCGGTTGCTGGCCGCTGCAGTAATGTACTATTAAGGAAGAAAAGCCAGTTTTTTTAATGGACGATAATCTAATGGTCACTCAGCCTGCATTAACGGTATATGCTAGTGGGGCACCAGTGAGAGATGATAGGTGAGAATGAAAAAGCAGGTCAGTTAGCCCATCGTGATGAATACAGCTGGAATTCAGCAGAATGATTTCCAGGGCAGACCACGTGAAAGTCCACCTGACAGGGTATATTGCTACCAATGGAATTGGTAGCCCGCAAGGGATTGTTTATAACAATTCCTTACCACTCAGGATTCCCAGTAATTGCCACTTGGTAGGTGGTTTGGCAATCGCAGTTAGTTAGCTTCTTAGTAATACATGAGTAGACTTGAATAATAGACGAAATACGCATTTTTTTAGCATAAAATAAATGGATTTTGGCACTAAATAATTAAAGGTTATTTAATAGGCAATTTAATAATAAGTGTAATTACTTTAATAAATTAAAAAAAAAACATGTATTTAAAAATTAAAAATAAATAAAAATGAGATCAAATAATTTAAGTAGTTATCATACTACAAGTTTAGAATATTCATAGATATTTGCGAATGTGACTTCAAGTGTACGTTCAGTCCGTAACGAGTCTGATATGACTTGTCACAGAGGTGGCAGTGGAAGTTCTTCACTCCGGTGTGCGTCAATGAATGTCGTTGCAACTCAGATTTGGAGAAGAATCTTTTTCCGCAACTATCGCAACTGTACTTCTTCTCTTTCAAATGATTCTTCCTTATGTGCGAACTCCGCGAACTGGACGATATGAATGTTGCATTGCACACCTCGCATTTGTGGTTCCTTGTCCTCTTGTGATTCCAGAGTATATGGGAATGTAAGCCACCAGGTACTTTGAACTTTTTTGGGCAGAATTTACAGCTGTACGGACGATCATTGCTGTGTGTCAGCATATGTATTCTGATATAGCCAGTAGGATATGATTTACCGCATTGGTCACATTGACGTAACACCTTCTCCGACTTGCCTTTGTCTTTCCCATCAATATTTGGCTGACAAGAGTGCGAATTTAATTGGTCCGTACTATAGAAACCTTCCCAGCAGTTCTCACATATGTACGGCTTCAAATGAAGTTTCCTATGGAGTACAAGTGAACGGAAATCATCGAATTTCTCATTGCAATACTCACAGTCTCTGCCAATAGAGGATTTTACTGGATGGTTCTTTGAGCAGTGCTCATTAAGAGATTTAGCCGAATTGAATTCCGTTTTACATTCGACACAGAATAAAGGTTGTATTTCGGGATCGGAATTCAATTTTGTTTTTAGTCTATTCACTACTTTCCTCTTGTCGTACCTCTTGATTTTGCAGTCTTGTCTGTGATCATCAGACTCGAAACAGCAGTCATACTGATCACTGGAGTCTAACAAGTTTGAGTTGTCGGCTAAGGTTTTAGCATTTCTATGAATTAGTATTTTGAATGAGTATGTTATAGTTAGTTGATGAACACAGTTGATGCAAATATACTCTGGGTAGATGTTGTCTTTAGGTAAAATCTGAAATTGTATAAAATATATAATTTTAATGTTTTACTTCCATATAATAGACGAAAATACTTTGAAATAATATTTATTTACAGAAATGATTTTCATTGAAAGTACTGAAAATCCTATTTTTCATGGGCAGCGAAACAGAAGGCAAGGGGATGTATTTGCACCTAATTGTAAAGTATGAAAACACAAGAAGAATAAGATTTTTTTCTTCCAAATTCCCAGGTCAGCAGTGTTAACAATCTCATCCCTGCCACAAGTATATTTGTCTCACTTATTTCTGGTCATATTTGTAAGACTGTAAGATTATAGGTATGATAGTGAAATGGCAGAGTGTGGAGCATTTTAGTTCACAGGATGGCAATTCATGAGGGGCACCATGACCGGTAAAGTGCATTCTGCGACGATAACAACTATAGAGGACCGCTGCCACTTTCCAGGTATTAGCTTTTTTGCCATTTTCGATTTGCATGTGCAGGTACTATATCACATTGTATTTGGATTTGAGAATAGAATAATATACCTCGTAACTGTAGAATGTTTGCAAGATATCTGAGAGGCGCACGTTATCTCCGGCAATAGAAATATTCGTATGTATGTGGCGCATTTCTTTGCTAGTGGCAAGGCAGGTACGGCAACAATTTTTGTAATTCATATTCGTTCAATTTACTTTATCGAGAGAGCTAGTAAATTATTTTTACACACAAGTAAAATATATTTTAGCTAATTCACATTTTATTTATTTATATTACAAGCTATTTTACAAAAGTATTCTCAAACTAGTCATTAATGTTGTGACAGTGACAGTGACTACTGACAGTCAGTGACTGTAATGATTACTGAGTAAGTAATCACCAGCAAATCACCAGTAGAACTACTATAGCTAATATAAGAAGTCATACTGACAGTGACTGACAGATTGACGCTGATGCTGACAAATGTATTGTTTAAAATATGTTCTTTGTTGTCAAAAAAAAGTAAAGGTCTTCAATTAAAATGTTTAAGCATTTTCTTGACGAGAATCCTCATAAAAATAACAGATTATCCACTAAAAAGCGTCACAAACGAAAGAGAAAGATTAATCAGAATAAACAAATAGGCGCTAAGAAAGACAGAAAGAGGCATAACAAGTTGAGCTTTGCTATGTCGGATTGGGCCGAGAACTTCGCATCTGCAGCAAATTGGCAATTGAAACATCAGCTCGCTTATTGGAAAGCACGTGCGAAGAGCCTCGAATATGAGAACAAAGTGCTACACGATATAATAAGAAAGAAATATTACGTTGCAACGACGTCTGAGCGCAGTGCGCGAGCTGAAACCGAATCTGAAGAGGATAAATCAGATGACACAGAAGATATAGGAGACGAAGACGAAGATTTCGAGGTTAGTGAAGAGTTCATACAGTTTTTAACGGCAAACGCGAAGTACAAAGAAGAGGCGCGACTCGAAAAAGAACGTTTGAAAGTCGCCAATGAAGCTAAGGAAAATTTTGATGCAATGATGGAAGAAGCCGCCGTTGAAACTGCGGAGCAAAGGCAAGAAAGGCTAAAGGAGTTGTATGGGAGTGACTGGCAAAGGATATCGGCGTTAGAAGCTGCATTAAATTCGAAATATATTGATGAGAGTGATAGATTGAAACCTGTATATTGGCCACATTTGCCATTTAATTTGAACTATAGTTGATTATGTGATGTATGTAACTATAGTTGATGATGTGTTATTTGTTTGTATGATGTTTTGTTATGTGTAAAAAATATGTGTACATGTTTTGATAATCATAATTCCTCCCCGGAGGGGAAGCCCTTGACTGCTCGACTCGGATTTGCATCTGTATAATATTTTGCTTAGTTCATTCATTAATATTTTCAACATATATATTTAATAATATGATAATTTTGATATATTCTGTTTTCTATTTATATTACTTTACTGTAAAATGTAATAAGAAATTAAATAAATGGATGAACATATGTACAAACAAAGGTTCTCTGTGTGATAAATCCAATTAGGTTGTTTGGGGGGAAAGGGCTTGTTAGTAATGAGGTCTGAAGGTCCTATTGCTACCAATCAAGTAACCTCCATGTGGTTTCCCATGGAAACCTTTTTTGTTGAACTTGTCGCTATAGGCCTGACTTGCTCACCTATCTTCTCTCACTGGTACAGAAGGTACCTTCTAATATGAATTTCTATTTATTTCTCTTTAAATTGTAATGAATTTAAATGTTTATTATTATTATAGATTGATTATATATAAAACAATAATTTGATTAAAATTTCTTTCATATAAGACTTGTTTATTTCTTATAACTTGATGTTTTCTATTTTTGTTATGTTGTACTAGTAAACCAAGAGCTAGTGACTACCAGTTTATCATTATAAAAAACCAGCTCTAGTTACAGGTTACTCAATAGTTATTATATCTCATAATGCTTATTGTTGTTTTAATTTATGTATATGTATGTATATATATATATGTATATATTTCTTATGTATTAGTTTATTCATATATATTAAAAGTAATGTTTATGTATTATATGTGCATTTCTTATGTGTATAATTTATTTATATTGTGTATTGCCTTAATGTGTCACATATTTTTCACCACATCTGCCCTTCATGTTTTTACCTAACGGTTAGCTGGTAGAGAATGCCATGTGGCATTAAGCTCGCCATTTGTACAAAATTTTATTGTGCAATAAAGAATAAATAAATAAAAGAAAGTTTTTTAGTGCATGCTTTTAAATTATGCATTTTAAATTATGTATATAGTCTATAGATTGGCAATGTGAAAGAGAGAAAAGATAATTATCCATATGTTAGAGCGAGGAGGTAGACAATAAAACAATAATTTGCAGAATATATGCTTGAAGTTGATTTAAGGGGAGTATGAACAAATAATTAGTAATTAATTTTACAGTTTAGTGTAATCACTTTTAAGTGAATGTAGTTTGTTAGAAATAAATGTGCTGTACCTGAAAATAATAGTAATGAGGGAAATAAACAATAAAATTGCACATTTTCATACAATTACACTGTAATTATTTATACCTAATATATAACCTAAAATATTTATATATATATATATATATATATATATATATATATATATATATATATATATATATATATATATATATATATATATATATATATATATATATATATATATATATATATATATTCTGCAAAGCGCCATAGCTGAAGCTGAAGAGGACATCCAGATGAAGTGTTTTTAATAGACGATAATGGAATGGTAAGGAATAATAGGTGAGAATGAGAGAAAGCATGAAAACACCTTCAGGAATTCAACACAATAATATACATATTAAATAAAAGTGAACACAATGATGACAGTCTTCTAATCAGTAATATTTAAACAAAATTAAAAAGATAGAATGATTGTAATCTTTTCTTGAAGGAACTGCTAGACGGGTTATTCTGAATACCCACGGGAAGTTTATTCCACAACTGTGCAGCAATGCAAATGAATTACCCATAAAATTTACAGTACAGTATTTTGGGGAGGAAAGGGATTGTTAGTAATGGAGACTAAGAATCCTATTGCTAGCAATATACCCAACCAGGTCGACCTCCTCGCGGTTCCCCCTGGAAACTATCATGGTTAATTCCTGATGAATTCATCATGATAGGCTAACTGACCTGTTTTCATTCTTATCTATCACCCTTCACTGGTGCTCCGCCAGCGTATCCCGTTAGCACAGGCGGAGTTACCATACCATTATCACTCATAAAAAAAAGTACAGTATTTTGTGCGAAGATTAGTATAAAAATATCTAATTTAATCCAAATGAAGTCCTAAATGTCTCCAAATAGAAATTAAAATTATAACAAATATAAAAATTTTGCTATATTTGCAACTTCACAATCATACAAATTGGGGGGAAAGGGGTTGTTAGCAATGGAGTTTGACAGCCCCATTGCTAGCAATATGCCCTATCAGGTCGACCTCTACGTGGTTCCCCCTGGAAACCATCGTGAACAATTGTTATATTTGTCACGATGGGCTAACTGGCCTGCTTCATCCTCACCTATCATCCTTCACTGGTGCCGCGCTAGTGTATACCGATAGTGCAGGTGGGGTTACCATTCCATTATGACTCATAAAAAAAAATCATACAAATTCAAATGTCACGTGTTGAATTGTAGATCTGTTCATCATGATGGACTAATTGACCTGCCTTTTCATTTCCGCTTATCATCTCTCACTGGTGAGCGTGTATCGTTAGTGCAGGCGGGGATACCATACCTTTTTAATCCATTAAAAAAATCGGCGTTTTTGCTCAGATCGGATAAAACGTTACTAATGTCCTTTTACTTTATCATCACTACATAGTATAAAACAAAGCCTATCTCCGTCTGTCTGTCCCCATGTATGCTTAGATTTTTAAAACTACGCAACGGATTTTGATGTGTTTTTTTAATAGAATTCAAGAGGAAGGTTTATATGTATAATACATACATAATATAGTAGAGAAACACTGATAATTTTATAGGTTTCTGATGTGATGTCGTAATGTAAAAGGGGGGCCGGCGACGCTATTTAGTAACAGTATTGCACCCATACGAAGTCGGGGCGGGTCGCTAGTTTCAAATAATACGTGTATACCAAATTTCATGACGTCAAGTTATTGATTTAAATAAACACATTTAACATAATATTATAAATAGGAGGTAATGTAATGTAAATAGGACTCCATTTTCCGCACTTAGCCTCTCATTTGGGCCGTTGTGCGAATGAGTCGTGGCTAGTACAGCTAACCTAGTTCCGCCCAGAAGCGCAGAAGCCTCCTGGGATCTTTACAGGCCTCACCGTTCCGAGGATTTTTAAACGTTGATGGGCTACAGCTTCACATTCCAGGATTACGTGAGCAGCCGTTTCTTCGGCGTCGAAACAGCCTCGACATAGAGGGCTGTCTGTGGCTCCTATTGTGTATAAATGTTTATTTAATGGACAATGGCCCGTTATTGTCCCTATCATTATTTTGAGGTTTTTTCTATCTAAATGTGATAAACGTTTCGATAGTCATTAATTCAACGTAGGTACGGCCAATTTTGATTGTCTGCAATCAGTAGCCTGCATTCGAAATTGCGAGAACGGAAGAGGAAGAAATGGATACGGGCCTACCACCTTCGTTCGTGAACCTCTTCTGGCTAGTTCGTCTGTGGCAATAGGAGGATAGATTTGATTTTTCAATCGACTTCAAAATTAGATTCTAAATTCGATTTTTTTTTATATTTCTGACCTCGTAACTCCGCCAGGTATAAACCGATATGGGAAATTCTTTAAAATTTGAAAATATATATATATATATATATATATATATATGTTACCGATTTAATATCTTCTTTTATCTATAGAAAGCTACATTATCAGCAAGTAATATAGGCTGTATTTTATAAAAAGAAAACGCGTGCAAAGTCGTGGCGGATTGCTAGTACGTGTACTAGTAAGAAATAGTTGAGATTTTTTTACCAGAGGGAGACTTTGTACAAAAGTCGTTTGCTTGGGCATTTCTGTCCCATTCGTGTTTCAACCGTAAAACAGTTGTGTTTGCGTGGCTGTGTTTCGGTTTGAAGGGTGGGATATGGCGTGGATTTACAGGGTACAGAGGAATAACACCTGAGTCCTCAGGAATGGCAACGCATGGGGGGTATCATGGGCGAAACAGTATACTCTGTTATGTCCATGGTACTGCTCATGTCTATAGGCGACGGTTACCACTTTCCATCAAGTGGACCGTCAGCTTGTTTGCCATTCTAAGTTGCATAAAAAAAGACTCGGAATTTATTAAGGTCGTAGAAGCCAAATGCGCGTGTTTCGTTGATGTCTTTTGATAGAGTGAACTTATTATGAACTCTCCGAACAAAGATGGCTGTTCGCGACATCGCTCGCGCGTAAAATATTTGTATTTTTTCATTAGTTTCAGACATTTTACTTTGATAAAAAATATCCTATATTCTGTATTAGTTACTAAGCTATCATCATAATGAATTACATCGAAATCTTTGCAGTATTTTTTGTGTGGTAGGTTTTTTAAATTTTTAATAAAATTAAGAAAAAAAAAGAAGTGTAGTTGTTTTTGGGCGAGGGGAAAGGGATTGTTAGCAATGAAGTTTGACAACCCCATTGCTAGCAATATTAGGTCGATCTCCACGTGGTCCCCCTGGAAATCATCGTGAACAAAATAAATAAAAAAATAAAACATTTATGTTAAATTCATCACGATGGGCTAACTGACCTGCTTCATCTTCACCTATCATCCTTCACTGGTGCCCCGCCGGTGTATACCGATAGCGCGGGTGGGGTTACCATTCCATTATTATCCATGAAACAAAAGTTGTTTTTGGGCAAACTCTAAATCCTTATTAATTTTAAATGTGAAAGTTATTTTGTATGTTTGTCACCTTACAGCACCGGAACGGCTTAACCGATCACTATAAAATTTAGTATACATGTACTATATGAGTTGAAGAAGGGTATAAACTATTTTTTTTTCTGGTCATGCGGACAGAGTCGCGAAATGAAGCTAGTATAACAAGAAATACATTAATAAAAGTGTACAAAGTAATAAATGCTAGAATTCTTGTTAGCAATCAATATTGTAGAATTTAAATCCTAAATACGATCCTCGTAAATGTGCACATGAATTGTGAAACAATTTCTGACTAAAGCTGTGTACACATTGGTGTATAAAAAGGTGAACAATATTGCTGGTTTATTATGATCATCATCACTTTATGATGATGATTATACTAAACTACAATAAGAACCAATTTTTAATCGTTAACTATATTCCGCGGCTTTGTTTGCAGGATTATATTTATTTTACTTTTATGTAATATGAAATAGTGGGGGGAAAGGGATTGTTAGTAAGGGAGACTAAAAATCCCATTGCTAGCAATATACTCAACCAGGTCGACCTCCTCGCGGTTCCCCCTGGAAACTATCATGGTTAATTCCTGATGAATTCATCATGATGGCCTAACAGGCCTGTTTTCATTCTCATCTATCACCCTTCACTGGTGCCCCGCCAGCGTATCCCGTTAGCGCAGGCGGGGTTACCATACCATTTTCAGCCATAAAAAAAGGAAAAAAAATGAAATAGTTAAATATGTTGATACCTTATCTGATGGAGGTGGTAACCAATGTCTATAGCAATCTATAGATAAGAATTAGCACTACAGGTTTAGTTTAATATCATCATCATCACCATCATCATATTAGCCGTATTGTTCACTGCTGAACATAGGCCTCCCCAAAAGGAGGAGTTTGCCTGTAGTTGCCACGCTTAGCAGGCGGGTTGGCAACCGCAAATAGGATTTGAAGATGTTTTGTAAGGAACTTTGCTGCTCATCCCTCGACTATTACAGTACATAAAATACTCTATGTATTAAGTTAGAATATAACCTATTTGTGTATCAAATTTCATTCATATTTGCTCAGTAGTTTTTGTGTGAAAGAGTAACAAACATCCATCCATCAAATAATCATTATTCACATATTATAACTGTGTTCTTTGAATAAAATTTTGGCCAAAGATAGACTAAAAAACATGGCCGCCTAGGTGGTCTGTGCTGACACAAATTTATAATTGTAAAATCAACATTTTTGAAAAAAAAGAGCAACAATTTAGTTTCTAGTCTCGTTCTTTTCAATTGAAATTTAATTCCGAATGGGCGGTATAATCATAAAAAAAGACTATTCAAAAATGTTTGCAGTTAATTTTATTCGTATAAAAAAATATAATCTTATTGTTGTGTAGACGTGTTAGTATGTGCGCACCCTAAGGACGACTCGAATTGTTTTTTCGCCGCCTTAGCTGGAATGATACGAAATGTTGCCTTCTACCTTATATAGCCATCGATGTGATTCCACACTTATTTTGAACTCGAACCCATGATCACATAATTTTCTTGTTCAATCCCTATTATTTTCGCTCGTCCCTCTACTAAAATCGAATATGGAATTAAACTAACAAACGAAAGCTAAAACATACGGATTTCCAGAGGGAGACTTTGTACAAAAATCGTTTTGCTTGAGTACCTCTGTCCCATTCGTGTTTCTACCGTGAAGCACTTGTGTTTGCATGACTGTGTTTCGGTTAGAAGGGTGGGATATGGCGTGAATTTACAGGGTACAGAGGAATAACATCTGAGTCTTCAGGAATTGCAACGCATGGGGGGTATCATGGGCGAAACAGTACACTCTGTTGTCCACGGTACTGCTCATGTCTATAGGCGACGATTACCGCTTTCCATCAGGTGGGCCGTCAGCTTGTTTGCCATTCTAAGTTGTATATAAAAAAAAAAGAGAAATGGGGTTAGAACGAAAGGATAACGATGAACAAAACTGTTCGCAAATACAGTCGTTATGTTTGTGGTTTACAAAAAATTGACTTCGATTATGGCTAAACCAGTAATTTTGAGTTTTAAAAACTGAACTACCCGAGAGATTTTTATTAAAATTTTGGATGAAATGGATGGAATCAATCTGTAAGTATATCCTTTTAGGTAAAAATAGATTTTTCCAAAACGTTTTTAGAACCGAGAGAGTACAACAGTCAAACATAAAACAAAATACAATGGAATTATTTTTAATTCGATTGTATTTCTGAATTTAATAATTTTAATTTTAGATTCTTTTTATTTTTGAAGTCGATTGAAAAAAAGGAAAGAATGTTCTAAGAATACTTTTAATAGGTTTATATTAAAACAATTTGGGAGAAGCAGGAGGAGGGGGAACGGGGAAAGAGGGAGGTTTCGGTTTTTTATTCTTTACCTGACTTATGTAAAAACATAAAAAGATGATGCCTTCAAGACAGTCATGGATTTGAGATCATTATAAATTCATTATAAAGTATATTTAAAATCGCATTATTGTTTTTGTGCGTTATATACCGCAGTCAGCGGTTAAACCATGTGGTCCATTATCAACAACTATTCTTTGTTCATATCAAGGATCACTATCAAGTACGACCAGAGGGAGACTTTGTACAAAAGTCGTTTGATTGGGCACTTCTGTCCCATACGTGTTTCTACCGTGAAGCAGTTGTGTTTGCATGGCTATGTTTCGGTTTGAAGGGTGGAATTTGGCAGTAAATTTGATGCATTCGGGGGCATGATACTCCCATACGTTGCCATTCCTGAGGACTCAGGTGTTATTCCTCTGTACCCAGTAAATTCATGTCAACTGCTTCACGGTTGAAACAAGAATGGGACAGAGGTACCTAAGCAATCGACTTTTGTACAAAGTCTCGCTCTGGTAAAATTCGTGTACGTTGGCGGAGTAAGAGTTGATAGGTGTAGTTGAAAGCACGTCTAAGAGTCTACGATGAAATGTTTCTTAAATTTCAGGACCTTGCGAAAAACAAATTTCATGTTAAAAATTACATGTTACGTACATTTGAAAACTATTAAAAAATGTATAAATATCGTTCGTTTGGACTTTTATGGTAGTATTTCATGTATAATATAGTATATGTCATATATGTGTAAGTATATTTGTTATTCATATATATTTATTCGTTTATATATGTAATTTTAGTATGTATGTATATCAATAATTACTAGTACCGCATTCGAGTATTCTGACACTTCCCTATGGTTGACTGGGAGAGAATGCTTTTAGCATTAAGTTCGCCGTGTACACATATTTGTACTAATGAATATTTATGTGATGAACGAAATGTTAAGTTCCATTTACTGGGTTGATTTTTGTATTAACAAAAATACGAAATTGAGTTCGAAAATTTGGAATTTCATTTCACGGTAAATTTCCAGTTGGCTCATCGTGACTTTTTTTTGTAATGAATGATATAGGAATGGTGACCCCGCCTGCGTTATCGGTATACGCTGGCGGGGCACCAGTGAGGGATGACAGGTGACGATAAAAGCAAGTCAGTTAGCCCATCGTGACGAATTCCATTACGATTAACCACGATGGTTTCCAGGGTAACCGCATGGAGGTCGACCTGACAGGGTGTATTGCTAGCAATGGGTCAATTAGACCCCATTACTAACAATCCCTTTCCCCCGGCTCATTGTGACGAATTCATGAATAATTGAACACAACGAAATCCAAGGGCGACCGCGTGGAGGTCGACCTGATATATATTGTTAGAAGTGGGGTTATTAGATCCCCATTACCAATCATCCCTTTCCCCTCCTAGAGATAGATTTACAATATGACATCGTAAGACAGTAAGACTTGATTCCGTTATCCAGCAAAATTATTTGGGTGTAAATTTAGAATTGAGTCATATAAAATTTTTAATACTACCAAAGTGTCGCACGGCTGACCTCGGCCTCACCTGATGGAAGTGGTGATGAGGTCGAAGGTGAGGCGCGCGGGCGCATGTGCTGGCAATTCGCTATTCTCGAAAAGGTCTAGATTATAGGAGCATTTACCTCATTAAAGGTGATAGGGCTTCGAATTCTTAGTGATATTGTAAACTAGCTTTTACACGCGACTTCGTCTACGTAACCGGGATATGTTTATTGACCGGGATAAAATGTAATTAATGTTCTTTTATATACCATAATACAATAATACATACATATTCAATTTAATATTATATATTATTTTAAATAAATAAATAAATTTATATATTCAGGTATATCATTATTACTACACATAGTATAAAACAAAGTCGCTTCCCGTTTGTCTGTCCCTATGCATGCTTAGATCTTTAAAACTATGTAATGGATTTTGATGTATTTGTTTTAATAGATAGAGTGATTCAAGAGGAAGGTTTATATGTATAATACATGCGTAATAGTAGAGGAACACTGATATTTTTAGAGGTTTCTAATGTGATGTGATGTAATGTGCACCCGTGCGAAGCCGGGGCGGATTGCTAGTTAAATATATAATTATTGTTGTTTTTTTAATATATGGTAATGGAATGGTAGCCTCGCTTGTGTACCAGTGAGGGATGATAAGTGAGAACGAAAGGGAAGATCAGTTAGCCCATCGTGATGTATATGATGCCCACCTGGAATTTATCATGATTATTTCCAGAAGGACCACAGGGAGGTCGACCTGTCAGGGTATATTGTTAGCAATGGGACTGGTAGACCGCATCCCTTCCCTCCTAACGATTGCTGTTAAGGCACTAAGCGCTGGCGAACTTATTTGCATATAAACTAATATATTAATTAATTTATTTTATTTTTTACATAGTTATAACGTCCTCATGTATAACACAGGCATATTTTATACCACATTTACTTACTTTTACCGTGTATATGAAGGATTGTGGGTAGGTATCTATTGCTTAAGTACACTCGCATACAGTTTTATTTGTAAGTATATGTTGTAATAATTTCCAATGTACAATTTGCGATTTAAGCATAAAATATATGAAATAAATAATAATAATGAGAATATATCATTTACTTATTTATTTATTACATCCACTGGGTGAGCCTTATAGTCTTCCAATACGCTCACCCAGGAAAGCATGAGTACAATAACATATAAAAAGGAATATTACACTAAAATAACAAAAATAATATAAAAAGATTTAACTCGAACAAAAAACGTCTGAACACAAATACTCTGTGGTCACTCGACGAAACTCCAGCAAGTCGGAGGCAAATACATCCAATTGCGGATACTGGCTCAAAATATCATTGAGTAGTTTCAATGCAAGAGACAGTGTTATATGTAGACTGAGCTTTCTGTTGAGGTTTTTCCATGAGATTACAGCATGGGGTTCTTCAAAAAAAAGGAGTAGGGAAGTTTCTTCAAGGTCGCTAACGCGCGCGTAATGATTTTTTTATGCAACTTAGCTTAGCAAACAAGCTGACGACCCACCTGATGGAAAGTGGTAACCGTCGCCTATAGACATAATGATAGGCCTCTGGTAATGCAGGCGTTCATAGGCTACGGTAACCGCTTGCCACCAGGTGGGCCGTATACTTGTTTGCAACCTCAATGGTATTTTAAAAAAAATATCCCGAATTAATAAATAGGGCACATTTTAATCTAACTGACGTAGGCAAACCTGTGGGCAGAACTGCAGCTACTTACTTATATTTTAAATACGCAAACTTTCAAACTATCTCTCATCATCAACTGGTCCAAAAATGCAGCCTCCACGTGAATTTAAATTAACAGCACCGATTTCGCATACATAAGGAATTTCAAGGTTCGCTTTATCTGTTATCATTGCTTATCCAAGTATCGAACCAAACAACGTAGCATCCCTGTCCGAGGCTGTGGAATTGGCGTTCAAACGGTATGCGAGACCAACCTGTTCTGAGGGGCGCCCCCCCATAATCCCGTCTCCACCGGTCTCCGCTAGTGCCTTCCGAGCCTCGGTTCAAGACGGTGCACCGCGCGCGGCCGTTTCACATACGACAAATTTAACACAAACGTGATTAATTTGTGAAAAGTGTTCTATATAGTAAACCGTGTATGTCGGATTGCAGTGTAGTGTTCATACGTTTCACTTTTTCTGTGTTGTTTTAATTCATACGCGTTTTGAAATCCAAAATCTTTATACTCCATACAAATAAAACGAGAATTGATTATGTTTGTGAACGAAATTGTGTTATGTTGAAAGGATTCTGGAGGTTTGTAAGACTTTTTCTGTTTTCAATATTGTCACTTGTGTAGTTACATATCTAACTTTCGTCCGAGAAACCCAACTTTCGCGGGAGATTGCGTGCTTGGAACGTTTTCTGAGACACATTTCCTATCAAGCTAAACTTATTGGCTACCAACCAACATTTTAAGTAAAGCGTGGTTTGGAGTGTGAAGTGTGTGGATAAAGTTATAAAGTAACTATAAATATTGTTAAAAATTGTAAATAAATTTCGTTACCAGTGAATAGATGGGTATAAAGACATGCAGACGTTAAATAACAATAGTTCAATAAACACATTTGCGTTCGTGATTAGATTGAAAATGTATAATGTCTTAGGCGGTTAGTAAAGTTAGGAAGTGATAGAAATAACTAATAAGGTAACTTTACGCTTAACAATTTGTACGCTAAGATTTACCTGCTGCTAATACCTACTTATGAATATGAAAAGCTTGTAAAATGTATGGATATTCGTTACTTAGTCACACTTAAACAATTACAACAGATTTGAATGAAATTTAGTAAAGGAGTAGGCTTTTTTAGTATATGTAATGTCGAAGCAAGTATTGTATAGGCAAGTTATATCCTAACTTCGTTAATAGGTAATTTTATTTCTAGCACGTGGAGTTATATAAATAATATAAATTTAAAAATTCATATTTTTGAATGTTCAAATTTAATGAACATGATTAAAGTAAAATGTGATCTTGTTCTCTCATCCTTCGATTAGAAAACAGAAAGAGAGGAAGTGTAAAAAAAACCCGATCGTAGTATAAAATTTTATCATTCCTCAGCCCGCGGCGATTATTTCTATTCTACTAGACAGAGCGGGCAATTTAAAACAACTTAAAAATAAGTTACAAAATCTAGAATTTTCTGTTATACATATCAGTAAGGATCAATGTGTTTTTTTAATAGTTTTTTTTTAGTATTCTTCTTACTCTGATTATAATTAATTTATCTCGTGGTTTCGAGTTATTTAATAGGTAGTATTCATGCAAAATCATAAGTTTATAAAAGTTTCGAGTTTATTGCTTATTCTATTCGACTGAATTTGCATTTTGAATTGTCCATGATGGCGAGTATGATGTTAGGGAGTTTTATGGTGAATTATCTATACTTATAATAAATCTGTAGAGAGGTCAATTCTGTACATGAAATACATTTCCAAAATAACTATCAGGGCGTGATTAGTGATCGATACTGATGCCAAAAATGCAATCAGTAAAATTTTTGTCTGTCTGTCTGTATGTTCGTTCTAGAAACAAAAACTACTCGACGGATTTTAACTAAACTCGGTACAATTATTCTTCATACTGCAGGGCAGGTTATAGTATACTTTTCATCACGCTACGATCAATAGGAGCAGAGCAGTGAAGGCAAATGTTGGGAAAACGGGAGAAGTTACTCCATTTTTAAGCTTCCGTCGCGTGTGCAGCCTTAATGTACACTTTTTAAAATGTAAAAATATCCACCCGTGCGATGCCGGGACGGGCCGCTAGTAAATAAACAATTGTCTTTTAATAATAAATTGCTTGCGTATATTTGACAGAAAATTATGCCAAAAAAAAAACAATAGAAGAACAGTGTCGCAATCTTCAACATGCCCGGAGTGGAATTATAATAAAAAAAAAACGCCTAAAATTAAGATATTTAAATATTAATTAAAATTATATATATATATATAATCTTCATTAAAATATTAATAAGGATTATGGTATTTAGGTGGTTAAAAAGAGAGGTGATACATTATATTTTTATTCTTTCACTATAGAAACGTTCTATCAGCATACAACAAGATAATTTTGCTCCACAAAACACTGACTTTATTTATGGTGAAATCAGTTAGTTTGAATTAAGAACCAAACTTCTGAATCGATCTTATATAATCTGCTATGGAATCACTATGAAAGTATAACCTAATAAATAAGATAAAAAAAATCTAAATCGGTTTAAAATGACAAAGGTAAAAAAAACAAACATAAAAAAATACAACCGAAATGAGAATCTCGACATTTTTCGAAGTCGGCTAAAAAGAGTCGGTAGTCGCAAGGAAAGCCGTCTCAGTTTCTGCTAAGCTATTTCAAGTTAGTGCTTAATCAGATGAGATTGTATCTAATATGTTCAAATAAACATAAATAATACACTTGAATTCCTATCTCAGCCGTTTGATAATATTTGCTAATCTATAAATCAGAGATATGCAACAGTAGGTAATTGGCAACGTAATAAATTGTATCCATTACTCGAGCGAGGGAAATAAATGTTATTAGTTATTAGCTAATATTGAACTAGTTTTGAACTAGTTCTTAACTTAAAGCTTGAAGAAGAAATAAATTTTAAACTGTAACCTTGTTATTCATAAAATTTGTTAGTTCCAAGTGGCTTGGCTATGGAGAAGGATATACTCGGAGTTTCTCTTTGTGTTAGAATAAATATAGTGGAAAAATTAATGAATGACATTAATAAGAAATCGTCACAGTCGTAGAATACTGACGGATCTGACGAATATTACATATAAAGATCCGTCAGTATTCTACGACTGTGACGAAATGTTATTTATTTACATTTACTATATTATTGAGTTCCTTTTTAAGGCTTTATTATAACAGATTAATAAATAAGGATTGAAGTAAATAATATAGGTGAAGTGATACTAAAGATGATTTTAAAGTTTAACAATCTTTTCCCGACAATCTTTGAGTAGAGAAATTATAGTATAATTATCTACAGCTAGAGTCAATTTTGAAGGAACATTTTTTATCTCTATTTTCAAAACTAAATGTTAACAATCGTAAAATTTTACTTTTTTACTGACGTTGTAAAAGCGATTTACATTTTGGCGATAACGGGTCGACCTTAGGCCCAATCAATCGCCACAAAATCTGGCATACATGTAGAATCTAGTATGCAGTCGTTATTTTAGTTTAAAAAATTAAATACTAAATACATTTTAATGAAATTCCTATGGGAATAATAAAGTAAAAAAGAAATTTTAAAATGTTTTATAAACCACGGAGCTCTGAGGTAATAATCATAACAAAAGACAAGTGAAATGAGAATCTGATCCTTTTTCGAAGTCGGTAAAATAAGCATGATTTTAACTATATTACAATTATTATACAATGAACACAATTCTCGCTAAATTGCCCACATTTTGTTAAACTATTTTATATATTTTAAAGATATTATTTTAGGGATATTTCTAGAGAATGACATTTCAGAATCGTTCTCCATAAACGGACAACGTTGCAAATATGAGTACTTTATTTGTATTTATATCTAATAATATTATAGAGAGGGAATATTTGATTGTTTGTTTGTTTGTAATTGATAAACTTTAAAAGTACTCGAACGATTTAAAAAATTATTTAATCTATGGAAAGTTACAGTATTAGTGAATAACATAGGGTCTATATATTGGGCCTATGTTATTCACGATATCTATTTATTGGGTTTCTCTAAACATTAATGGCGGATAAAGGTCATCACCTTTTTCGATATCGCTCATATCGGTCTGATATCTATTTTCAAATATGTTAAAAATCCAATATTATTTTTTGGATAACAGACTTTTAACACATTCGTTATTAGACCAATGTGTACATAGATATTGTAACTAAAATATATAGTTATCGCTATATATTATCCACCCCTAGTATCTATCTTTTTGAAGTTGGGCCGGATCACTAGTCCTTTTAATATAATAAATTGAAAGTTTGTAACGACGGACACTCTTTTACGTTTGTTACTCTTTTACACAAAAATTACTAAACGGATTCGAATGAAATTTGGTACACAGCTTAATTGTATCCTACCTTAGTACATAGGACACTTTATGCACTGAAATACGCGTAACAAAGCTGCTAGATATAGTAAGTATAAAATAAATTAAACGCAACCCCAAGATCACCAAAGCGTGATCAGAGACATGGTTCGAGTCGAATGGCGGGTGTGTTGAAGTGTGTACAGGATTGATTACAATCACATTGAATGCAAAGCAGGCCGATATGCAGCGTGGAGTGACTAAAGTGCTTATTGTTTGCGCTGGGCTGTTTTCGTCTTGAATTCTATATGATGCTATTAAAGTTAGCGCTGTGTAAGACGAGAAATATCCATACTAATATTATTAATGTGAAATATTATAAAGAGGAAAACTTTGTTTGTTTGTTTGTTTGGTTGTAATGAATAGGCTCAAAAACTACTGGATCGTTTTTAAAAATTCTTTCACCATTCGAAAGCTACATTATCCACGAGTAACGTAGTGTAAATTTTATTTTGGATAAAAATAGGGTTCCGTAAAATATTTGGGTTTATCGGACACAAGGTGTAAAAAATCAACCAGAAAAGTTACTTATTTTGCGTACGCCGCCTAAACTATAAAAGATAGAACAATAAAACGTTCTAATTAATTGTAGATCTTAATATATATAATTATAACTTTATTGCACAAATATGATTGTAACAAATTCAGTACTGGAAATTACAGTAAAAGTAGGTACGAATTAATTAGTACATTTGGATCAGCTTAAACATTTTTGTTTTGAACTAGGTTATAAAACCTGTATCTCAGACAACAGCGCTCAACTCTCATTAAATACTATAATATTAGTTCAGCAAAGTTTTTAGTGCTACATATTAGAATGTTGATTTTATATAAATTCATTTAATTATAACTATTAGTAGTAATGGAAATTGTGTATAAATGTGCTCCCTGTGTGTAGTGTAATTTGAATGTATGTGTGTGGGAGGGTGCGTAAAATATTTGTTGTTTTTTATACAACTTAGAATGGCAAACAAGCTGACAGCCCACCTGATGGAAAGTGGTAACCGTCGCCTATAGACATGAGCTGTACCGTGGACATAACAGAGTATACTGTTTCGCCCATGATACCCCCCATGCGTTGCCATTCCTGAGGACTCAGGTGTTATTCCTCTGTACCCTGTAAATTCACGCCATATCCCACCCTTTAAACCGAAACACAGCTATGCAAACACAACTGTATTGTATGTATACTGTAATATTATTTAAACAATTTGAAAGTTGAACTTAAAAGCGAGTTTGTTTGTTATTTTTGGTGTTTTAACTCAGTGATGGATATACATATATACATTTGCCGTTAGCAGACTATTCGAAACGCACTACTAGTTTGAATGAATTGTAAAACGTATTGAATGAATGAATGAAATTACTTTATTGTTCCCTTCAAAAAATTATATAGATTACAAAGATTATATATACACGAAAAATTAATTAATACAATACCGTACAACCCGCCATAAACTAAAGTTTCATCCCAAACATTTGGACGAGTGGCGCTCTTCCAACGTGCGTTTTTAAAGGCACTTTCTTCCATGCACAATCACTTTTTGGAATCAACTTCCAACAGCAGTATTTCTGAACCGATACGACATCATAGCTTTTTCCAAAGATCATACGCCTTTACCTGCAATGCCTTTGGTGTTGTGGCTGATCATGGGTGACAGTAGTCACTTATCATCAGGTGAGCTGCATGCTCGTTTGCCGCCTGTGTTGTAAAAAAAAACAATAGGCGGTTTCATCGCTAAATAGCGGTCTCTTCCAGGCTACTTTATAGGTTATATTGCTACCAATAAGACTGGTGGACGGCATTAGTAACAATCCTTTCTCTTCGTAAATAAGAGGTTACGGGACAACCGTAATCAATATCAATGTTTAGAGATTAGAGACATTCGTTGACCGGTGCCATTGTGGTGAACGTAACGCTCGACATGCCCATGTTTCGGCGTGCATATTAGAAATTTAACGTAGCAGGTGGCAAGTCTACCGCATTCAAATTATTAACTTTATGATTAGTATATAAATTATGTATAATTAAATTATAAATAAAACAAAGAGAACTTGGGAGAATATTTAATTTATGCGTACACGCATATATTATGATTGAGTTCGTATCTGAGCCAACGACTAACGGGAAACGATTCAAAAAGAATGTACCTACGGCACACATAAAATTTAATTGTTTCCAGTCAAAGAAACGCTTGGTCAAGGTCATAAATCGTTGTCAGTTATTAGAACAAGTTTCTTCCATTACAGCACGAGTGCGCTAAAACAACACAAAGTTGAAAAGGTGACGATTTCCAAACGAAAAAATGGTGACCGAATAACAATTTTTTTTATACAACCTAGAATGGTAAACAAGCTGACTGCCCACCTGATGGAAAGTGGTAACCGTCGCCTATAGACATGAGCAGTACCATGGGCATAACAGAGTATATTCTTTTGCCCATGATACCCCCTATGCGTTGCCATTCCTGAGGACTCAGGTGTTATTCCTCTGTACCCAGTAAATTCACGCCATGTCCCACCCTTCAAACCGAAACACAGCCATGCAAACACAACTGCTTCACGACTGAAACACGAACAGGACAGAGATACCCAAGCAATCGACTTTAATTGTCTAGGAATGGGCAGCAGCCTCGTTCTTAAAACATTACCAAATCAATTGGGATTTGTGTGATATTTTAAGAAGCGTTTGCTAACCTGTCTGACAAGCATGACATCTACTACTGTAAAACTCTCTTTACGGGTAAGGCTTATGTACAGCATTGAACAGTCAGAAGGATACAACATATTAGAAGTATAAATACAAAAAGGCGGCCTTACTGTTGAAAGCAATCTTTTTTTGTCCAATCCAATACCAATCTTAGGGTAAGCGATTATTAAAATTGGCATAGAATTTACAAAGACATCGCGTAATATACCTACTACAAACATATACAAAAAAACAGTCGAATTGATAATCTCCACGTTTTTGAAAGTCGGGTAAAAAACGTGCGCATAATTTACATTTTGGAATCCTGACGTAGAGTCCGCTTGGCGCAAACTGTGAGCAATAATTCATTCGGCCGTGCATAGTTTGCGCCGAGGACCAAAATTTGGAATTTTTGATGTTGCCGCCCTGCGCATACGCAGCATTTCTGCTCCTAATTCATTTAGAAAACGAGTTCGTGCTTTTTTTTCTCGACTGGCGAAGAAAGGAGGATATTTTTTTTAGAATGTACGATAGATTATTATTTATTTTTACCGATTTATCTTTACTGATTTATTTTTTATTCGAGTAGACTTAAAATCGAATTAAATCACTAATGTATTTTTTCATGTTTATTACCTCATAACTCTAAATAGTTCTTAACCGATTTAGAAAATTATTTTTTATGTGATAAGACGTACTGATTGGATTCATAGAATTTTTATCAAAATCGGTTCTGAAATTAAAACAACTAGTTTGCTATAAATAAAATCGATTTTTTTTGTGGAACACAATCTTATGGAATACAACTGAGAAAATTACTTACAATTTGGTAAAGTATTTTCTTCATGATGTCGGAACAAACATACAGACAGACAACATTTCTAAATAATATAATAGTCAGCTTTTATCGTTTTTATTAAGACCCTTCATACATTTTTCTTATTTTTTTTTATATATATTTTATAATAAGTTTTTCGTATGTTCCATGTATAAATATCCTCTAGTTACAATTTTATTATACAAGCAAGATTGTAATATTGTTACTATTACAATCTTCATGGCACTCATTTAAATTTTCTTAGTATTTTTGTAAATGTAAAACCAAAATTCTTTATTTGTATTGTAGTAGTTTTTTTTTAAATGGATGATAATGGAATGGTAACTCCACCCGCGCTATCGGTATACACCGGCGGGGCACCAGTGAAGAATGATAGGTGAGGATGAAGCAGGTCAGTTAGCCCATCGTGACGAATTCAACAAGAATTGTTCACGATGGTTTCCAGGCGGAACCACGTGGAGGTCGACCTAATAAGGTATATTGCTAGCAATTGGGCTGTCAAACTTCATTGCTAACAATCCCTTTCCCCTTTCGTATTGCAGTAGTTAGTACGTAGTATTTGGACTCAACTTTTGGGTATAGGCTACTTTTTAACGCGGCCGATTCATATTTTTTTTATATCGCTGAGGCGGCAAACAGGCATACGTCCTACCTGATGGCAAGCCGTTACCTTAGCTCTGCAGTATTAGGAACATTACTCGCGTATTACCGACCCTGAAAAAATTTCTTTACCCCTTTTTTGAAGAACTTCATAGTGTAGTTACACGCACGAAGCGTGGACAAAAACTAGTTTTAAACAATTTTTTTTTTATAATTAAGTCACATTAATTTATTGTCAAATAAAACCGCACAATCGCACGTTGCACTTAATTTATTTGCTTAGAATTTCTTTATAGCATCAAGATTCGTTCGTGAAAATGGCTTTTTATTTTTGGCTCGCCTCCCATACCGGTTTTTGTGATTGTAGTATGGCATTTACAGAAAGTTAATCTAGATTTAACGTCGATAGGTGGTTACTAATAAAATTGTCATTTTATTACTGTATGAATCATTGGTACAGTCGATGGCATGCTGCTACTAAGATGGTGAGATACAGCTCTCATGACAAAAACATTATAACTTGTGCTTAAATTAAAAATGTAAAGCCGGTATGTTGGTAGTAGATGTGTGCATGAATTGAGTTGGACTCAAACTTAATTAACTTATAATTAGTAATGTAGGATATAAAAAAAAATGTTAAATACAGTGAATGCTCTATATAAGCATCTATCTACTCAGCTTAGTTAGTAAAAGAAATAAGTAAAAATACTTTCCAGACGGTAAGTATTTTTATACTCCCTTTTTCTCTATAAGCAACATTTTTTTTATGCAACTTAGAATGACAAACAAGCTGACGGCCCACCTGATGGTAAGTGGTAACCGTCGCCGATTTACCTACATGAGCAGTACCATGGACATAACAGAGTATACTATTTCGCCCATGATACCCCAATGCGTTACCATTCCTGAGGACTAAGGTGTTATTCCTCTGTACCCAGTAAATTCATTAAACTTCAAGTAAACTTTTCCTAATAAGATTTTTTTTTATTGAAATTGTTTCAAATGAGTTACTTATATAGAGTGTTCACTGTACTATAAAACCATGGGCCTCTATGCTACAATAGTATCGAGTTATTTTTATCTGGATCATTTTTGTTGATTATTTTTTATTCGAAGAAATTTTGTTTCGTATTGATTTGTATTAATTTTGCCCAGACTGACCAATGAGATCTGCTCTTATTAACTTACCTTCTTCTTTCCATTTAAGAGTTCCCTCTTGTGGGTGCAACTAATTCATGCATCTTCTTCCAGCCAACTCTATCCCAGGCCATATCGTTGACCTCCTTATACGACATGACACCTAGTGTTAACGTACCTAGTAACATAAATTTTTTTATTGTCATTTGATGATCCGTTAACTGTCCGCTGCTGAACCTGAGTTCAGCAATGCAAGTGCTTTCCCTATAAGGGGAATTTTGCCTGTAGTTGCCACGCTTGGCAGGCGAATTGGTAACCGCAGTCAGTCTTTGGTGATATTTTAAGGTGGACGCCGCTGCCTATCCTTCGACCATTAAAATTTCTTTCTAACCTCTTACAACACTCACGGGAAAAGGACGGCCCATTCTATGCCGGGACCACACGGCGACATTAAATATTTTAATGTATTTATTTAAACTATTTATTTATTTAAATATCTCTTCAGTAAAATAATAATTATTTAAATACAGAACTGTCGGCTCTCCTGTCCCATCCACACCTGACCCGTTTTTTCTTACCGTTTGCGGATGGATGCGTTTTTTTCTATAATCTCTTACCTGCGCTCCGCTCAGTGTTCCTTCTAAATGGATTCCCTTGTCTTTGACGTGTATTTGAAGAACTATTTGTGTTACCGCCGGCGGTGGAACTGTTGAATTCAGCAAGGGACACTTGTTAAGAAGAATATGAAGTAAAATTACATGTAAATTGTATGAATGACACCACTGTTCTAAATTATATTTTTTTTAATAATATACTTAATTTTTTTATTTATTTATTTTATTTATAGAAAAATCCACAGCTCTTAAAAAATAACTTACATGCTAAGTCTCTTATGAATACAGCCAATAACGGATTTTATTTATACAAACAAAAATTTTGATTCCAAAGCGAGGATGGCAAGTTAGAGTGGGTGTATGCAAGTAATATAAGCACATGTATGAAAGGAACCATCTATAATAGTGAGTGTCCATAAAGTTAAGTTAATTGATATATAAAATAATTAAAATCCATGTTGCTAAAGTTCAGATTTTGACAGCAATGATTAAATAATACAATAATAATAGGTAATAATAAAATAATATAAGATTAAATAATAGTTTAATTGTCAAATCTTCTATTTTGCTATATTCTTAAATGGTATTTCTTTGTATCTAAATGAGTGATAATGGAATGGTAACCTCGCCTGCGCTAACAGTATACGAGTATATATAAGCTGGTGGGGTACCAGTGAGTGATGATAGGTGAGAGTGAAAAGGCAGATCAGTAAGCTTATCGTGATAAATTCACTTGCAATAGAACACGATGGTTTCCAGGGTGAACCACGACAAGGTCGACCTGACAGGATGAATTGCTAGTAATGAGGCTACTAATGCCTATTATTAACAATCCCCTCTCCCTCATCTTAAATAGCATTATAAAATAGTATTAAAATGTTACTTTACTGTACAAGATTTTCCAAAATTTAAATACATCTCTATAAATGATCGCATAATAATAATATAATCCTAACAATAAAGAAACTATGCAACCATCATACCATGTTAATACCAGAACAAACTATGTATGAAAGAGAATGTTTTAAAACACGTACGGAAAGAGTAAACAAAAGCAAAGACGGGGCGGGTAGCTACTAAAAAATAATATTAAAGAGGTTACCTATTTCCTTTTAGACGGACACCAAAATAAACCGCAAATTAGATGGCCATCTACGAAAGCTCCGTTAATCCGTAATCAGAAGCTCATTCCGTGGTAGATAAATAAAACCGGTCCCTCAAATGATGGCCGAGCGATGCCATCAAGAGAACACATTTGATATTCCGTTTTGACGAAAACATTCATTAAAATCTATCAGGTATATTTATAATGTGGATATTATTCTCTGTTTACTGGCGAATTTTCTAATGCATACTGAAAGCGTGTTGCTTTCATATAAATCTTTTCATTTCTCAGTTACTAAACTAATATTATAAAGAGAAAAGATTTGTTTTTTTCAACACAAAAAATACTTAAGCATCTTCAAAAAATCTTTCACCTATAGAAAGCTATATTGTCAGGGAGTAAAGTGAAATGATAATTATTAAAAATATATACTTATTTACAATAACAAGGCAGTGACTTCCATTTTGAATTTTAAAATTTTATGTTGGTAATAAGTGGTTATACAGAATCGACAACTAGTAAATTCAGTTTTCATTCATTCCATTTTTTTATCAGCTGAACACATAGTGTCTTGTCGCAAGTACAAATGATAATAATTTGAATTTTACAATTAAGAAACAATGTTATTTTATTGATGTTGGAGATAATATAATGTCTTGATATAACCATACTGATCTGGTCATAAAATGTAGTTATTAAAAATCTATGGAAGTGGTACAAATGCCTTCCAACTTATAAATATGAAATATGTAATATTTTCTTGTTTTTTTTTTATACTGTCATATTTATTTATTTATTTATTGATTTATAGCAAAGCAACAGATTACATATTAATACATTTATAAAATAAATATTACATAAAACGGCATTAAATTTGCACTCCAACAACTGCTCTGCATAACATTCGATATTATATACATTAAAAGAATGATGGCTATAAATTTAAAGTAACAAATTGGCAGCCTTAATGTAACATTGCAAGGATTGTTGGAAAATATCAAGCTCCTTGCATACATTGTTATATTTTCTGCACATGCGGATAATTGGAGTGTGATATCTTATTATATATATATAGGATAATTTTATACCAAAATCAGCGTTTATATATTAATTCTATTTATTTGATATCTCTTCAGCGTTTATGGAAATATCACGATTCATGTTCATTGTACGTAGCTTACAGCGCATTTACTAGTTTTTTGCACTTATCCGATAGTTTAGCTATAATGTACCAATAAAAAAGTTAATATTACATATAAAGGGTATCTACTTATCGAGTTGGGACCATGTAACATAGAAAAACATCAAAGAAACTGGTCTGAGAAGTAGCTATGACATAAATTAAAAAGATGCAATCTTGCGTTCCGTTATAACTTTATGCGTTCGTCTTCCATTGCTCACATTTTACTCCGTATTCTGCAATATCCATTTAGACGTAGTTCGCCTTTGGTTGGCGATTATTTATGTTATGAAATTCTAATCTTAAATATATTTTATGGATGTAAAATAAATCAAATGCGCTTATGATTATTATTTCACAAGTTAGATTATGTACTTTCTTAAAAAAACGGTTTTTTTTTTATTTCTAGCTTAATGTACGTGTAAAATCATGTACCGCTTAAAATCAGGTGGGCCGTATCCTTGTTTACCACTAATAGTGGTATATAAAATATATTATTATCCTTGTATTTATTTCATTATATACATTTAAAATATATTAAATAAAATTTTTGATTATGTTATTATTCAAAAATTCATAGTTTTAAAATGTCATCAAAAGTGTTAACTTTTGATGACATTTTAGAACTATGAAATTAAACTTGCAGAATAATACATTTCATCAATCATTACTGGCTAGTAATATCCGTGGATTTTTATTTTAATTAAAATTTATCATTCATTATTAAATAAATAACCGCGCAGTGTGGTGACCCGTATTAGAAATACAAAATTTTAATGACTATTAATTAAATTACATTATTTTCATTTGCAGGTGCGAGTGACAATGTGTGTGCGGTGAGAACAAGTGTCGCGCGATGTTGCGCGTCGTCGCGTGGCTGCTGCTGGCGACAGCGGCGCGCGGCGAGCACGTCCGCGAATTCACCGTCCGCGAGAACCTGCCTGCTGGCTCCTTCGTCGGCCATCTCGGCGACGAGCTACCCGACGCTGCGCCCCCATATACCATTGTGCCCGTCCCAGGCAGCGCCGTCAACGACGACCTCAAAGTAGACCCTCACACTGGAGAAATAAGGACTCGAATACCACTAGACAGAGAAAACAGGGACCAGTACGCACTAGTCGCCATCCCTGCGAGCGGCGATAATATCCGAGTAGTCGTTAGGGTTTCCGATGAAAATGATAACGCTCCAACTTTCCCCACCTCAGTGATGAATGTTGAGTTCTCAGAGAATACCCCCAGAGATGTTAAGAGGAAACTGAATCCGGCTAAGGATCAGGATTTAGGTGTATTCAATACACAGAAATATAACATTGTGTCGGGGAACACGGATAACGCTTTTAAATTATCCTCGCATAGGGAAAGAGATGGGGTTTTGTACTTGGACCTCCAAATCAATGGGTTTCTCGATAGGGAGACAACTGATCACTATAAGTTAGTTATTGTAGCACTAGACGGTGGAACTCCACCACTAAGTGGAACCATGACAGTTAATATAACTATTTTAGATGTAAACGATAACCCACCTGTGTTCGCGGAAAGTGCGTACTCGGCAAATATACCGGAAAACGCGACTGTTGGCACACCAGTTTTGAAAGTATTCGCGACCGACTCTGATGCGGGTGAAAATGGTTTAATCGAGTACTCGATAAATAGGAGACAAAGTGATAAAGAGAATATGTTCAGGATAGACCCAGAAACGGGTGAAATCACGGTGAATAAAGCTCTCGATTTTGAGACGAAAGAACTGCACGAGCTGGTTGTTGTAGCCAGAGATAAAGGTGCGCAGCCTTTAGAAACAACAGCATTTGTCTCTATCAGAGTAACGGACGTGAACGACAATCAGCCTACGATAGACGTCATATTCTTGAGCGACGATGCGACTCCAAAGATATCGGAATCCGCTCAGTTGGATGAATTCGTGGCGCGTATATCGGTTCACGATCCGGATTCCAAAACGGAGTACTCAAACGTGAATGTTACGTTGAGCGGTGGCGACGGGCATTTTGATTTACGGACACACGACAACATTATCTATCTGGTGGTCGTTGCGTTGCCTTTGGACCGCGAATCTAGATCATCGTATACTCTGAATGTTGTAGCAACTGACAAGGGGTCGCCTCCCCTGCATGCGTCTAGGATAATAAGCCTCCGAGTAACTGATGTGAATGATAATGCCCCTGTTTTTCTCGAGAGTGAATATAAAGCGAGTGTACCCGAAGCGGCCGCGCCTGGGACCCCCGTAGTACAAGTGTCCGCTACTGACGCCGATGAGGCAGAAAATTCGGAGATTCGGTACAGTCTTCTGCCGACTCCCCAATCAGATTGGTTTTCGATTGACGAGCGTTCGGGATTAGTGACGACACGGTCCAGGGTCGATTGTGAGACGAATCCGATGCCACAATTGACGGTGGTGGCAAAAGATCGCGGTAACCCTCCGTTGTCGTCGACGGCAACTTTGGTGGTAACAGTGTTAGATGTGAACGACAACGAGCCGATCTTCGACCAGTCCTTCTACAATGTTACTGTTCCGGAGAGTGAATCAGTCGGCAGCTGTATTTTAAAGGTAAGTTTAGAGTTTAACCTTATAATCTTATTGATAGTACTGATTCTCAAATTAAATTGTTTCCCACGACACAATGAGAAGCTGGTTCATTGTGAACTACATCTGTTGTGTATGTCATATGTAGGTACTATAAATAATATCGATTTGCAATTTAAAAATTGATTTCCCGTCGAATAATCGATTCGCACAATAAATCAGTTATTAACGTTTGATAGCGGTGAAAGTGAACTCGTCAGTTTGTAGTAATTTATGTTATTTATTAAAGTAAGTGTTATATAGTTTGAGCCACAAACTATTGAGGTTAACCTTATAATAACTAGACATGATTTTGGAAATTACATTACACTCGTTAACCTAGTACTTACTAGTGTAATTGAGGTTAAAGGCAATTTCTTATTACATTCGTGTATCTAGTTTTTATAAATTCACATGTCATCTATATTTTTGATATGCCAAATTACTCTACACTGATTACGCGTAGACTGCAGTATTACTGTTGGAAAATTCACATTCACTGAACGTAGCGACGTAATTTTGTTGTTATTCATACCAAAGGCAATAATCTGCAGATTGGCGTTAATCCAAGTCATTGTTTGTTTGTATTCTGTTTACAAATCAGGCTGGTGCACAATGATAGAACAATTGATAAGATTTTGTTAAATCGAAACGTAATGACTATACTAGTTTTTTATTATACAAGATTATTTATTTGTAAAACATGCGAATAAATACATATTAATGTATTCACATATTAGTCATGTGAGAATGGATTTGTAATTATTTTGTTTTGATCTTATTTTATACAAAATTAATTATTTAATTTAATTTCAATACATACAATAAATTACTTAATTGGTTATATAAATTAATCAATTGAATAACAGCACTCCTTAAATAAAAAAGTTGTGAGTTTGTGTAATAATAATAATAGTAAAAAATAAATTAATAAATCACTTTTTACGAATTTTTAAGTGTTTTATATATCACGTTTGCATTTGCAAAAATAACATTAGTATACGACTAAGTAATGATTAATATATATCTAATAATACCCAAGAGGGTTGACGTCAGGCAGGCGGCCGGTCGTAAAACTATAAGCTAAATCCTTTTGTAATATGGATAAAACCATATTATGCCGACCCCAAGTAATAATTGGGATAAGGGTAGGAAGATGATGATGGTGTCTAATAGTTCAGAATTAAAATTATAGTAAAGGTTTATACTTTAAGACAAAAGTTTATTTATTTAGTAGCTATATCAGTGTTTTGAGGGCCGTTTTAATGTTTCCTATATCTCGTTTAGTTTAGCCAATTTAATATATCTTGTGGACACAGATAAGAAGTAGACCGGTGTCGCGTGAAACTTTCGGTCTGAATCAGACAAAGTCATCTACGTAATACATAATGGCAACACAGAAGTAAGCAATACAAAATTATTCACATAAAAACAAGCGGAATACCTCCGAGGCGCACATCAATTAGTAAAACACGGACAGATCAATTCGGCTTATCGTCCGCGCGGCCGCGCCGCCGCGCCCCGCGCTTGACGAATTTGTTAAAAAAAGCCCAATTTTCATTAACTCTTATCTCGTAACCGCTCGTAACTTACTCCAGTTAATTTCTTTTAATATATTCCACCGATATTGGAGTACGCACCGGCATAGTTATAAGTGAGAAGCATAAATCTATCGTGTGGAGTGATGCCAGTTTGGGCGTGGGGCGAGCGCGATCGCAAATTGCGATCTAAATTGAAAATTAAACAGTCCGCTGCGCCGGTGCGCGGGACGGCTGGCCCCGGTGCGATGTGCCTGCGGCGTTCGCGACCAATGGGCTTTTGGCGGCTACACACTATGCCGGACGCGCTATTCCCAATGTTATAATAGTGATATAACCATCAACATGTGATGTTTTATGGTAAATTTATAATAACAGTTCGGTTGTTCGAACTCCAGCCTGTTCTTTTGGATTAGAATTGTTCACGATCGTTTCCAGAGTGAACCACGTGGAGGTCGACCTAATAAGGCATATTGCTAGCAATGGGGCTGTCAAACTCCATTGCTAACAATTCCTTTCCCCCCTGATGTTGCGGATTCCTATGTGCATCACCATCAGGCGAGCCGCATGATTGTTTACCCCTTATATTATAATAAAGAACCGTGTGTGCCCCAGCATAGAATGGAGCACCCCTTCCTTTCCCGTGGGGGTCGTTAGACTAAGGGAGCTTATGGTAGAGGGATGGACAGCAGCGTCCCTCTTTAAACATCTCTAAAAGCATAACTGCGGTTGCCAATTTGCCTACCAAACGTGGCAACTACTGGCAAAACTCTCCTTATAAGGAAGACCTATATCTAGCAGTGGACAGTTAACAGATAGATAGATAATTTATTAACATTACTTACAGCACACAAATTACAATACAAACATACAATACGAGTAGTAATAGTAATAAAAAAAATACAAAAACCCTAATCACATTACGTGCATAAGGAAAAATAACAATTTCTTTTATTTAAATATAATTTAAGTTTAAAAATTTCCAAACTGTTCCTTTTGTTATAGAATAAATAATAGCTTTTGTATGTAAATATGGTAATATTAGGTAATACCAGAAGGAGACTTTGTACAAAAGTCGATTGCTTGGGTACCTCTGTCCCATTTGTGTTTCAACCGTGAAGCAGTTGTGTTTACATGGTTGTGTATCGGTTTGAAGGGTGGGATATGGCGTGAATTTACAGGGTACAGAGGAATAACATCTGAATCCTCAGGAATGGCAGCGCATGGGGGGTATCATGGGCGAAACAGTATACTCTGTTATGTCCATGGTACTGCTCATGTCTATAGGCGACGGTTACCACTTTCCATCAGGTGGGCCGTCAGCTTGTTTGCCATTCTAAGTTGTGTATAAAAAAAAATGTAATTTAAATAAACTATTAAATGTATTATTATAATAATATTAATCTTATTATTAATTAAATTAATGGAATAAAAACAAAATTCGTCAAAACACGTGGAATGATAACCCCGCCTGCGCTAACGGTATACACTGGCGGAGTACCAGTGAGGGATGATAGGTGAGGATGAAAATGCAGGTCAGTTAGTCCATCGTGATGAATACACCTGGAATTCAGCATGATGGTTTCCAGGGGGGAACACGTGGAGGCACCTGATAAGGCATATTGCCAGCAATGGGACTGGTAGTTTTCATTACTAACAATCCCCCCCCCCCCCTCCTCATGAATAAAGTTTGATCAACATATTTTAGTTCGTACTTAGATACTGCATCATGCAAATTAGGTTGTCTGGCGTCGTTAGACGTTTGCGCAAAAAGTCAGTGTCGTGTGGACCACGCTGAAAGTTTTCGACGCTTACTCGAATACTTTGTTTCGTATACAATGTACACTCACGACTATGCCATAGATGAAGTATAACGACCAGTAGTATAAAAATATTTTTATTTAAAAATTCGTTTATTATTAATTAATTCATTTCAATTCATAATTGTTAATTTGTTTGGTCAATTTTAGTTATTCATCTAAGTACAGAGTATTGTTTGACACTGTATAATAATTTTTTATTTACTTATCTATTACCTATCCTAAATCATAGACAGATAGTATCTGCGCACTATGTCCTCAGTACGTGAATTCATTATACTACTTACGTCCTAAATATAGAGAGATTCTACAAACTAGAGAGAACTACAAATTCCATTGTAGTTTAAATTTCGAGGTAGATCATTTAATTCCTTCACTTCGCGTGCATGAAGTAGCTTTTATTTTTTTCAGTTTTCGACCACTTTGTATGATCTAAAAAAAATTATATTTTTATAGTATGTATATTTATATCTTTACTTTCGGAATAATGTACAAAAAATTATTACAATGATTTAGAAGTTATAAAAAAAATTATAAGAAGAAAAACAAGCTACGTAATATATTTATTTTAGGGCAATTTACAAAAAAAGTATAAAAATAAAATGATAGATGACAATATATGTAACTGACCTTATATATAACCACTTTTAGTAAATAATAGTTTAGAAAACAATTTCGTTGGAGTTGAACAATAATAATGGAATATAAAACAACAAAGTCGAATGGAACTACTGCATTTTAGTTAATCTGTGGAATACGAACACAAGCTCTAAATTATGTGCCGAATAAAGTCGAATACGAACTTTTAATAGAGGTTAAGTGCAGTTACGAAGCATTAGCTTTAGTATTACACATTTAAAATGTTATTATACACAAAAAGTTTTATGTACTGTTTTATGGAATCAACTTTTCATGCAACCAAATACTTGGTATTATTGTTTTATTGGACTTAGTGTTTTGTGATAATTGATTTTAAATATAGTATTTTATAACTTAATTAAATATTTTACTGTTAAAAATTCGATAAATACATATTATATTTTTATGTATATTTTAGTCAAGTGTTTTAGTTGAGAAGGCTCGACTAGTTACGGAACCATCCGGAACTCTTAGTTAAGAGCGGCTGTTACACAACCTTGAGAGTATGAGGGATGGATAAACTAGTCGAGCTTTTTAAAATAAACGTAAATTATTTCGAGCGTTATTACATAAATAAATTAATTAATCACGTATGTATTTAAAGTAATTAAAAAGTGGAGATATATGAGTGGGATTATTAAATGAGAGACTATGTTTATAGTTGACATATATTAATGGTCTGATATAAATCAATATGTTACTATAATTTCTTTTTTTTTTTTGTTTTTTTGTCTTTTTTTTCTTTTTAATGGTTCATTTCTGTTTGCAAACTGTTATTGTAACTTATAACAAATAAAGAAATCAAATATATATATATATATATATATATTTGATTGCTTTGCGGGATAACGTCTCGTCTCTTACGACGACGAGCATAGTAAGTTACATAAAAATCTCTTTATATATATATATATATATATATATATATATATATATATATATATATATATATATATATATAACAATTTGATTTTGCATAATTGACGTGTCTTTTTAGGAAGATGAGGTTATATTCTTTTTTTTAGCAGACAAACGTAATTATGAATTATGTTCAATACGATCGACTTGAGTATTCATTAAGTACTTGTTCCCAATGAAATTGTAATCATTGTTATTCAGATATACACCCACGTGTGTTGTATTAAGGTAGCAAAACCTATTGTTATAAATCCAATAGTTTTGTCCTCGATCCGGTATACAACTTAGATATTTCAAAGCACGCCCTTAAAGTTACATTGTTAAAGTTCATATTGCAATGTTGTCACGACAGTGTAATTTAGCAATGATTGGTGCAATTATTCCCAGCGTGTAGGTTTCAAAAGGGACTTAATTGCTCAATTTGATGTCTTATTTCTATGGCATAGGTCACTGTTTAGCTCCTATTTATTTGCGTTACCTGATAACACTAGCAATGATAATTGCGTGTATTTCTTATTGTTAGAGGAGATAGTTTGATCAACTGTACTTTATCATTGTTTGACTGTAATCTTAGATAGGTACTTACTCGAGCGTTTATTTTTAATACTGAGGTGTGAAAAAAAATATTTAAAAAAATTTAAATAGTATTAGTACATCATATGTGTGTGGTTCGAATAATTAATTCGAACCATACAATATTCGTATTTATGGTATAAAAAGTGGCTTCAATTGATTGAGTAAAAGTTATTCAAGATACCAGGTTCTTTAAATATATGACTATATATATATATATATATATATATATATATATATATATATATATATATATATATATATATATATATATATATAAAGAGATTTTTATGTAACTTACTATGCTCGTCGTCGTAAGAGACGAGACGTTATCCCGCAAAGCGCCGTAGCTGAAGACGAAGACGACATCCAGATGAAGTGTTTTTAATAGACGATAATTGAATGGTGAGGAATAATAGGTGGGAATGAGAAAGCATGAAAATACCTTCAGGAATTCAACACGATGGTTTCCAGGGAGGATCACGTGGAGGTCGATTTGATAGGGTATATTGCTAGCAATGGGACTGGTAGTCCGCATTACTAATAATCCCTTCTCCCACCATAGCGGTTTAAATTTAATATATTAATCAATCATGGCGAGAAGTCTTTTCATACATAATTCTATAAATGAATTGACATCTTCATAATTATGTGTAAATGACTCGTTAATTATATAACTGAGTTGTATAGAGGAGCTAGTTGATAATCTGATAAGACGCGGCCATCTTGGATTCCGCTATCCGTCTCCATGGTTACCGATTGATCGCGTGCGTAGGCTCAAGATCTGGATCGATATTTCGTTGGAACTCGCATTGATCTGTATTAAATATCAGCATGTGCAATGTAATTAACTAAAGCCACCGCATATGTTTATGCGTGTACGTACTTAAGCTTACAAAGTTATTTACATACGACATTTATAAGTTCTGAGAAATTTGCGTTTTCAATCAGATTAAAGCTATTTATGCTCGCTATTCGCTGATATCAAACGTTTTGTTCATACACAGATGGCAGCAGCTACGATGTGCCCTTTTTTCTTTATAATATCTTCATTATTAAACACTAAAGGAGCATGCGATGTTTTTATTCCATTGAAATTAAAACTCTTGACTTATATTATCAGATAAAATAAGAATATGTATTGTATTTTATTTATTCATACTTATGTGGCAGTTGGAATTATAAATAATTAAAGATTGTGTCTAAAAAAAAAACAGACTTCAAATGTGAAAGAAACAGTTATTATGATTTAAAAACCTACTGAAAAAAGATACTGAATCGATTTTGATAAAATTCTATAGTATTTTATATATTTGTAAGTATATGTATTAGAGAGCGGTGGACTATGATGAGGTGATAAATTATTAAGATACAGATTTTAGTAGAAAATTTATTAAATAATGACCAAGCAAGAAAGAACAGACTTTGTTAAAAGATACAAAGAGTCAAATTACATATTTAAACGTTCTAAAAATGAATCTGTATAAAAAAAAGTATAATAATAAAATGTAAAAAATATGCACTGGTCGGTTGCTAATAATATCCTTTTAGAAAAAAAAAATAAATTTTCAAATCAGTTTACAACAGATGGAGTTACGAGGTTACAAATATAAAGAAAAATACAATTGAATTGAAAACCTCTCTCTTTCGAAGTCGGTTGAACATAGTAAATGTAAAATATATTTGATGATCGT
The DNA here is from genome assembly GCF_026898425.1 of Galleria mellonella. Taxonomy (NCBI): domain Eukaryota; kingdom Metazoa; phylum Arthropoda; class Insecta; order Lepidoptera; family Pyralidae; genus Galleria; species Galleria mellonella. Next base: position 1,980,118 of record NW_026442117.1, read on the forward strand.
GTAGCCATATGGTAGTGTTGGTAGTCGAGTGCTTTTCTCATGAATATTTATACCATTATATATTTATTCATGGAATTCAATTAGCATATTTTATTATTAGACGTAGGTATTATAAATTGTACTAATATTCTGTTAAAACAAATCTACGTATGAAATATGTGAAACTATTCAAAAATCTAGTTCCTTTATATATATATATATATATATATATATATATATATATATATATATATTAATATGTAAATATATCTATTACAGAATACGAAAAATAACTGAAATAATTTTGAAAAAATAAGTCGTAATAAAAAGAAAAAAAACAAATAAGTATTTAGATAAATCTTCCTTAAGGCTTTCGTTTATGTACAAATTTAGTGGGCACTATTTAGTAACATATAGACGCACTGAAAGTGCATATAGACAGACATTCGAAACTTATTCTAATAAAACGAGTCTACGGATTGTAAATATGGCGGCGCCATACCAACTTCCCTATTTTCCTGTTATCAACATTTCATCTATAGTAGATGTGTTAGGATTAAATATCAACACTATTATAACAGAAATTATCTAATTGGCCTTTAATAAATCCGGCAATGGAATACCTAAACACCGCTAAACACCCGAGGACAAGTTCTCTTATGGGCTACAGTCACGCGATTCCTAATGTTATAACAGATTGAATTTATGAGGCCGTATGAGTATCAACGCACTAAAAGAGCAGAAAAAATTAACGACATACCTACCTACTCGTACCTACGGAGAGCCAAAGACTAAATAATGTTTTTTTAATGGCGCAATAATTTGACATTTCTTTTTTTTTTTTGGACGACATCAAGCAAAGACGACCTCTTCATACTGAGGTAGCTAGTAATTTTCCCGCCATTACTAGGGAGCTGCATTAAACTTTGTGTCCATAGACATTACAGAGTAATATCTATAAATAAAAGTGAACGATCGCTCATGAACGATTTCTTTGTTTTCTCTTTCAAGATCGCCAACCATTACGTTACAAACGGACCAACACGTAACGTGAAATACACGCGAATGCATCAATTATGCATTGAATTTATTTTACATAATGATTCCATTAAGAAATTACAGCAACATAGAGAAAGTGCTTATTACGAATTATCACTTTTTTATATGAATAAATCATGTAATGTTTAACTTCATTAATATCACTTATTGATGTACTTAACATGTAATTGGAAAATAGTGCTATCATAATATTTGGAATTATTTTAAATTTATTCAAATAATAAATTTCACCTTTGCACGCCATTAAAAATGGTAAAATATATGACACTTAACATTATTCTTATTAAAATCAATTCTATTCTAGTATATTTTATGCAAATAAATTATTTTAGTTAAAAATATATCATTATCATCTTATCAGCCATTATCTGTCTACTGCTGAAGGTAGGCCTCTCCCATAGACCAGGTCTCGAGCAACCTGGGGGCCTACCGTGAAATGAAATTCCGAAGTTTCGGACTCAATTTCGTGTTTTTGTTCATACCTAAATCGGGCCTGTAAATGGAGCTTAACATTTCGTTCGTCATAAATCCTACCATAAAAGTCCCAAGGAATAATATTTTCATATTTTGAATGTTTTTAAACGGTAAGTATTATGTAATTTTAACATTAAATTTGTGTTTCGTTCGGCTCCGAAATTTCGGAAAACATTTCATTGTAGGCTCTCTGTATCCACTGACTCCCTGAACTGCATTTGAGGTTGTTGTTCCATTTAGAAGAGAAGGGGAGGGGGGACTATTGCCTTACTGCGTTTTGTTACTATTAATAAATAGAGTATCAGAAACGAAGTCTAAAATTAACGATTTTACAAATGATTTAGTCAGTTTTTCTTATCACTTCATTACTTGTTAATACTACAAGTATTAATGCGAGTTGCTCATATATTATATTAATCATAATAATGATCAGCAGCTTTGTTATGCTAGCGATGCAAAAGGACAAAACAAAATACGAACGCACAATACAGAATAAATACCGATGCCTCCACACATTATAATTATCTGTGTCGTTCTTCGTTCGTTCTCTCGGTACAAGGATTTTTGTTGTTAAGTTGTAATGGCTGCTTACTGATAAACTTCTGTTAAGTTTAACATAAATATATATATATATATATATATGTATATATATATATATATATATATAAATTAAACGAGGAGGAAAATGTGGTAGGTTCTCAGTTCGTCTGTTGTAGCTATATCATGTGAATTAATCGCCAATTTTGGTAATTATAAACCGATGTCAAAAGAAAGGGGATTCTCAATTTGGCGGTATTTTTTGTTTTTTACTTCATTACTCCGTCAGTTATAAATCGATTTGGAGAATTAATGATTTATCGATAATATATATGTACCTGCAGATCACTCTCATGGAAACTTTATCAAAATCGATTCAATAGTTTAGTTTTTAAATCAAAATAACTGGTTTTGTCAAAATTGAAGAGGGATCAGAGGGAGACTTTGCACAAAAGTCGATTGCTTGGGTACCTCTGTCCCATTCGTGTTTCAACCGTGAAGCAGTTGTGTTTGCATGGCTGTGTTTCGGTTTCAAGGGTGGGATATGGCGTGAATTTACAGGGTACAGAGGAATAACACCTGAGTCCTCAGGAATGGCAACGTATGGGGCGTATCATGGGCGAAAGAGTACACTCTGTTATGTCCATGACACTGCTTGTGTCTATAGGCGACGGTTACCACTTTCCATCAGGTGGGCCGTCAGCTTGTTTGCCATTCTAAGTTGTATAAAAAAAAAAAAAAGTGTTTTTGTCCAACACAATCTTAAACCATTAGATTAGTAGCATATTACATTTTTTTTTTATAATAAGAAAATTGTATTTAATCTTCTTTGAATGTAAGGCCATATTAAATTTCAATATGGAACACACGGAACTATATTTTTTTTTGTAAAAAAAAAAAGAATCTAAAACGATAAACAATTGGTGCGGATATCATACAAAAAATAGATTCGAATTAACAGCTTTCAACCTTTTTAAATCGATTAAAAGAGGTAGCTCATGTATATAAGAAGAAACACTTGAAATTATTCCATATGGATTCGTTTCCAACCAGCTACGACCATCTTGTACTGTTATTTTTTTTACAAAAATATCGGCTACGACCGCCTGCCTTGTATAATTAGCAATGTCGTTTACAATGAATATTCCATAATGTTTGTAATAGTCGATTATTATACTTTAGCATATTCATTTAATGATATTATATGCGTTCTATTTTAGTAAAGTCATTGATCATATTATTTCTACTATTAGGCGTTTTTATTATAAATTTGAAAGTTAGTAAAAAAAATTGTAAATAGAACACACACAGATAATAAAATTATACAAAGAGTTTGATAACGTTAGGAAAAAGTTAATTTGAATTGCGAATTTTCAGTTTGCCTTTTTTGTTTCCCTCTATTTTTTTTAATATAATAGTTTTTGTTTTTAAAAAAATCGCGTGACGATAATTCAGTTAGGATTCTTTCTAATTTACATCTAATATTATTAATTGTCTATAGAGTCATTATCCAAATCATTAAGAGCGAACAATTGACAAAGGAACAATATAAGTACTTTTTTAAAAAAAAAAAAACTAGTTAAACATGCTGCCAGTACGGAGCGTTGAGTTGCCAGTTGCCACATGAAACTGCATGGCTAATATTGCAAAAAGATTGCATTACCCGATACATTCCCACAGTACACTGTCTGAGTTTTTGCTCCTCCTAGGGCTGTGAGAATTACATAATACCCTTTGAGACTGTCATTAATTGTCATTTTATTTTTTCCTTCCTTTTTATCCAATTTAGCCATTTAATTGTATATATATGGCAAGTAATTAAGCCCGTAGATGAAGTTTATCGTATTTATGTTAATGAATGGCCTCGTGTAGAAGTTGCTAGTTTGAAATATCTCTTTCTTTATTAAAATAATGTTCTTAAATATTTAATGGTAATAATATGATAATTACAATTGCGATCGTACCTTTTAATGATTTAAATTTTTTTTTATAAATACATTCTTCATTAATTACTTAAGTCTAAATTTGAATAGTTATATAAAATCTATCTATCATCTAAAAAAGAAAAACACTTTTTAAATAAACACAATTACAATGAACGTTTTCTTGAAATTAATCTTTGTAAGCAGCTCAGTCTTTGGAATCTATTGAGTTATTGAAGTGGTTAAAGCAAAGTAATATGTAGTAAGTATATAAGGGTATCTAGCTTTTGTACTCGATTCATTCTATATTGCAATTAATTTGGCGTGAATCTAAGGCGTGAATATAGACATATATTATCTCTACCTCAATAGATATTATTATTCTTTACATAAACAAACATTGGTTCTGTGAAGTTACAGCCCTATAAATTATACTGCCTCAGTTCTACTAGACGGGTACACAACGCGTCGCCGCACGTGGCGATCCGTGTCCAACATTGTCAGTCCTAGTTGGCGGGAAAGCGGCCATCTTGAAAATGTTCTGCGCGCCAATCGCATTAATATACCACTATGAATATTATCATTAAAATTATTAAGTATTACTTACCTAATATTTTGCGTAGTTATTATTTATGTTTTGTGACAACTGTAATATTTAAATGGGAATATTATAATTGAAATATTGATATTAAAAACTAAGGCTAATAGAAAAGTCTTAAAAGTTTAAAATGATTTTTTATAGATATGGCAACCCTGCTGCTAAAAATTGTTAAAAGAAAGCTTTTGTAGTTTATTAAAGTACGATATGTTACGACACAATTATCGTGTACCACAAAGACACGATAAAATTGTGTCGTGTTGTTATATCGTGATGTAACAGGAATGCAAAATATATGCAACTGTATGGAGACGTATTTGATTTTTCATTGACATGACAGTAATGTCATGCCAATATCGTGGACGTGCACTGAAACTTAAAAGTGTCATACAACTGCATACATTGACCGTTTAATATCAGATATGCTCTGTTATGTCCATGGTACTACTGCTCATGTCTATAGGCGACGGTTACCACTTTCTATCAGGTGGGCCATCAGGTTGTTTGTCATTCGAAGTTGTATAAAAAAAAGATAGACTGTCTGTGTCTTCGTCATCATTGTAGTAGATAGTAGGTGTCGTAAGTGGCGATTAAGGGAGGGCGAGGGAAGTGCAGCGTTCCTCTTAAAACCTAACCAAAGCCTAACCGCGGTTGCCAACTCGCCTACCAAGCGTGACAACCATTGCAAAAATTATATTTCGCCGAAATAATTTTCGCTCAAATAATTTTGAGACATGGCCAGAAAGATGATGGCATTAAGATTGCTTTCTAAATGAACAACAATTTTTTCAGATATTTATATTATTTCTTGTTATTTTTATTTTCAATAGACTTCAAAAAGAAGGAGGTTGTCATTTCGGTTGTAATTTTTTAATGTAGGCTACCTTATAACTCCGTCAGTTTTTAATCGATAAAAAAAAAAAATTGTAAGGATATATTTACAGGTGATTTCATAGACATTATAGAAAAATCGGTTCAATAGTTCAATTTTTGGACTAAAATAACTGGATTTGTCACAAATGAGGTAGGTTGTTTTTTGGACACAAGCTTTAACTATAATATAGCTACTTACTCTGTACGAGTATTTAAGGACGAAAATTGTTCTTATCTTAAAAATGACAGATCGTGACAGTGACGGATGATTTCTTATCGTATTTAATAATTGCTGCGGTTTCACGAAGTTTTAGTGAAATGTCTAAACATAAACAAGTGAAAGTAAAGCTAAATCGTGTTTTTTTTCGACGGTACGGATGTGTTTTACGGTCAAATTTAAAATATTTAAAGCAGTTCTAAAAAACACATTCAGTTCGTATACCAGGCATATTTTGTAAATTAAACTACTTTAGCACATTTTTTTTATCGCATTAACATATATCGAATCGAATTAAGTAATTTAAAAATAAAACTGTCAAATAATTATTAATATGCAGTAAGTTATCAAATATTAATACTAAAAATTAAATTAAATAAAAGCTTTAATTTAATTTTTTATTAATACGTTTGTTCCGTTATGGAACAGGCTAAGGTCGGAGATCATGCTGCCTCTTTTTATTTAAGTTATATTTGTCAATTTTAAACATTGCCGTTTTAATAAAAAAAAAAATGTTAAAATATAAAGATATATTTACAATAATTTGTTGTCTTTTCTACCTAATAAGTACTATTTTATTATATTGATTATTAGTCAGTACACACATATTTAAATATATTAACTTTGACTTCGATATACCAAACTGTGGTTGTCAAAGTTCGCTTTCAATCCGCGTTAATATTCTCACAAAAACACGTACATCTATGTATACCTGTATGAATGTTCGATTTTATTTTTTATTTAGTCCTTGACGAGTAAAAATGGACTATTCATTGCGCTTGTCATCAACTGTTCACATTTATGGCGAACGCGGAATCGATTATACAAAAGTAATACGCGACATCTATCCACGGGGAGTCTCGATTAATCGATTACCTACACCGTAGGGCCGGACTTGGTGATAGACGGAGTAATGGTTACATAGATAGTGTAATCTTTATATGCTTTATCTGAGGGTCATTTTTGCCATTATTTTTTTAGTTTTAGATAAATTTAAATTAATTGTTTAAATTTGATTTCAATACTTCTAATACTTGTTTTGCAATAATAGACCATTTGCATAATTTATCTTTGTAGTCAATTCCTCTATTTTTTTTTTTATATTTGACACATAGATTTCTGACACACGTTTAAAAAGCTTGCTATTTTCACGAACTTATAATTGAAAAAAATATGGTAAATTTATAATGAGAATAACATAATTAATTGATACTGGACTTGTAATTTTGTAAATTATGAATAAATGACCTATATCTGTATATATTATAAATATTGTATATAACTTCCTTTACAATATTATTCTTATCTAACATACTCTTTCAACGCTACGCTTATTAATTAAATCGTACACTATTCATTCCTTTTTTAGATATGGAAATAACCGAAAACATTCCAGCAAAAAAGCAATAGTATTAAGCTCAGGCTTTAAAGCATTAATGCAATTTGCGCATTCGTTTCACCATAAAATTCGTTATTTTTTCCGTTAATCCGTAAAGTATTAACAGGTTATGTTCTTAGTAAAATTAACGTTTATCTCTCATCGAATAATATGATTGGGTGGTTACACACAGATCGGGTTTGTAGTGGAACTATTCATTAATGTATTACAGGCGAGATTAAATCTTCCTTATAGAGTCATAAGGTCTTTTTTCCGCGCGTGAATTAGTTAAAGGGATATTTTTATAGCTGGTGAACTAGGCTTCACTGGAGATGAGATGCGTCCAGGTCAATGCCTGGATTCTGAAGTGAGAAGCGATATCGAAGCGATGCAGTGTGGCCGACAGCCGTGCACAATCTGCCAGCAACATTTAATATAGCTCAGTTTTATTTAATAAGCGTTAAATTCAACAACGGTGACGCTAAGGCGATTATTTTTAGAAACATATTTCATTTCAAGGGTAATTTTATTACATGTGTTATTCACCTTAATGGACGGTCTTAAAAGTTGCGATGGGTTGTTAAATATAGTCTTACATTGTGATGTTTATGGAGAATTATTTCGCGATATTCTGTAGTTGTTTTGTATGTTCTATATTTCATATGAGCTATGGCGGCTCGCTCTTTAATAATAATACTATTTTAAATAGATAAGTACTTAATCAAAAGCTGTGAAGTAGTGTAAAGACGAAATAAAAAATATTTAGATGAATTATTATAAATAGATATTAAAAAATTTTATTGACCGTATGTAGGCCCTCCTGAATACGTATCTCGTAACGAAAGATTTCGGAATAGAATGCAATTTTAGGACCATAGATTAAGTATAGTATTTGCCACTATGTACGTTTAGGATAATTGAAAATTGTTTGATATATTGATATTGTCAAACTTTTTTTATATTACCTAAAAATAATAATAATAAATTAATGAGTGACCGTCAGTGCTGCCTCTTCAGAGCGATATAGGAACTAAAATTACTGTTATAAATTCGTTCTATGTTTGCCACTTGACTGCAAATGACGCTGTTAGTCAGAGAAAAGTATATCTATTTATTTATTTATCTAGAAATTACAGCAATTGTTGTAGCACAATATTCTATATCATCATATTAGCCGTTAATTGTCCACTGCTAAACATAGGCTTCTACCATAAAGGGGGCAAACGTAGTTTTAGAGATGTTTTAAGAGGGATGCTGCTACCCATCCCTTGACTTTTAAATCCTCTTAATCGCTTGTTATGACACCCACGGGAAAGAAAGAGATGGCCCATTCTATGCCGGGATCACACAAGCGTAATACTCATTCGTGAAATATTCATTTAATAATTAATTTTATAGCGGTACAGGCGAAGTAATGACTTCATAACATGACGTCGCTGCTTCGTAGACTTGCTAGTGTAGTATTATTTTATCTGTAGTGGTATGTCGTCGATGAGGCGAAGTACTTAACATTCTATTTGGGCTTATAATTGGAAAACTACGAAATATGTAAATTGGACTGATATATTATGCATTAAAATTGTCACGTGAGAATCAAATTTTGAATTTTAGTCATTTATTAAGGTTATATTTTCTCAAAATTCTATTTTGTCTGTATATTACACGATATTTCTGGCTCGATTCCGATAATTTTTATTTATTTATTTATTATTTATTGTACAATAAAACTTTATCAGCTAACCGTTAGGTAAAAACAGAAGCGTATGAAAAGCAGATGTGGTGAAAAATACCCAAAAAAAAACTTATATAAGTTTTTTTTTTTTGGGTTTTGTATAAATTTTACCAGGATTAAAGTTGATTTTTAATAGAAAATCTTTTATTTTATAATTCTTTTATCTTCCCTTGCGTGTAATGTAATATGGAATTAATTTCCTAAGCCCCTAAGATATATATAAGATTTTTTTTATACAACTTAGAATGGCAAACAAGCTGACGGCCTACCTGATGGAAAGTGGTAACCGTCGCCTATAGACATGAGCAGTAGCATGGACATAACAGTGTATACTGTTAATGTATATGTTATAATATATTAGATACCTATATTTATTAGAAGGTCACAAGAATAATTTGTATCTTGCACTAATTTTATTACCTTAATTATATATTTTTAAGTTATTTTTTTCTAATCCTTCCAGTTTTTAACTTTATCTTTTTAAAAGCGTGTGAAATATTCATTAGATGCAACTTAGCTCTATAATTGTACGATTCTTGGAATATATATATATATATAAAATACGATTATATCCTTTCCTTTCACTAAACCAAAACGCACAATATAAGTCTGATGTAGGTGCAAATGTCGACCTATATCAAGAGCCGGGGCGGTCCGTACTAATTCCCTAAAATACTGGCCCACTTTTAATTTGCAATTTTACCTGAACTCATTCTTGACTGAAATTTAAATTATACGCTTTAAATGACAGTGAGAATATAAGTTTTTTTATGCAACTTACACTGGCAAACAAGCTGACGGCCCACCTGGTGGAAAGTGGTAACCGTCGCCTACAGACATGAGCAGTACCATGGACATAACTGTGTAAACTGTTTCCTATATTTATTTTGATTTATAATTTTTGCAGATTTTTAATGCATAGAACGCATTTTATTTATTAAATAATTAAGATATATTATGTGCGTAAGTATACAGAACGCTGATAAAAAAAAACAAGACAGCTTAATGATGTTGAGTTGTTCAGAAAATCTAAGCGTACATATAGCATGAACCTACTTTATTTTACTTAAAAAAACTACATACTAAGACTTGAAAAATATACTACATACTAAGACTACACGTATATAAATTTGTTAAAAAATAACATTATTAATAATTTTGACATAAAAGGAAGAATTAATTTCAAAACTGTTAACCATTTATCGTTCATAAATGTTCAATATAATATTCATAACGTCATTAGTTACCTGTTTATTATTCTGTGAATATCTTATTTTGTCCTTACGGCGTTTTTTTTTCGGCTATTTAAATCACTTTCAGACGATTTCTATTCATAACGCAAATCGTGTCATTCGATTCTATTTTTAAAAAGATGTGCAAAGATTTACGATGAATTTATTGGAATTTGTTATTCTAAATTATTTCTCCTTTAGATTTGTTAGGTGACGTCATGTTACATTTAGTTGAATGGAAAAAGTGTATTAAAATTATTTTACTAATTTTTTTTAAGTACGGTTGTTCCGTTATGGAACAGGCTAAGGTCGGAGACCATGCTGCCTAGTTTTCAATATAATAATTTGTCTGGAGTATTATTTTACTAAATTTACTAAAATTTTTTTTGCCCGTACCGTTTGGTAATTTGGGAAGTGTCAGCACTTTGTTTAAATATAAAGAAGGAATGAAAATGATGGTTTCCAACAATATTAATAAAATATACTCCCGCCAAAATATTTATTTACTTATTTACATTTTATTGCATGATTTATAAAAATAATAAATACAGTAAATTTTAATGACATGTAATGCAAAAGTTTTGAATGGATGTTTTAGTATTTGAACTTAGTTCTTATTTCTAGGATTTGACAGCAGGCATTTAATTGTTTTTTAGCGGGAATGTCTATGGCAATAAAATATGGTTCGAAAGAGTTTGAATATTTTTTTTCTGGTGTTCATCGATTGTGTACAGGAATAAACCCGTTTGTGTGTAAGATAATAACGACTATGGGTTATATACGAACGGTTGCGATTTGCAAACGGGTTCAAGTGTGAAATTAACACCAGTACGATTACGATTCTCGAAGTATTGTATCGATGCGGCCGCCATGCGCCGACTAAGCCATTATGATGTTCAGCAGTCTTCGATTGAATATGCAATGCCTACGTACGAATTCCTTTTACGGTTTCATTGGCTTTTTGTGATATAATAGTCATTCTTTTGGCCAGTGTTAACGATAATAGAACATTATTTTTAATATTACCTGCCAATAAGTTTTTCTTTTAATTTAGAGTTGCTATATGTGTAAAATATTTTTGTATATTAGTATGACATTATAACTGGAATGCGAGGGATATTTAAGACTAGGAATTTGGTTATTGCGAGATATCTTTTCGTTCGTATATAAATATTATTTCGCGTCAAAAAATACTTGTAACCGAAATATATGTACAGAATAAATTTTCAGATTTTTTTTAAAATACTAACAATTTCCCGTGACTTATTCTGCATAAGTTATTGTATAAACTAACTCGCTGTTCGTAGTTTTAATAGTTCCCTTATACATTAGTCAGTTTCTTCTTATACATATATATGTAAAAAATATTTTTCAACTTTCTTGTTTAAAGTTAAAAATTATGTCTGAATTTATATTTTCTCAAAACTATTCTCGTCAACCCTAGCATTTTGCTAGAAAGTTCGTTCAAACAAGTACTTATTATTCATTTAAGTTCTATAATCTATTGATAATTTCAACACCGCATATTTTGCCCTTAAACGCTTCGAACTATCAGCAAACACCAAAGTTCAGCTTTCCGGGAGTGAATCAATAAGTTTTTATCATTATAAGTTATTCATAGTTGGCATTTCATGAAATATCAAATTGCTACACGTTAAGGGGCATGTAATTGAATTATTAAACGACGATATCGTAATCTACAGTGTTGCCATACACTCTATGGGACAGAGTAACAAATATTAATCCAGACAAATAAAAAAAAAAAAAACTATAGTACAGTTTACCTAAATTATCGTGTTAATTTCGGTCTCTTATGAACCATAAACAATGCAACGCGAAAATATAAAAGTTATTAGAGTAATAAATAACAGGCCTCCCTTTTGAGGAGTCTTGCCAATAGTCGCCACGCTTGGCAGGCGGATTAGCAACCACAGTTAGGCTTTAGAATTGTTTTAAGAGGGACGCTGCTGCCTACCTCTCGCTCTCCCTTAGTCGGCTCTTACGACACCCACGAGAAAGGAAGGGGTGGCCTATTCTATGCTGGGAGCTCACGTCAACTCTAGACAGGCTAATGACCCTGTGATAAAAAGTGGTAAGCCTTTCCCTATAAAAATGAACAAGATTATGATTAAATGATGGTATGCCGTTAGGCCCAATGGATGACCCCACCCTCGTTTTGCTGCTCGCTGCAGGTCGGCTAGCGTTATGTTCTCTATAGCGACGCGAGCAGAGAGTTGGGAACACCTATAGATATCTTCTTGATTGTTTCTTCATTTTTTTTTATTTTAAACTATAAGAGTAAAGTACAAAGAACATAAAGTTTAATATAGTATAAGATTTAGACTCAAACATTGTACTATCTGATAAAAAATATATATTTTATGTGATAAAATAATATGGGCCGTATGGTCCCGGCATAGAATAGGTCACCCCTTCCTATCCCATGAGTGTCGTAAGAGACTACTAGGAGAGGGCGAGGGATGAGCAGTAGCGGCCCTCTTAAAACATCTCTAAAGTTTGACTGCGGGTGCCAATCCGCCTGCCAAGCGTGGCAACTATTGGCAAAACCTTCTAAGGGGCAGGCTTATGTTCAGCAGTGGACAGTTAAAGGCTGATATGATGATGATGTGATAAAATAATGCATTGTTCTCTGCATTGATCGTGTACGCATATTTTTAAAGATTTAAAATTAAAATTTAATATGTCGATGTCGTGCGCGTATCTGTTCAAGGTACATCTGATTCTTTCTTTTACTTTCTCAGTGCTTTTTGTATAAATTTTAAATTGACTGTGTTTTTTGGAATAATACCCTTGGAGTTGTTGTTACGTCATAAAACTGAAGTAATAAAACTGATATCTGATATGACAGTTGTTTTTTATTCTGTCTCAATGTTTAGTGGTACCCTAATTAATGAGATAAGACAACTTTACGATCTCCACTAAAATTTTAATCATTATTCCGCGGACGAGAAAATAATAAAAAAAAAAAATAAAAAATAATACGTTTAATTCCACCTAACATTAAAGTCTGTTAATATAAAATGCTGGAACAGAAGTTTTTCGTCGAAACTCATTTCGTTTCGACGTCTTCTTTTAATAAAGCCGGTGCGTTTGCGCGGGTGCGAGCGGGACGGGTGAGGAGAAGGGAGGGGGGCGGGAAATTATAGGGCTGTCCGCGTTCACCCGCGCCTAATGATGGATGGTGAACGAGCACTCGCTCCAGTCCACGTAATGAGAATTGTGGTGGTAGCCCCGGCACGACGTTCTATTTTTAATTTAGCTATTTTGTTGTCTATGCACATTCTATTGCAGTGTAGCCAACACATAACAGTGGAGTTCAAATTAGTGTTGCATAGTAAAAACTTTTTTTATTTTTTTATGGTAAAAAAAATGTTAGTTGAGATTTTAGTCTATTGAAATCTACTTACTTGCTTATATAGGCATTACGAATATACATATATATACACTTTTACATTTTTTTTTCAACAAGTCCATATTTATATAATGAGATATTTATATGATTTGATTAATTACTAATTTTATACATGTGAAAGTGAGTTTGTTTGTTTGTTACCTCTTAGCAACTTCACGGCTTAAGTTATCACTATAAATGAGACCTGAATATATACGTACAATATGGGATGGAGAAAGATATAGGCGACTTTTTTATCTCGGTCTCGAAGTCGCGGATAAAAGCTAGTTGAAAGTAAATCATATTTGCCAATTTTAAAATTACTTTCATAATAGTTCCGGAAATGAGCACGAATCTATTTGCTTCATACACGAGTTGACATGAATATTTCCGAGTATCTAACATCGTATAATGTTTAGTTTGACAGGTTTGATATTTTTCTCTCGAATCGCAAACCAATCTCGATTTATTCGATCTTTCCGAGAAATCGATGTAAACGGTTTGCATCGGATAAATACATGCCATCGTAAATAAACGAATAGACTCGGTAAAAGAGGAAATTCTCAAATATATTGATTCAGGATATTGTCGTATCTCCCATAGATTTACAACGCATTTACGTCTCATTTCGTCATTTCATTTTACTTCGTGTTTAATGGAGGATACCTTTTTTATTTTTATATGGCGATAATATCAATCTAATTATGCTTGTTGTGCATTTAACGAATACGGAATACGGTAGTTAGTGCATTCAAATAAGATAATAAAATATCGGTGATTTTAAAACATGACGAGATTATTAAAAATTGTATTGGGTTATAGCAAATTATTATTGGAAAATAAACCAATAAATGTGACAAAAAATTCGACTGTCAAATTTTATGCCTACCGTTAATATGAAGTTTACAGTACTGCCACAATTAAGACAGATCTAAGGTCTGTTACATGTGACAGTGAGCGTTATTGTATGTTTCAAAACACGATACGATACGGTTTTATTATAAAACCGTTTTCTGATACAACAAATTATAACATCCAATTTATTTTTGATTACATACAGCTCAATTTCTAATGACTAATACACTAGCGCCATTTTATATTAGCTGTGGCCATTTTGTATATGTGCTGCCATCTATATGTGCACTCAACGTTAGCAGTAAAACGTAAATAGTTTTACAGAGAATCTTTATACTGGACAAGTTTACGATTCCACGTTTTGTGTTTAATCAAATTTAATGTTTAGTTATTGACGAAGGCAAATCAAACTAACATTAAAATGATTACACGACCTCAGAAGAGGACTATAAACATTTCGTGGAACTAATACGAGAATACTGTGAAACGTTTTTGTGTGTTACCAAAGATATCGTTAACGTAGTTCTAAATTTAAATTTTTTTCATTCCAATATCCAAATGATATTATACACGTATAGGCATTATAAGAATCAGTTATAGTTTGTTATTATATAGTCTGTGATATTTATCTTATCTATATTGTCTTTGATTTAGAAAAACTTACATCTCTCTATCTCTTTGGTTTGGTAAAATATTAAGTGCACATGTGTGAATAAAAGATTTAAGCGACATTTATTATAACGAACCCACTGCGTAAAACTCAATCAATACAAATTCTATCTATAGTTGAAGTGTTAGTCTAACGTATTTGTTATGCTGACTTTTTCAGAATATCCTGGAATTTTTTACGTACATATAATACATACGGTATTTAAAAAAAGAAATATTAAAGATGCTTATCATTTGTCTAGTATAAGTTTTACACAGTACAAGCTTTATCTTTTATTTGTGTTTGAGGTCAGCTAAGCCGTAGTACGTCAGTTCATTTAAGTAAGCTTTGCTTAGTTTAAGACTAGATGGCGTCGCGTAACATACCTAATGAAATTCATTTTATAGAGAGTATAATTTCCGATATTTGTTTATTTATTTATTTATTTATTTTTTACATCCACTGGGTGAGCCTTACAGTCTTCCAATACGCCCATCCATATTAGCGACTTAAGACGATGTACAGTGTAATAAAGTATTTACTCGTACAAATTTTGTACAAGAAACATCTATATATATATAATATAAATATTACGAAAAGTATAAAATTTCCCATACCGTATATTTTCTCATTGTCGTTGCAGTAAAAGTGTAGTGCGGTGCAATCATATCGCATTCTCGATTTATCGACATCGGAGGCACTCCGCCATTGCTCATTCGATATTTCGTATCGACTCGTATTTCGCTCGGTGTTATCACTCGGATAGCTCGAGATTAGCTTTGTTGGCATTAGCCATAAAAATTGTTCAGTTTTATGAAAATTGCAAAAAAATATATATTAAATATATGCAGTTTTTAAAAAATATTAACAGTTTAGAAAATATGTAATGTATTTTTCTTAACAGTGTAACGTTTATTTTGATTTTTTATGTTGTGTGTTTTGGAATCTATGTGATAATTTGTAGATAAAAAATATGAAATAAGGAATGGATAGTAATGAATAAGGGTTTAAGCTTGGCAGGGGATCGACAAGTAATACTATTACTGAATTATTAAGTTTTTTTATTTGACTTACACGTGTCGTATCACATTTTGTAAGTCCTATCAATTTTTTAATACTAAATAAAGATTCACGTTTATTATTAGTGAATTGGATTTGGGGTTTAAGTATTTAATGTTTAGTTCGATATATAAAACACTAACGACCAAGCCTGGTTTAACACGGTTTTCGAAAATAAAATATAGTCCATGTTATTCTCTATAGTGTAGCTTTTAAAGTAAAGTATTTTTAAAATCAATTATGTGTGTTTTTTTTTATTTCATCTATTAGTGTTTGTATAATCATAAAATCAATTATTTCCTCTTTATAGTATAATTAATTTAGATTAAGTTTATTTAAATGGTCCTATATTTGAATAAAAATCATACGAAACCAGAGACAATAACGAAATAACGTGTAATGTTTTTAAGAGGTGGTGTGTGTCTGTGGTTATTTGTCTTTGATTTTTACAAAGCCTAGTGATTCTCTATGGCTGAATGTCGAACGTTAGGTTCTCGCAGTGGGCACTATTCCCTGTTATCGTTTTCTGATAATAAACGCCATGTTCGCCTCCGCAACGGGCTTACAAGATAGTTTTTACAATTTACGGTGTAATGATACGATTTGTGGTCGACGAATTTTCCGGGTTCTGTTTATCTGTCTTTCTTTAGAATATGGATACCGACATGATTTTGTAAGAATCAATAAAAATATTATAATAATAATATGAAATACAATTACCATATTGAATAACTTACATAATGATGGCGATTTCTTCTCCTATTATTATATATTGTATTTATTATAAATATTTAATTTAATTAATAAATAAATTTATTGTTTTAATTTATTTTTTATTTGTTTTTAATTTTAATTTGATAATGCTTCAAAATTTATTACATCATTAAAATACTTAATTTATTGGAATGAAGAAATATTTTAAAAAAATTAATTAGCAGATAGTTATCAAATAATATTTTTTATATATGATATATTAATATATGTTTACGTACCTTACACATTAATTCCGTTCCAAGAGCAACATTTAAATTCGATACAAGAGATTTAAATTCGATAGTTCTTTTGGATGTAATTTATTTGTTTACGATTTACATGATTATTTTTAAAAGGTTGTCTGGAAATTACTTAATGATTACACCGCATTTTATATAACTTTTTATTAAAATTAAATGTATTTATTATTTTTATTATTGGTACAAAAAAAGTGTAGATAAATAAATGTTTATTTTTAATTATTATTAATACGGGAGCATTTACTCCTATATAAATATTGTTAAATAATAAAATAGGATTTTCCTAAATCAAGTAGGTATAAAAGGTAAATATGAAATAGGAGTCTATATGGTTTTCCAATTACGCCAAAGTCCACTATCCCAAGTATAAAGGCTTAACATTCGCATGTGATCGGACATATGCCTTTTATTATCAAATTTACGTCAACATTTATAATAGTGATTGTACTTAGTATTATCCGTCGATAAAAACTGCTTAGAACGCCCACTATCGACAAAAGCTTAGCCCTAAAAGATTTTAGACGTTTATCGAGGGATGCCGTTAATAGCCTGCGCAGACGAAGGACTTGTCCGTTTAAAATTTCACTTTATGTTTGCCTAGTCTGCTCAGGTCTTTATGTCTGACCAGAGACAATATGTAGTGTATTTTTTAATCTGGTTATAATAAAAATCTAAAGGTTTATGCTAATGCTAAAAAGACATCGGTCTTAATGGAATGAAAGGAATCAAACTTTTTAGACAAAAAGAAGTTTTTTAAATCAGTTCTAAATTGACGAGAGTGGTACACTTTCAAAATTTTTTGAACTAGTAAAAGTAGGACAAAAAACAAATAACGGGTCATGTGTCTCGTATGGACTTAAAAAAATATATTTTTGATTTTGAGTATCTCTTTTATAAAGGCGAATAAAAAGACATTAAGTACTTGTAATTGCAAATACCAATATGTCCTATAACATAGTTATAATTTTTTAAATAAATATTTTTTTTTATTTTCAAAATTTACGATTCGTACCATAGTTAATTTGAGTTACTAGTACTCAACGTTGGCCAGACAAAAATACAATGTTAAAAGTGCATCGAACTCGACAAAGTGAGCAACGTGCAATTAAATCATAAATTTAACATCGATTCGACGCAACCAACAATCACACAACAGATAATGAAACAAAACGAATTGATGAAAAATAAAAATCGAGTACTCGCCAACGCCATCAGTGTTGCATGCAATCGATTGCATTGGTCTTAGCCGGGTGGGAAATTAGCGGGATGCGGCCGGTAGGTTTTTAACCGATTTCGGATAAGGAGGAGGTCCTCAGTTCGACTTAATTTTGTGTGTGTGTTGCGCGATATCTTCACCCGTTATGCATTGCATCGATTTCTATATATATATTTTTTTGTATTAGATAAAGTTGTGCTTGTACAAATTTTGTTCCAATTTATTTTGTAGAACAATTAACGATTGGAACTTTTCTTTTTGTCAAATTAGTATTGTCACTTAGTCTGTTATACCGTGGTATATATTATAAAAAAATATTTAGCAATTCAAGTACCTTACTAATATTATAAACTAGAGATTCGGCCCGGTTCCGCACGGACAGATAAAATTTTCAAAAAAAAAAAAATATAGCCTATGTTACTCATATTGTTAAGAGCGTATTCCTTTTCATAATATTGCCAGCACATTTGCAATGCCTCTGGTGATGCGGATGATCATAGGCGGCGGTAGTCACTCACCATCAGGTGAGATGCATGCTCGTTCGCCCTCTGTGTTATAAAAAAAAGCTCCATACAAAAATTTACCAATATTTTCTTTTTCAATACACACTAAGGAAAGAGTACATTATGCCCCACTAGCACAGATACAATCTATTGTCTGCCGTATAACATTTCATCGGCAAATAATTCACTAAATCGTAGCCTTACCCTCTTAGATGACCGTCCAGATAATATGCAAATGAGCCAGCCGACGAATCCGAAATAAAAGGATTATAAGATCAATGCCCTTTTAAGTGACCCAAATAAGATAATTCTTAGCGACACATCAGACGTTTCGGCTGTCAATAAGTATTAAGGATAATATTGCTAGCTTAAAATATGCATTTCGAGAATGCGCCCGTGTAAATTTAGGTATTTTTGCTTATTTATTTCGCATCGGCGCCGTCGTGTGCCACTGTCGATGCGACGTTTAGCTCGCTGACATCTCTTTTCAATTATATTAGTTCGTTTTGTTTTGCCAAATACCCAATAATACTTTACGATCGTATAAATTACATCTAATAGGTGGATTTGGTGATTATTTTTTGAACATATTTAATTATGTTTCAATGCAATAATAAGATCTTTACGGTTTTATTTTTGTTTCTAAATACTTTTTTTTTAAGTTTGAAATGGCAGCAAAAGTATGTTGTTGATTATTTAAAAAAAAATTAGTTAATGGCATACGTGCATACTACTTTGAATTTAAGATTTCAAAGTTTGAGAGATCAAATTAGCAATAATTTTGAGTGTTAATCTCTTCTCTCTGTGATGTAAAACACTGTTAAGTATTTTTTTTTTATACAACTTAAAATGGCAAACAAGCTGACGGACTCAGGTGTTATTCCTCTGTACCCAGTAAATTCACGCCATATCCCACCCTTCAAACCGAAACACAGCCATGCAAACACAACTGCTTCACGGTAGAAACACGAATGGGACAGAGGTACCCAAGCAATCGACTTTTGTACAAAGTCTCCCTCTGGTCGGTAACAATAATAATAAGTAGTGTACAGTTAAAAGATTATGGTGAAATATTACGTTTTATCCTGAAAATATGCAGACCTACATACCAACCTATTATTAGACATTTTCTGTCAATACTGCAACTAATCTATTAGTATTCGAAAGTTATATCGATATTTTCCATTCTATAGCACAGCAAACATTAAAAACTGAATATATCAATAATTAACAATACCTTTTTAAAGGGCGACATCTGCGCCACAGATAAAAAACGCGGGAAAACGGCTTACACGATAAAGCTATCCTGGCAGCGGGACAAATGATGGGCTTTTGATGCGTACAGATTAATAATGGTATAGTTTACAAGTGACAATGTAGCGTACTAGAGAAAAGAATTCCTTTGATTGTGGTATTAGTACACGTTATTTGAGTATAGTGTTTTTTTTTATTCAACATAGAATGGCAAACAAGCCGATTAACTCATCACTTTTTTTTTAATATGTGATAATGGAATGGTACCCGACTCGCGCTATCGGTATACGGCGGAACAAACGTGAAGGAAAAAAATGAAGTAGGTACTAGTTAGCCCATCGTGACGAATATCAACAAGAATTGTTCATATATATATATATATATATATATATATATATATATATATATATATATATATATATATATATATATATATATATATATATATATATATATATATATATTTTAGTTACAATATCTATATCCAATTTTTGATGTCGATATGAAGAATCCAGTCGAAATTAATATAAATATCCGAACCGTACGAGTGATATCGGAATAGGTATGATATTTTTTTCACTATAAATGTACAGATGAATCCAATATATAGATATCGGAGAGGTATTGACATTAACCATGCTTACTTTTTTTTGAATAGGTGATAATGGAATGGTAACCCAACCAGTGAGGAATGATAGGTTAGAATGAAAAGGCAGGCCAGTTAGCCTATCGTCATGAATACACCTGGAATTTAGCACAATGGTTATTAGGGAGACCACGTGGAGGTTAACCTGGTAGGGAATATTTTTTATTTTTTTTTTTTTTTTTTTATTTTTTTATAGAACTTAGAATGGCAAACAAGCTGACGGCCCACCTGATGGAAAGTGGATATAGACATGAGCAGTACCATGGACATAACAGAGTATACTGTTTCGCCCATGATACCCCCCATGCGTTGCCATTCCTGAGGACTCAGGTGTTATTCCTCTGTACCCAGTAAATTCACGCCATATCCCACCCTTCAAACCGAAACACAGCCATGCAAACACAACTGCTTCACGGTTGAAACACGAATGGGACAGAGGTACCCAAGCAATCGACTTTTGTACAAAGTCTCCCTCTGGTAAAATTTATATTGTTAGCTATTGGTCTGGAATATTGTTAGCTATTGGTCTGGAATATTGTTAGCTATTGGTCTGGAATATTGTTAGCTATTGGTCTGGTAATCTGTATTACTAACAATCTCTTCCCCCCGCCTATTAGGTACTAGGTACTAAGGGCATTCATCACATTTCCTTATCCCAGTGTGGTAACACTGCAATTATCAAAAACACTGTTTCCCTGCAACGCATCTGCAATTTAGTACAACTTTTAAAATTGTGAAATAAATTGTTTCACAGTAAAAAGAAGCTATTAAATGAAATCGAGAGTCTGATGTCAAGCATACACATAGATGCATTGTTTTTTCTCGACAGATATTGAATAAATTCTCTGGAAACATGTTCTGTGAGACGGGAGTGCACCGCTTCTATAAACGTCATACGTCAGGACAAACATGACATTATGTACATATATACATACATAGGTATGCATAATATAAGACCAGGGGTAAATAATGTAAGAATGAGTTTCATAAAAAAGTCAACTTTAATTGTGTTAAAACCAGTTATACATTTTGATTTCAAAATCAAATTACTGTTCAGATTTTGATTGTGTGGTCCCGGTATAGAATAAGTTACCCCTTCCTTTCCCATAGGTGTCGTAAGAGGCAATAAAAGGACGGCGAAAGACGAGCACCAGCATCCCTCTTAAAATATCTCAAAAGTGTAACTGTGATTGGGTCAGTATTGAGAGTAACTCGAGAGGAAGTCTTATGTCCAGCAGTAGACGGTTAAGGGCTGAAATGATGATGATGATGAGTAAAATATATTCACTTGTGTATATGATTTTG
Source organism: Galleria mellonella (assembly GCF_026898425.1). Lineage (NCBI taxonomy): Eukaryota > Metazoa > Arthropoda > Insecta > Lepidoptera > Pyralidae > Galleria > Galleria mellonella. Next base: position 2,002,031 of record NW_026442117.1, read on the forward strand.
CTTGTAATAAACAAGATTTGTTCTGCAAAAGAAAATGGCAAATTCAAACGTCATATGTCATATGTCATATAATGTAATATGTATTTCAAAGAGGGAACGAACTTTATCGAACGCAAAATAATTAAATTCGGTTTAAAATTTACACAAGATCACATTTCCTATGACCTCATCAACCAAAAAGTAGTTTTTAATCGTCATATATTTTAATGCTATTAGTTAAAAAGATCCAATAAATACCACAGATAAAGCATAATAAAAACAAGCATCAATATAGAAGAAACATTGTCGTTAATAGACGTTAAGCTTCACCCCCCATAAATAAACATAGTGCTGTAAATGGGTAGCTGAGTTAATAAAAACTGCCCGAGACAGGACCAGTTTTTACTAAATATATTCTATCTGTAAAGCGTGGTTTACATTTGTGTTGTGAACGTGTATAAAGACCGCGCACCATAGACTTAACATGTCTTCTTATTTTATAATCTTTACCATAGACTCTAATCATAGACTAAAATAATGTTTCGTAATTGCAATGTAAACTGTAGCACTTTTTTCTGTTTCAAAATGGACGACACTCTTAATTCGACTGTATTTTTTGTGCTATGGCTACATCTTTGTCAATGTTGAATAGATACGCGTGAATATTTTTTTTAATAAATTTAAATTTTGTTACGGCTTTAGAAGCACTTTTATTGAGGTTCAAAGTCGTCATATGGTAAAATATATTAAATATTTTCGTATACAACGACGGCGGGCTAGGAACTAACATCAGATGGCGCCACCTTCCCATTATTAGTAGTATAAGTAGAGATTTGTTCCCAACAGTGGAACGTTAATGGGTTTACATAAGTAAATAATGATGATATGGAAATAGATAAGTTATAGTAAACACAAATTAAATGTAGAACCATCTTAGCAATAATAATAAGTCATTCGTTTCGGTAGCATCGAAATTTTACGAGTGAACGGTAAATCGTATTCACGTTCCACGGGGAAACCTGAGAGGCGTCATTAGTATGCAAAATACATGCCAATCAGTGGCCACGCGGCGATATTATTCTGTGACCCCTAATCCATCGGTTTAAGGTCGAGATTAACGAATGTGTTGACGATATGCAAAATTCTTAATACCTGACCGGAGTTACTTTCGTTGTTTCTGATTAATTGGATAGTTGTCTATACCAGTTGAAGAGTGGCGATGTAAAAGTTTGTCTCTTTTTAACCGACTTCGGAAATGGCTCTCGGTTTGATTTATATGTGTATGTCACGCGATATCTTAGGACGTATTTAGATTCGTATTAATTGTATACGCAATATTGTGATTCTTTTTTAATGTAACTCTTTTAGATAAGCAAAGAATTTTCCAAATATAGTGATTTATAATTAACGGTGTTATAAGGTAACAATTATTAAAAAAATACAATTGAAATGAAACCTTGTGTTTTTTTTTAAGTCGGTTGAAAAGAAGTATAAAATGCACAAATTGACAAATGTAAAAAAGTGTTGTTAAAATTTTTATAATTGAATTGTCCGATTTGAACGAGTATTTTTTTTTAAATGTATTACATTTTATTGGCTGAATAAAAAATGTACACAGCCATTAAGTGAGCCATTAGCCCACTTTCCTAAACATAGTAAGTTACTTGGCACTTTCCTCAGCTACCATTAACGCATCTGCCGACATTAACAAATGTTGATGTTAGAATAAATAATTGCTTATGGAAATGGTTATTGCCTTATAGGGTATTCTAACGATCGAATGATTTAATTGGCGCGAATCTGACATTTCAAATTTGGATTCTTCCGTATCTGTTTGATAATTATTTCATGGCCGTGTTTCGGTTTGAAGGGTGGGATATGGCGTGAATTTACAGGATACAGAGTAATAACACTTAAGTCCTCAGAAATGGCAACGCATGGGGGGTATCATGGGCGAAACAATATACTCTGTTATGTCCATGGTACTGCTCATGTCTACAGGCAACGGTTACCAATTACCATCAGATGGGCCGTCAGTTTATAGAATGGGCCACCCTTTCTATTCTCGTGGGTGTCGTAAGACGACTAAGGGAACTTATTGGTCGAGTGATGGGCAGCAGCGTCCCTCTTAAAGCATCACCAAAGCCTAACTGCGGTTGCCAATCCGCCTGTCCAGCGTGGTAATTACTGGCAAAACGCCCCAATAGGGAGAACCTATGTTCACCAGTGGACAATAATGTCTCATATCGGCATCATTATCAAAGAGAAAGGAGTGCAAAATGAATTATTTCTAATTAAAAAAATTTACACAGATCCTCTTCTACTTTCATAAATTTTATTAGCTATATTTATGCCAAAAACATGAGAAAAACGGATGTGATTAATACATTAATAAGATTATTAATTATTTCCGTTATCACTGGGTTAATTACAGAAACCTAATGCATGTACCATGCGGATTTATTGATAAAAATATATCATTAGAATTTGTTAATTGTATATTTATTTTTTATTATTTTATTTTTATTTAACACTTTATTGCACCAACATAAAAGGATTTGTTGAACAATTTTCAATAAGTATAGTGTAGTACAAAAGGCGGTCTTATTGCTAAGCAATCTCTTTCAGACAACCTTTGGGTAGAAAGAATTAAAGAATAAATAGGTAGGTGGCGCCTTAAAAAAATAGATTTGTAAAAATAATAAATGTCTGTGACAGTATAACTATATACACATACATAAATACATATCCAAAGATATACATACATATACATACATACACATTTTTGCAATGAATACCTTCAAATTGTGCGTAACGCAGCTATAAAATTATCCTAAACGAATGAAAGTGTTGCCAGTGTTTCACTTCGAATCCATAATTAATAATTACAAATATTATTTTATTTTATTATATTTTCCATCATATAAGAATTTTAAGATTTATTTAGTTATTTAAATTTTATTGCACCATTTAAAAAAAAATACAGTATATTTTAATGATAAATGATACAAAAGGTGGCTTTATTGCTAAGGAATTTCTTCCAGGCAACTTTTGGGTAGAGGATATTGAGAAAAAAGACAAAGGGTAGGTGGCGCATATTATATATATATATATATATATAAAGATATATATATATATATACACGAATAGTCCCGATATAGTATGGGTCACCCCTTCCTTTTCTGTGGGTGTCTAAAAGGCGACTAAGAAAGGCCGAGGGTTGGGCAGCAGCGTCCTTTATAAAACATTTCTATAGTGTAACTGCGGTAGTCTATCCGCCTGTCAAGCGCGGTAGCTAGTGGAAAAACCCTACAAGGGGGAGGATATATATATATATATATATACACATACATAATTAATAGCACACATACAACAAAAAATAATGATGAAAGAAGATGAAGAGAGAAGGCAGGAAAATAGTAAATTACATTTTACATGGTACCTATCTTATATAACTGACTTTTTAGAAATATATTGAGAACTATTTTCTATTAATGTGAAAGTTTAAAATGACCATGTTGTTGATGTTACATAATTAATCGATTAATTAATTAATTAAATGTCTGTTAAATTGATAAATCACATCCTTGTATGATGTTAGGTGTATTTGTTAGGTGATCGTATGGGTGACAATTTATCTATTCCAATATATTAGCAGTTATTATTAACTTTTCAGCCCTTAACTGTTTTCCTAGTAGTTGCTCGTTTGGCAGGCGGATTGGTAAGCATAGTTAGGTTTTAGAGATGTTTTAAGAGGTACGTTGCTGCCCTACCCTGTAAATTCACTACTATATCCCACCTTTTAAACCGAAACACAACTGCTTCACGGTAGAAACACGAAAGGAACAGAGGTGCCCAAGTAAACGACTTTAGTACAAAGCCTCCCTCTGGTAATCTATACTTATAATAAATCTGTAGAGAGGTCAATTCTGTACATGAAATATCTTTCCAAAATAACCATCAGGGGGTGATTAGTGATCGATAATGATGTCAAAAATGCAATCCTTAAAATTTTTATCTGTCTGTCTCTTTGTTCGTTATAGAAACAAAAACTACTCGACGGATTTTAACGAAACTTGGTACAATTATTTTTCCTACTGCTGGGCAGTTTATAGTATACTTTTCATCACGCTACGATCAAGAGGAGCAGAGCAGTGAAGGGAAATGTTGGGAAAACGGGAGAAGTTACTCCATTTTTAAGCTTCCGTCGCGTGTGCAGCCTTAATGGTCACTTTTTAAAATGTAAAAATGTCCACCCGAGCGAAGCCGGGACGGGCCGCTAGTTACAAGTAAACAAACATACAAAAAAATTCAAATCCTTTCTTCTTACAATATCAGTACAGATGACGGTAACCAACTTCCTGTGTCAACCACAATCGTTAATACTGCTGCCCTACGGTCGGTTCCCGATTCACACCTGATAAGTCTCGAAAGCCCGTGGCCTGGATCCGACACATTTTGACTCGGTCCTGTACTCCCATACAGGGCCCACATTCCATTTTCACTGACCGAATCATTTTTTTAGAAAGCTTTAAATTAACAACACTCGATATTGTACTATATTTATACGTGTTTAGAGTGTAGAATTGTCTGTTTCGATCCTACCGCTCTGTAATTAAGGTCCATGTTTCGAGGAGTGGACATGATATTGTTTTTTATAGCCGAATAGTGGATCCCATAGATTAAGGCGTTTGATGTCCGTAGATACGATGTTGCCACGCATATTGATAGTTGTTATGGTGTTCACGTGGTACGGTGTTGACGGCTGTGTGCTCGTGAAAAATTTGAATAGTTTTGAATAAGTAATGTTTTATTTTTTGTTTAGTTTATTTATTTATGAATATTTAGGATGTTATTGTGACTACATTTATAAATTATTGTATCATGTGATGTTTTATAGTGCTGTTTATGTCTATGGGTTATTACTTTCCATAAGAAATCCTAATAGTTTGTTATTCTAAGTGGCATAAAAAATAAAGTTATATTTATATAGTTACAAACTTTCTTTCCGATTTTAAAGTTAAAACAAATTAGCAATGGATGTATATGCGTTCATTTCATGCATTCATTCGATATATATATATATATTCGGTATATATATATACATATATATAAATAAATTTTAAACTAAACGTGATGTAGACATCCGGCCAGTTTCATCAATTCAAATGGATAATCATTGACGAGCGAAATGTTAGTAAATTAATATCAGAAACGAGCATGAAAACAACTCCGCGGGGGGTCAGAGTGCGCTAAATAGCGAACGATCGACATCTCGCTCAATTTTTTTTTTGTTAATTTCTTTAATAATCAATTAATATAGATTTGTGAGAATTTTTAATTTACCAAAAAAATCTATACAGAAAATGAAATGTTGACGAATAATGTGAAAGTGCATTACATGTTTTTGTATTTTATGCACGAAAAATTATTAAATCACTCTTGCGCCACCTGCCCTTTTCTGTCTGTTCTCCTTTAACCAAAGGTTGTCTGTAAGAGATCGCCCTAGCGATAAGACCGCCTTTTGTACCTTTCTGTGTATATTTCAATCTGTATTTATGTTACTGTATTTCACTTGAATTGTTCAATTGTCATTGTATGTTTTTATATATGGTGCAATAAAGAGTTAAATAAATAAATATAGTAGTAAAAATGTAAGCCATTAAAAAGTACTAACATGTGCTGAGACAAAATATTGCATGCCTTTAGATAAGGTGACTTTTAGAACATTTGTATAAACCACATTTCGAGCAAATCAATTATTAATATTATTAGAGGAATGAAGAAAGAAAGAAAGGCTACGGTAACCGCTTACCATCAGGTGGGCCGTATGCTTGTTTGCCACCTCAGTGGTATAAAAAAAAAGAAACAAAAAAGAAAGAGAGAAATACTTTTATTGCACTAAATTTAGATTTAACTATTTTTGAATAGTATTTATTTCACTACAGCCCATTCGTAACGCAAATAACAGTCAAGAAGAATGAGCAAGCATTCAGCTGTTGTTTTTTCAAAAAGTTTAATTATGGAAATAATGAAGTTGTGTGAATAAAAAGTACTAAGTAGTATCAGATCGTTAAATTTAAAATATATAGTAAAGAATTAAAAGAAATCAATAAAATAAGAGTATCTAGATTTAGTGGGGAGACTTTGTACAAAAGTCGTTTGCTTGGGTACCTTTGTTCCAACAAGCAGTTGTGTTTGCATGGCTGTGTTTCGGTTTGAAGGGTGGGATATGGCCTGAATTTACAGGGTACAGAGGAATAACACCTGAGTCCTCAGGAATGGCAACGCATGGGGGGTATCATGGGCGCAACAGTACACTCTGTTATGTCCATAGTACTGCTCATGTCTATAGGCGACGGTTACCACTTTCCATCAGGTGGGACGTCAGCTTGTTTGCCACTCTAAGTTGCATAAAAAAAATTAAGTGTATTCAATCATTCATGCGAATAATATTGACTTCTCGAGCGCTTACTATATTGCGCCATTACTATTTTATATGCTTGCACGTCTATTTATCGAATTTGGATTAAACCAAATTATAAAAAATGACATTAATCGAACTATTGATCAATCAAATACATCACTATTTGTACTCCAAGTTAGAGCCGTACCTAAAACGGGGTAATGAATCATTATTTCTGGAATCGATAGCAATTTATCGATACCTCGATTCCACATCTTAAAATCGAATAAACCTGTTTGTTGCATTGTAAAATAATTAAAGCTTTTCAAGTCGTCCACCCACAGCTGATGTGTTGTCACAATACATAATCCTGTTTCGTTTTATTTTGTCTAGTTTAAATGTGATCGTTTTATATTTTGAATTTCGAATCCATTCTATTTGAATTACTTCAATTCGATTGCTTATGGTAATGGCGTGAAATTTAAATTGTATTTAGAATGTTTAAGGCATTGGATTTTTGAGAATTGATCGGATAATAATCGCTACAAATATTCTTCCGAATCGCCGTGTGGTCTCGTCATTTTTAATCTACTGCTTTTGTCTGATTTTGCCAGTAGTTGCTACGATTAGCAAGCGGGTTGGCAACCGCAGTTACCCTTTGGTGATTATTTTGTATATATAATTTAGAATGGCAAACAAGCTAACGGCCCACCTGATGGAAAGTGGTAACCGTCGCCTATAGACATGAGCGGTACCATGGACATAACAGAGTATACTGTTTCGCCCATGATACCCCCCCATGCGTTGCCATTCCTGAGGACTCAGGTGCTATTCCTCTGTACCCTGTAAATTTACGCGTTAAAGCAGCGTCCACCTTAAAATAGGGACGCTGCTGCTCATCCCTTGGGCATTAATTTCCTTTAGTCGCCTCTTACGACACCCACGGGATTCCTTTCCCGTGAGTTGCGTGTTTACTTAGCATAAAGTTTAAATATTAAGCAAATGTAAAATTTGAAATGTATTAGATTTCAACTCTCTTTTTATAATATACTTATATTATACTATACATTATGTATTTATAATATACATTTAATGTACTGTATATATTTAACAAACGCTTTGTCGTGTATTATTGATATAAACATAAACTTTCCAATGTTTCATCGATATCTTAATCTGAATCTATTCTGATACTAAACGTTGACTTTCCCACGTTCACGATTACTAATTAAATCACGGTGATTAGACGATTTGCATTAGAATACAGTTTAGAACTATGAATACACCGTAAAATGTGCCGTGAAAACTCTTGAAAATATTTTCTCATTAAAATAGAACGGTATTTATGTTTTGCGCCTTTTGTAATTAGAGTTAGAACACGAATGTTATCCTCGAAGTATAGACAATAAAAAAAAATGGGTTCAATTTCATCTTATTTCTTATTTTAAAATTGTCTTATTCTGTGATGATTCATAGACTTTGACATAATTTTAAAATCACGATTCTATGTTACCATTTAATTTCTTGTCCTTCTATCTTTACACCAAGCTAATTAATATTTTATCCGGAGAATATGAACAATTTTTCAAGAAAAAAGAAGTTCATGTTAAATCTAAATTCACGGAATGGGCAACAGTAGGAATACTTAAAAGTAGAAATATTTTGTTTGATTTATACGATCAAAAAAAATATCGATTTGATATTTATGTAAAAAATTATTCTAAAATTTTTAAAAAAGTTTGTATTATGGCTAATCTAATTATTTTAATAAACAAAGATTTCTGACAAAATTAAAACCATCTAGCATTATAAATAAAGAAACTGGAAGATCTAAAATAGCCTGATTCTATGTTACAACATTTAATATTCTTGTCCTTCCGATTGATATTTATTTTAATAAAAAAAATTACTAGAGACTAAATTTTCTCTACGGAAGACCTGTAAAAGTAGTTAGTTCTTTTAGGTTGCTCCATATCTAGCCACATGTCATTTAATGAAATTTAGCAAATTAATCCCACTATTTAAATCAGGAGATAAATTTGGAGAACTATAGACCTATATCTATTTTGCCAATATTGATATTTTTTTTTTAATTCTAATAAGCACTTTATATATTCGACGATTTAAAAGACATTCCAAATTTCAAATTAATAAGATGTTTTATATTCCCACCATAGACAACCGTAAAGCAGTTGTGTTTGCATGGCTGTGTTTCTTATTTAGAGGATAGGGTTCAAACTGTAGAATTGGGTGGAATATTGCGTGAATTATGGTAGAGAAAATTGCAGATATAGTGCTGTTTGCGGATGCTACAGAGGAATAATCAATTAGACCTAAGTCTATGTTCAGGAATGCCAACGCAAAGTGTGTATCCTGGATGAAACAGTATACTCTGTTATGTCCATGGTACTGCTCATGTCTATAGGCGACGGTTACCACTTTCCATTAGGTGGGTTCTATTTATGGTATGGGTTCGTCAGCTTGTTTGCTATTCTAAGTTGTATATTAAAAAAAACTCTAATTTTAAAATAATAATAATATGACAAAAAATATAGTATTTATAATGAAATTTCGCACGGATAAACTGACAACATATCAAGTAAATAATTAGTTTATTAGACGTTATAATTTTTTTTTCTCATTGCTTTCTTGATTTAATTGAATTAAATAAAGGGACTGGTCTGCTCTTCACTATGATTTTTTTTTCTTTTTGAGTATTTAATTGAATTAGTGATTTCCAATTATTAGGTATCAGATCATTTTAAATATTTTTTTTGTCTTTGAATGATTTAGACAGTCACTGTTACCAACTATTACATACCGCTGTACTGTTATTGAATTTTGACGGTCATTTTTAGTCGCAGTGCCTCATCCTGTCAGGAAAGGCGGACCAAAGGAAATGACAAAGTTAACAGTGCACATTAATTATGGTAATTTTATTACATACCTTACCGTTTAGAAGTTTAATTGTGGGCTATTTAACGTCGATCCTTTTAGAAGAAACTCTGTAATTGGACGCCGCGAAGATATGGCGTCCGTTTTTGTTTTATTTCGTATCTGTATACAGTTTTTCTATTCGCATTAGAGTCATCTGTTTTAATTAATTATATGGTCGCAATGGTTCTTTTTTAATGGATGATAATGGAATGGTACCCCGCTTGTGCTATGGGTATACACCGGCGGGGCACCAGTCAGAGATGAGAGATGAAGACAGGTCGTGACGAATTCAATGATAAATTATTCACGATGGTTTCCAGAGTTAACCGATTGAAGGTCGATCTGATAGAGTATATTGATAGCAGTGTTGACTAACCTCCCCATTACTAACAAACCCTTTCCCCCTGATCGCAATGGTTGGAGAACGGTTCCCTATTATTTTAAATTATGGTTTGGTTTGAGCTGGTTATATAGCTTGAAGAACCGACAACAGATGGGGAGGAAAGGTTCTTGAGTGGCGACCTCGTAAGGACAAACGCAGTGTAGGACAACCCCCACTAGATGGCGTGACGACCTTAAACACATTGCAGGAAGTTATTTGATGCAGGTGGCTTAGGACCGTTCTTTATGGCAGTATGGAAGGAATCTAGTAATTATTTGTCTTTAACTAATTTAACCAATTCTTGACTCATGAAATTACAATTTTCGAAGTTACAGGTGTAGCTTCTTAGTTTTATTTTTGTGTCGATGAACATCCATTTTGAATTTTAGTTAAGAAAATTCTAATAAAATTAATTATATTTATCGTGAACTAATTTAATCAATTCTTGATTAAGGAAACTACAATTTTCTAAAACAAGTGTAGTTTCTTAGTGTTATTTTTGTATCGATGAACATCCATTTTTATTTTACATACATACATACATATCTGTCACGCCTGTCTCCCATTAGGGTAGGCAGAAACAATGGAACGCCAAATGCTTCGATTCAAACAAACCTCTTTCGCTTCTTCCACATTCATCAATCTTTTCATACACGCTCGCCGGTTTCGAATTATATTACATTATTATTATTTTGAATTTTAGTGAAGAAAATTCTAATAAAATGAATTGTATTTACAGTAATACTCATTAAAATAGTGAAGATTTGAATATTTCACGAGTACAATAATAGCAAAGATAAGAAGCTCTAGGTGGCAATAATGGAGGTCAGAATTAATTATTAGCTAGATAGCCGATACCTCCCGCAGATAGATCGCTATCTCAGGTCCACCTGACCCGCAGGTTCATATTGAGAATTGCGATACTGGCCATAGTTTCTCAAACTGTCGATTGTGTTAATGAACTATCGATTTTGTTACTAAATTGTAGATTTTGTTATTTAACTAACGATAGTGATATTAAATTAGCATATGTGATATTTTATCTGAAATGTACCACGTTATTTTTACTTTTTATAATAACGTTTAAATTTTGTTAAGTTAAAAAAGGCATTTAGCTCGTTTGGTTTATTATTATTATTAATGAAATACCGGATTTTTCAGGCCCAAAAACCTGTGACACTGCGATCTTTTCATGATTGTTTGTGCTCGCCCCTTTTTTAAAATTCGCTGCTAATTCCTATCATTGGTAGGAATTTTAAGATGTTTTTAGCTCCTCATGATATAAAATGTGTTTACTAAAAGAGATATACCGTTTATGTATGAATGCGCTATAGCCACTAATTAACTACTGCGGCGTTTCTTCCTCATTGTGACAAAATCTGCAGACACTTTTTGGGCGTAATCCTAGTTGGGCCATATGCTTGTTTAGTTTGCCGTGTCCAGTGAGGGCCCTTGTTGATACAAACATGTTATTTTACTCAAAAGAATTAATTTCGTAGAGTAGTTTTCTGAAAACCCCTCAATCAGAGCTCGTTTGGTTGCTCTTCATTCATACAATTTTAACAGTGATTGTTAATAAACTTTGTTTTTTTTTACGATGCTTTAGATTTTTTTTTATGTCTATAAGCGACGGTAACTACTTTCCATCGGTACAGATTGTTTGCCATTTAAAATTACATAAAAAAATACATGTTGTTTAAAATTGAAAATAGATTGATACATAATGGGGTCATAGTGGAAAGTTTGACAACCTCTGACATTGCATTGTGGTCCACGAATAGTGAGATCATGCACTGTATCTAATGTATAAATCAGAGTAAATACGCGTAGCTGATTGATATTTCTATGAGCAAATCTCTTAAGTGCTTTTAAGCGGGCCAAAAATTAACATAGAAATTTGCCTCTCACTTTTTAATAATTAAAAATTGGTGTGCATTTATACACCTCATTGGCTAAATCGTTAGAAATAGTGGTTCGAGAATTTAAGGTATTAGGGTTCAGTTCGCCTTGAAGTTATATATATATTTTTTTTAATATAAATGGGTTCTTCAAAAGGGGGGTAAAGAGATTTCTTCAGGGTCGGCAACGCGCGCGTAATACCTCTGGTATTGCAGGCGTTCATAGGCTACGGTAACCACTTACCATCAGGTGGGCCGTATGCTTGTTTGCCACCTCAGTGGTATAAAAAAAATTGAATTAGTCATGTGGTCCCGGCATAGAATGGGTTAACTCTTCCTTTCCCGTATGTCGTAAGAGGCAACTAAGGCAACTTAGTGATTGAAGGATAGACAACGTCCCTCTTAAAACAATACCAAAATTATTAGATATTTATTTTTTTTTATTTTAATAATATGTATAATATTTATTTCCCTTAAGGTCCCGGCATAGAATAGACCATCCCCTTCTTTTCCCATAGGTCTCATAAGAAGCGACTAAGGGAGGGCGAGGGATAAGCAGCGTCTCTCTGAAAACATCTTCAAAGACTAACTGTGGTTGCCAATTCGCCTGCCAAACGTGGCAGTATTAGCATAACCCTTTAGGGGGACGCTTATGTTCAACAGTGGACAGTTAAAAGCTAATAAGTACCAGAGGGAGACTTTGTTCAAAAGTCGATTGCTTAGGTACCTCTGTCTCATTCGTGTTTCAACCGTGAAGCAGTTGTGTTTGCATGGCTGTCTTTCGGTTTGAAAGGTGGGATATAGCGTGAATTTACTGGGTACAGAGGAATAACACCTGAGCCCTCAGGAATGGCAACGCATGGGGGGTATCATGGGCAAAACAGTATACTCTGTTATGTCCATGGTACTGCTCATGTCTATAGGCGACGGCTACCACTTTCCATCAGATGGGCCGTCAGCTTGTTTGCCATTCTAAGTTGCATAAAAAAAAAGATAATATTCGTTCTCTATTATTAATAATTTACTTTTAAATTCAACAATAATAGAAGCCACATGACAATTAATATCAAATCCGTCTGTCAGTCCTTAATACGACACGAATTCGCGAAGGATTTATTACAATCAACGCTAAATTCTGTTTTAACACGACACGAATAGAATCTAATACTATATTGTACTTTACGCTTTTCGTAATAAATACTATTTTTCAATGTTTCCGTATGCAATTACGCCGGCAGATTGGGTTTAAGGATTTTAGATTGCCGGCAAATTCCAAAATGTTTCGTGCAATTTCAATAATATGATAGTATCATCGTGTTTTCGAATAGAACGCAAATAAGTGTGTAAAGGTTAAATTGAATGTATAAACAATGTTATTGATATTTAGTAAATTAATGTATATTCCATACTGTAAACTTATTCTTGACTTTAATCGATATTTTTAAAAATAGTGTAGCAATTTATCGTAGCAGCGTATTTATTTATTTACTTATAGCACAACACTAACAGCATATTGCAGGGGGGGAAAGGGATTGTTAGTGATGGAGACTGAGAATCCCATTGCTAGCAATATACCCAACCGGGTCGACCTCCTCGCGGTTCCCCCTGGAAACTATCATGGTTGATTCCTGATGAATTCATCATGACGGGCTAAATGGCCTGTTTACATTCTCATCTATCACCCTTCACTGGTGCTCCGCCAGCGTATCCAGTTAGCGCAGGCGGGGTCACCATACCATTTTCACCCATCAAAAAAAAAAAAGCATATTGCATTATAACGAATGAATACAACCGCAATTAGGCTTCGGTGATGTTTTAAAAGAGACACTGCCGTTCATTCGTCAATTACTAAGTTCTCTTAGTCGCCTCTTACGACAGCTGCGAAAAAGGAAGGGGTGGCCCATTCTATGCCGGGACCACAAGCTATTATGAATAGTTTTAAGTAATCTCGTATGAATGAATGAATAATGATGCAAGAAACATGGTAAACATACATGTGTTCAAATAATATTAAGTCTACATATTTCGCCGCAATTAGGCATGAAATATTTAAAATGCTTAAATATTAAATAAACAATGTTAATAATTATTATAAAAAAACAATATGTCAAATACAATTTCATGTCAATTAATGTATATATATGTATATATTATATATTAAGGGGGAGAGGGAGACCGAGACATAGTTACATCAGGCAGATCAAGGAAGGAGTTGGTGTCGTGTCGTATCAAGAGGTGAAGAGACTCGCTGAAAATCGTAGTGAGTGGCAAGAGCTCCACCGACAAGAGCGCAGCTCTTAAATAGATAGATAGATAGATATATATAATATCAATAAGTAGGTATCACTGCCTAAGACCTTCACACGTCAAGTCCCACTCCGCTTCAATACGCAATTCAGACAGATTGAATACTGATTGCCGTTTTGCAATTGTCTTAAGTGTGAACCGCCAGTTATTATGTACTAGTTTTTACTCGCAGCTCCGTCCACATAACCAGTGTACAGGACTGTAGCTAAATTCAAGTTTAAAGTAGGGTAAAAAAACTTTTACCCTACTTTAAACTTTAACTTTTTGATAGAATACAAACCATAATTAAGTGATTCGATATGTATATATATACACACATATATATATATATATGTATATACATATATATATACACATATATATGTTGTACAGTTGTATTTTTCTTTACTGTAATAAATAATAATAATAATAAACGTATTATATGACTAATTAAAGGAAATATAAGGTAGAATATATATATATATTTTTTTATACAGTTAAAAATTTGTACATTGACATAGAAGCAGAATGCACAGGGGAAATGTAAACCTCTATCGTCTAAAATTATCTACATTCTAGCAAAATAAATTAATTTCATTTCGTTACAGTTAGTAATAAACGAATGTGAAAACAAAACACAATAATTCCTATTGCATTAAAGTGTATAATTACATAATTTTGATTTAGTATTCTAATTGCATAATTAATTACAAGACATAAGAAAATTTTAATTTAAATGCATAATTCAACATGGCCGTAAGCTGATATTAAATAAATTAATATTTTAGTTAACAAGGTGTACGTATTGACATTGTGTTTTGTAAGACAATGCTGTTGGCACTGTTGATATTTAATCACTTATTAAAGGTATTTACTTAACAAATTATACTTGCTAATATAATTAACGTGAATGTTTGTTTGTTTGTTACGTTTCCACGCTTTGACGGCTCAACCGTTTTTATGTAATTCGATATACGTCTTATATTTAGGATAGAAAAGTAAATGTGTCATTTTTCATCTTAACCAATGAACCTATATAAAATTAGCTATTAATAACATATTTGGTGTACATATTTCTGTGTGGTCCCGGCATGGAATGGACCACTCCTTTCTTTTCCGTGGGTGTCGTAAGAGGGGACAGAAGGAACTTAATGGTCGAAAGCTGGTATAAAATGGACCACTCCTTTCTTTCCCGTGGGTGTCGTAAGAGGGGACTAAAGGAGGGTGAGGGTTGGGAAGCGGCATCCCTCTTAAAACATCACTAAAAACCTAACTGCGGTTGCCAAGCGTGATAACTACTGGCAAAACACTCCAATAGGATGAGATCTATGTTCAGCAGTGGACAGTTGACGGTAGAAATGAATAACATACTGGGAATGAAGCTAATGGCACTGGTGCGCTACTGTGTGGGCCGCATGCTTCTTCGATTAAATTCTTTCTTTCTTTCTTTGGTAAATCTATTTATTTATTGATACTGTCCTTCTCTTCAGTCAGCGTGTAATAAATATAAAAGTTGCAAATAGACATAATATTTAAAATTGAAAAATATAAAATCAAAAAAGTTAAATTTATATAAAAGGAGGTCTGTCGCTAACAGGGATTAATGTTGAAAACATGTAAAAACTAATGATGGAATAATTATTGATGAGCAGAGTGATTTAACGTCTGCAAATGAATTACTACTTATATATATATATAGCTAATTTCAATCTAAATACACACAATTTTTTAATATTACTTTATTACCTTTTTATAATGAATCTGTCGATCTGTAATTCTTTGTTTTGTATTTAATGATAGAAGATTCCGGCGATACAAGCCTAGAGCTTAGTGCAGGAACGCTGTTAATGTGTGTTAACTTATCCAAGTATGTAAAATGAATGAATAAATAAAAATATAATAAAAAACAAATATTTATTTAGTTAATTAATATATAAAATACACCATGTGTCAATTTAAACCACTATTTATCTGTGTACAAAAATTCCAGTTAAATCGATTGAGCTGTTCAAGCGTGTTTCAATAACAAAAATTTTACATTTTTTTATACAACTTAGAATAGCAAACAAGCTGACGGCCCACCTGATGGAAAGTGGTACCCATCGCCTATAGATATGAGCAGTACCATGGACATAACAGAGTATATTGTTTCGCTCATGATACCCCCCATGCGTTGCCATTCCTGAGGACTCAGGTGTTATTCCTCTGTACCCAGTAAATTCACGCCATTTACATTTATAATGATCATAATAAGTTATCATAGGTGTTAGTTAATTATGTCAAAAGTAATTACTTACAATGTTGAAACAGTCGGCATTGAAATTCAAACGAAGGGTGTCAGACTATGTACTGCATAGTACACGATAACCTTGCATTATCTTGCCCACGGCGTCGAACCGTCTACTAACCTCTAATTCGAATCTAATCGAGTTATAGACTGGATATTTACTTTATTTCCTCAAGTACCAATATACGTAGTTCGATAGAAAGAAAGAAAGAAAAAAAGAAAGGAAGAAGAAAGAAAGAAAAATAATATTTGGCAAACAATTGATGGAAAGTGGTAACCGTCGCCTATAAACATAAGCAGTATCATGGACATAACAGAATATACTGTTTCGCCCCATAACCCCCCCCAACCCCCCCCATGCGTTGCCATTCCTGAGGACTCAGGTGTTATTCCTCTGTACCCAGTAAATTCACGCCATATCCCACCCTTCAAACCGAAACACAGCCATGCAAACACAACTGCTTCACGGTTGAAACACGAATTACCCAAGCAATCGACTTTTGTACAAAGTCTCCCTCTGGTGCATATCAATAACAGTTACAACTAAAACCAGAGGGAGACTTTGTACAAAAGTCGTTTGCTTGACCACCTCTGTCAAAAAAAAAAACATTAGGTAAAAATGTTGTAACATATGAATTGTCTATTATCACTATGCTTAATTTGCCATGTGGTCCCGGCATAGAATGGCCCATTCTCTTCCTTTCTCGTGTGTATTGTAAGAGGCAACTATGAGAACTTAATGGCCAAAGGACGGGCGGCAGGTCCCTCTTAAAACATTACCAAGTATTAAGCCTAACTGTGCATGCCAATCCGCTTGCCAAGCGCGGCAACTATTGGCAAAACTTCCTAAAAATATATGTCAGATAAATAAAATATAGTATATATATATAATCTCACTAGCAATCCGCCATATGGTCCCCGTATAGAATAGGCCACCCCTTCCTTTCTTATGGGTGTCTTAAGAGACGACTAAGCGAACTTATTGTGGAGGGATGGACAGCAGCGTCGTGTGTTTGTTTTCCACCTCAGTAATATAAAAAAAAAAATATTAATAATGGAGTAAAAACTTATATCTCTGTGACATTTGTAGCAAATGTTCTAACATCGACTTGTAGGCGTTGCGGTTTATTGCAAACTTGTATCTCCCATACAACACATTGGACTCACACACGCCAACTTTCCATTAGATATAGGCCAATTATTCGGTACAGTCGTGTCTGTCCGTCTGTGTGTCGCGCCGATTTCTATTTACTGCTTTCACGATAATTTACTAGCAATTGTGAACGGTAATTGACAGTAATATTCACTGACTGATTCAAATAGGAATAGATAAAGTAAATCGAGGGTTATAATTAGCCAATAAGTATTGGGTTTAGTTTATATGGGTTTTGTTGGGGTTTATAGTGGGCTGGCCTCCCTTGAAAGGCTGCGAAGGACAAATGCCAATCAGTTATGGCGGTCTCAGTGAATCTCGTCGAGCACGGATTGGGTTAATAGGCATTCGATCTTGGGATTCGAATGAGGGAAGAGAAATCTTTTTCTACATAATTTAATCTGGTGTATTTTCAAACGACTTCAAAAACAAGGTTTTCAATTTAAGTTTTATGTTTGTTGCCTCATAACTCCGTCAGTTGTAAACCGTTTTGGAAAATTCTTTTTTTGCCTGAAAGTATATAGCTTACAGATTATTTCCATAGAACTGTTATCAAGATTAGTAGTTTAGTTTTTAAATTTATCACAGAAAAGGCTTTGTACAAAAGTCGTTTGCTTGGCCACCTCTGTCCCATTCGTGTTTCTACCGTGATGCAGTTGTGTTTGCATGGCTGTGTTTCGATTTGAAGGGTGGGATATGGTAGTGAATATGCATGGTACAGAGGAATAACACCTGAGTTCTCAGGAATGGCAACGTATAAAGAATATCATGGGCGAAACAGTATACTCTGTTATGTCCATAGTACTGCTCATATAGGCGACAGTTACCACTTTTCATTAGGTGGGCCGTCTTGTTTAGTTAAATAAAAAAAATATAAAAAAAGTATTTATATGAAAATTCGGCATTGTGTATAAAAAGTGGTAAATATAAAAATTATAGTTGCAGTGTGAATTTAAATTATTTCAAATCCACGCCACGAATCATGATGGCGGGAGATACGTCGTAAATACAGCTTTGCTGGATCGCTTGTCTTTGATGTAATAATACCTAGTTGGATCGTGTAGGCGCTGATGGCTGCTAGCATAGCTCTCTTTCATTCCGCTAGCGGAAAGAATGATTTTAATTTAAGTAAATTTAAATTTAAGCATTCTTAAATAAACATCTTTCATAATTTTACCGCCCATTCGCGATGCAATAGCAGCTAAGAAGTACGGACAAGAAAGTCAGTTATTGCTTTTTTTTAATGGGTGATAATGGTATGGTAACCCCGTCTGCGCTATTGGTATACACTGGCGGGGCACCAGTGAGGGATAACAGATGAAGATGAAAGTAGGTCAGTTAGTCCATCCTGACGTATTAAACTAGAATTAGTCACGATGGTTTCTAGGGGGAACCACGTGTAGGTCGACCTGACATGGTATATTGCTAGTAATAGGGCTATTTGACCCTATTACTAACAATCCCTTTCCCCCCAGCTATTGCTTTTTTTTCAAATATTAGAATTTAATAAATTATTAATTTGTGTAAATACAAAGTAAGCAGTATCGTATTTATTAAAACGATACATTTGTCATAGACAAGTATTCAAAATATATTTTATTACATAATTATGCCTTAAAAACAAGTAATTACATAGAAGGAATGATAAAAACTGTAAATCATATAGTTGCCTCCTTTGTTCTTATGCAAATGTAATTAGTAAAAAGAGGTCGAAAGATACATCATCAGTTGCTATTTTTCTCAATTCATAGCAGACTAGTGTACAGAAAATGTTTGATATGTCAATTATTTGTCAGTGACAAATTTTACATGACTAGATTATATATTCGACACAGTTTATATAGAAAGTATGCGAGCAGGTTGTATCTGAATTTGGTAGGGTTGTACGGCCAATAAAACCAAGTGACATGTTTTGATGAATTTGACTTCTTTCTATTCCAAAATCTTTGGCCATGCCATATGAAAGAGCGGAACTGTCTGACAGAGGTATTGTTTGCAAGGTAATCCCAACCTTATATTGTAATGTTTGAAGTTTTTTTTTAAAGAACATATTTTTTATTATTATTTTTTGATTCCTCTGCTAACTGTACGTAGTCAGTGGAGAGCACCCTGACTTTGTATAATGGTACATCGTTGCCCCATAACTCCGCATTTGCGCCAATCGCGTCCACGAGGCGTCGTTACTGTCGCCAATCAGCTGATTTGTATTGTCCCCGATTTGTTCCACTCCGGTCTCTAGATATGACCTGAAAATAGATATAAAACAATATAGCTAATTTAATGGCGTGTATAATCTATTACAATCCCATTATTTGATGATGATTTAGTAGTTTTTTATGGATGATAATGGATTGGTAACCCCGCCTGTGCTAACGTGTCTTCTAAAGAATTCATATAATAAACTTTTTTCAACAGTGGATTTATTCCACCTCAGTAGGTATATATTCAGGGCTGTGATAATGGATGAGATAATATCATAATTACCTATGTTGCATATATGTATATGTACGTATAAACACTACATATTTACATTTATTTATATCACATTACACATACACCCATGCACACATTTGTACCTCTTTACAATTGGTGACCATGAATTTGTATTATTTAATCATTGCTCTCAATATCTGAACTTTAGAAACATGCATTTTAATTATTTTATATATCAATTAACTTAACTTTATGGACACTCACTATTATAGATGGTTCCTTTCATACATGTGCTTATATTACTTGCATACACCCACTCTAACTTGCCTACCCTCGCTTTGGAATCAAAATTTTTGTTTGTATAAATAAAATCCGTTATTGGCTGTATTCATTCATAAGAGACTTAGCATGTAAGTTATTTTTTAAGAACTGTGGATTTTATATAAAAAAAAAAACATAAAAAAAACACAATAAACACAATACACTGGCTGAGCACCAGTGAGGGATGATAGGTGAGGATGAAAATGCAGGTCAGTTAGTTCACCGTGATGAATACACTTGGAATTCAGCACGACGGTTTCCAGGGGTCCACGTGTTACCTGTTGTGTTTTCCAAATAAAATAAATAAATAACTTATATAGTTATTGTATTTATTTTTTTTTTGTGCAATAAAGTGTAAAATAAAATAAATAACCTGTGTCAATTGTACATATGTATATTACAAAAAATTATATAAAAATTGATATAATATGTATGTAAAATTATTAAATTTTCTTTACGTTTTGATAGGTAAAGTAGACGTCTTCGAGTCTACGGAAATCGTAAATCTGTCGTCGAAATCGTCTTATCGCTACCACAATATCTTTCTATTTATATATATTTGGCATACTTTTGTAAATATTCATAGAAAGGTTTTTTGATTTATTACAGTTTTTAAATTAAAAATATTAATTCAAATTAAGTATAATTAATTGATGTTGTTGTTGTATTAAAAAAACGTACCAAGATTTTTTTACTAAATATTAATATAATATGTATAAAAAGTATAGATCATGTAGTCCCGGCGTAGAATCGGCCACCCCTTCCTTTCTCGTGGGTGTCGTAAGAGGCGACTAAGGGAGGGCGAGGGATGGAGGCGTTGTCCCTCTTAAAACATTTCCAAAGCCTACGGTTTGCAATGTGGCTGCCAAGCGTGGCAGCTACTGGCAAATCCCTCCAAAGGGGAGGCTTATGTTCAGCAGTGGACAGTTAGAGATTGATATGTTGATGATGATTAATGATAAAAAATATTGTTTTCACCAAATTTAGTAAAAATAACACTAAGAAACTAAGGCGACCCGTGGCGCCATCTATCAAGTTTTGGAACTAAATATCAATGTTCTTATAGTCCAAATGTGAGAGACAGGAAACTCAGATACCTATTCCGACTTATGGTTTTCCCAAACATGGCACAAAACGCCAATTATTGATCCATGATTTAGTTCAATGTATCCGTCGTGTTAGCCTTTTACAGTGCTGTACAATGTTTATAGAATCAATTAATAAATACTGGTGTATATTTTTTTTTATTTCATTTAAAAAATATATCTCCAGTTTATTGACAGCTTGGTAAGTATATTTAGAGCAATATATGGCATTGAAATGCCATGGCGACAGTCGCTCAAGATTTTTAAGTCATAAAGATCAGTAACACGCGAGTGTTGACTGTACTAATTTTTTTTTATACAACTTAGAATGGTAAACAAGCTGACGGCCCACCTGATGCAAAGTGGTAAACATCGCCTATAGACATGAGCAGTACCGTGGACATAACAGAGTATACTGTTTCGCCCATGATACCACCCATGCGTTGCCATTCCTGAGGACTCAGGTGTTATTCCTCTGTACCCAGTAAATTCACGCCATATCCCACCCTTCAAACCGAAACACAGCCATGCAAACACAACTGCTTCACGGTTGAAACACGAATGGGACAGAGTACCCAAGCAATCGACTTTTGTACAAAGCCGCCCTCTGGTATATATATATATATTTTTTTTTTTTTTTTTATAACACAAATATTTTACGAAATAAATCAATTTATTAAACAACTAGCAATTTGCCCTGATTTCGTGTGGATTTTTTATTATAAAATATAGTCCATGTTATTCGGCGATAATGTAGTTTTTAAAAGTGAAAGAATTTTAAAAATCGGTTAAGTAGTTTTTGAGTTTACACATTGCAAATAAATAATCAAACGGACAAAATAAAATCTTTCTCTATAATATTGGCATAGTATTGAAATGTTTTGGATGGATGGCATTGACGGCTGTCATAGAGTGTTTTGACATTAGTGTGACAATAGGACTACCAGTCCTATTGCTAGTAATACACCCCGTCAGGTCGACCTCCACGTGGTCCACTTGAAAACCACTGTTCTGACTTCCAGGTGTATTCATCACGATGGGCTAACTGACCTGCATTTTTATCCTCACCCATCGTCCATCACTGGTGACCCGCCAGCGTATACCGTTATCGCAGACGTATTTATCATTCCCTTATCAACCAATAAGAAAAAAAACTTATAAACTTATGTAAATCTAGTAACATTATGCTAAATAAGTATATAAATAAACGGTGAAAACTCAATCAAAGACCTAACGAGTATTTTATCTGAACTATTCCACCTTCGAGTAATCTACATTCTTATAATTTATTCTAATAAGTTTTCAATTATATCATCGATTTCTAACATTGGCTTATTCATCACCATCATTAGAATACTACATGCTTCGCATTAATACATGCTTTTGTATACCTGCACAAACATTTGTGCAGGTATACAAAAGCATGCACAAACATGTACGTATACACGTATACATGTACATGTTTTTGTATGTTTGTGTCTGTATACAGAAACATGCGAATGCATGTGTATGCATTCTAGGTCTTAAGCCTCGTCTCAATCACGGCATCTCTTAGTTGCTGCGATCTACAGCGGCACGGTGCGGTAATTTATTTTAATTAACAACGCGACGTCGCGTAGAACGCTGCTCGGCGACGTGGGCGCGTGTGATTGAAGAGCGACAGTGTGGCAAAAAAGATGCATTAGAGAAACTGCACTTTAACGTGTAACTATAGTTTTGATCTGTAGCAGAGAGAGAGAGAGCAAATCAATCTTGGTTTTATATGCATATTTTTATTTGAATTATTTAAAATTTAGAACGCCATTTGGTTATTTTTTTATACAACTTAAAATGACAAATAAGATGAGAGCTCACCTGGTGAAATGTTATATCCGTCACCTATAGACATTAGCAGTACCATGGAAAAAACAGAGTATACCGTTTCGCCCATGATATCCCTATGTGTTGCCATTCCAGAGGACTCAGTTGTTATTCCTTTGTACCCTGTAAATTCACGCCATATCCCACCCTTCAAACCGAAACACAGCCATGCGAACACAACTGCTTCACGGTAGAAACACGAATGGGACAGAGGTGTCCAAGCAAACGACTTTTGTACAAAGTATCCCTCTGATTATTAAGCATCAATCTTGGCATGCGATTTATGCCTAGGTAAACGTGTTTAGCTTTTACATGGAAATGGTTACATGTAATCCACGCTCATAAGTAAATCTAGTCAATCTTTATCCAACTATTAGTGATACAACTAAATGCAATTTGTAACCTTCAAAACTTGCATTTTATTAACGTCATAATTCCACATAATTATGCATCACAAATAATACTTACAAATCTCAATCTTATCTCGACGGATTAAATCTTGATTTTGTGCAATTCTATTGTATGTTGAATTAGTCGTTAGTCAAACTCGGATGCAAGTTGTTTAGGCGGCAATGGTGACTATGGGGTTATAAATCGCGGGACATTCTTTATTCCGTTGTAAATCCATGATTGTATTAATTTTTCTATTTTAATTCAATGTACCGTTATGATTTTATGTTTAAATATACATTTATTTGAATAAAAATAACGAAAGAAAGATTTGATAAATCAAATAACAAAAAAAAATTTTCGAATTCAATCCTTTACATTTTATTACATAGTTTTTTATACCGATTTTAAGAATGTTTTAATTTATAATTTCGATTTTGTATCTATCACAATGTTTGTTCATTTTTGCTTGTTTGTTGTTTTTTTTTATACAACTTAGAATGGCAAACAAGCTGACGGTTCACCTGATGAAAAGTAGTAACCGTCGCCTATAAACATGAGCAGTACCATGGACATAACAGAGTATACTATTTCGCCCATGATACCTCCATGCGTTGCCATTCCTGGGGACTCAGGTGTTATTCCTCTGTACCCTATAAATTCACGCCATATCCCACCCTTCAAACCGAAACACAGCCATGCAAACACAACTGCTTCACGGTTGAGACAGAGGTACCCAAGCAATCGACTTTTGTACAAAGTCTCCCTCATAATGCAATTCAATCGAGTGGTTCACCGTTTAAATAACCTTAGTAGTTTATCTTTTATCCTTAACATTCCTCGAAGGGTGGCCACATTAGTTGACGGTAGCTGTGGGCGTAAGCCACGCTGTATTAAGATATGGTTCGCAAACAACGTGGTCTCTTTCACGGTGCTTATAAAGGATTTGTTTATATTACAAACCTTCGGCTATTGGTGAGATCGAAAGAGAGAGATGATGTTAGTACAATAGGCAGACTGTAAAGTTGTCCCACTAGGTACTGTGGCGTCACAGTGTATTTTGTCATATGTTTTTTTTTGTGGTAATCATGATCTTGTTCATTTTTATAGGGGAGGGTTACCACTTTCAATTAGAGGATCGTTAGCCTGTCTAGAATTGCTGTGAGGCCCCAGCATAGAATAGGCCACCGCTTCCTTTCTCGTGGGTGTCATAAAAATCGAATAAGGGAGGACGAGGGATGGGCAGCAGCGTCCTTCTTAAAACATCTGCAATGCCTAACTGCGATTGCCAATCCGCCTGCCTTAAGCAATGCAAATACTGACAAAACCCCCCAAAGGGAGGCTTATGTTCAGCAGTGGACGGTTTATATATATATATATATATATATATATATATATATATATATATATATATATATATATATATTTTACTGGGTGTTATTTACTTTATTTTTAGATGTACGGTTTTTACCCTTGTACATTCTACAGTTTTCTTTCAGCTTCTAAAAGGTTGACTGTAAGAGATCCCTTTATGGGAGAAGTCCGCCATTGTATATTAAATCTTTTAATGTATTCAATATTTATTTAAGATTTTACAATATATATTTACACACATATATATATACATATATATGTATATATATATATATATATATATATATATATATATATATATATATATATATATATATATATATATATATATATATATATATATATATATATATATATATATTGGATGATATTATTTATTTATAAATATAATCACCACACTTACCATTTAGCTATAGGTTTATTTTATAAACTTAAAAATATATAGAGATATAAAGAGAAGGACAGTTATGCGAACATAGCTGATTAGCTGCAGAGATATGAGTAGGACAGAAGTACCCAAACAGAGAGAAAATTTTTCACTACTAAAACACCTAAACCCGTTATTAACCGCTATATTAAATAAGTCAATAACACTATCTAGGTACCAATATAAACAAGATAGGCAATATTATATATACAAATACATGGTATGTGTTACTTAGTTCATTTATCACAATTTTATATTGATCCCTACATTATTGATAGCATTCAATACTTCGTAAGACACACGGAGGTCAAGATAAACTGGTCACACTACCATAAAGTTGTTCCCAAGCTGACAGACAGATTGACAGACAATCGAGGTCGATGTATTGGTTAAATTCCTGAGGTTATTATAACCTGCGGTTTAGTGGAACAAAGGTATGCGATGCAACATTTTTTTTCTATTCAATAACTAGAAAAATTGTATGTCTGTCTGTATGTACATCTCTGTATGTAATCATTATCATCATCATCATCATTTCAGCCTTTAATTGTACCCTGCTGAACATAAATAGATAGATACTCTTTATTGTTTCCTCCAAAAGATTACAATAGTAAACTTATTATAAATATAAATAATTACAAGAAATAATCACAGTGAGAAAACAATGGGTGAGACCTTAACGCTAAAACCATATGTCTTTCCCTTTGGGGGGGAGTAGTTGTAGTTGCCACGCTTGGCAGGTGGATTGGCAATCGCAGTTATTCTTTGGAGACGTTTTAAGAGGGCCTATTCTATTTTTATGTATTTTTATGTATGCAACATCTTTATTAGTTTTGTATGAACACTGTTTTGACACTTTATGTAAAATTAAAAATAATTAAAAATGTCTAATATGGAGAAAAAAAAACAGATTTTTTTAATTAAAGTGCAGATTTCTATTTGAAATAAATAAAAACACGGTCATGGCACAAATAAATATACATTTATTATTTGAAATTGAGTAGGGTTGCTTTTTATCTCGGTCTGTGAATATTTTCCTGTTACGCGAACAATGTCGCGGGTAATGACTAGTATAGATATAAATTCTCCTTCTGCCATTATTAATTACTCCTATTCCTTACTATTACTCTATGATATATCTATTGACCTTTTGTTTCATAATTATACGGTCACAGATTATGTTACGCGGTGTAGCGGTCTTGTTTTTAATCTATGGTTACAATAGCCCGAAGCGACGTGACCGCTAAATGTATGTATGCCAATTTATATGACAGCTCTATTCATACAGATGTGTATTATTTGCATTAAAAGTTCATTAGCTTTCGTCGCTTCTGCGTGTAATGGCGGAATTATAATATTTATTTATTTATCATGGGGAGTGCTCTGAGGAATTGTTCGGATTGATACCTGCTGTTGATTTTCACCATCGTACAACCCGCCTTAAACTAAATTTTCATCCCGACCATCTGAATGAATGGCGGTCCTCCACCGTGCGTTTTTCAAGGCAATTTCTTCCACGCACAACCACTCTTTGGAATCAACTTCCAGCAGCAGTATTTCTGAACCAATACGACAACATAACCTTCAAGAAAAGAGCATATTCCTTTTTAAAAGGTCGGCAGCACACCTGCAATGCCGTCGGTGTTGTGGGTGACCATGGGCGGCGGTAGTCACTTACCATCAGGTGAGCCGAATGCTCGTTTGCCCCTGTGTTGTAAAAAAATAAAACAAAAATTACTAGTTGATGCCCGCGACTTTGTCCGCGTGGTATTTGTTATTCTTGTTTAATATGTATCGATGTATGTACCTACTTATTTATTATGTCTGGGAATACTGGACCAAAATTAACAAGTGACGTGTCGTTCTCACTCTTTGATGAAATTTGGTGTGCACATCGGGTAGGTCTGAGAATCGGCCAACATCTATTTTTCATATCTCTCAATGATAAGGGTGACCTACCCCTAAATTTTATTTTATTTTTTGACAAAAAATTTTATTTTTATTTTAACACTAAAAAATACATATAGATTTAAATTTTCTCGCTTTTACGATCAACTCCTGTTTATTAATCGTGATTTTTATATGCTGCAATAGGGTTGCAAGATGGCAATCCAATATAATAATTGTAGTATGATAAATTTTCATGTATAGTTCTAAAAATAATGTATATGGAAAAACTACGTTTCCCATTCAGCTAGTATATATATATATATATATATATATATATATATATATATATAATTAGACCACCGCGGCTCAATAAGCCGTTATTGATGCGGTGTGAAGTAACCTTATACCTATTTAATACACGCAGGAATTTCGTCTCGACACGTACATAAATAGAAATGATTCCACATTCTAAAAGTTAAGTGTAAAATAATAGCCGCATTTTGTGTTCCGTATTGAAATGAAATATAATCATTAATCATGGCTGCTTACAGCTTACAATGGAAGGCAAATTATATGTAATTTTTTGGTGTAAGTCATAGATTGAAGCGGGCTCTTTTAAATTATCATTGTGGTTACCAAACCTGTTGGTTTATTTATATGATTTATTAAAATATGTGTTTTTTTTTTATATCACAAAGGTGGCAAACAAGTGTAAAGCCCGTCTGATGGTAAACGGTCACTGTAGCTTATGGGCGCCTGTAACATTATGGGTGTCACGTTGCCGACCCTGAAGAAATCTTAATTTACCCTTTTATAATAATAATAATGAACTCTTTATTGAGCACAGAAGAGATGTTTACAAAGAGTATTTATACAGATTGTGCATATACAAAGAAACGGTCTTATTGCTAAAAGCAATCTTTTGTAAAAATAAGAACAGAGAGAAAGGTAGATGGCTCGAGTCAGACACGGTAAATACAAAAATTTACTGGCTACAGAGGAATAACATCTGAGTTCTCAGGAATGGCAACACATGGGGGGGTATCATGGGCGAAACAGTATACTCTGTTATGTCCATGATACTATTCATGTCTATAGGCGACGGTTACCACTTTCCATCAGATGGACTGTCAGCTTGTTTGCCATTCTAAGTTGTATAAAAAAAAGAATCAAATAAAATGCATAGTATTCTAAATTTAAAATTTACATAAAAAATATGCAGTACCGCTATTCTTCCTGTCCACCCTAATGGGAGACAGGCGTGATAGATATGTATGTATGTATGTATAAAATTATCATATCTATTTTGCTTACCTTAATGTCTTAATACAGCAATATTATAGTTTAAGTATTATAATTAATGTATTAATCTGAATAACCTACAAATTAAATCACCTTTTGTACCATTTATTTGTATAAGTTGCATAGTTTAAATTAATCTTTTACAGTGACTTTAGTTATCGATTTAAAATGTTAATTAGAAAATGTAATGCTAACTATTTCACTAATGTAAATTTAACTAGAAAATTAATTCAGTTAGTTGCTACAATTAAACGTTAGAAATTGTGTTACCTGTTTATGGCTCAATTAATAAATCATTTTCACTTCTTTTTTATGCGACTTAGAATAGCAAACAAGCTGACAGCCCACCTGATGGAAAGTGGTAACCGTTGCCTATAGACATGAGTAGTACCGTAGACATAACAAAGTGTACTGTTTCGCCCATGATACCTTCCATGCGTTGTTGTTCCTGAGGACTCAGGTGTTATTCTTCTGTACCCTGTAAATCCACTGCCATATCCCACTCTTCAAACCCGAACATTAATTATTCTTTCACTACAGTAAATCTAAATGTTTTACTACTTAATATTACCTGAGTTAACATATACATCAAATCTACGCAAAAATAATTTTTTTAAATAATTACGTTCGTAAAGAGATTTCTTCAGGGTTAGTAACGCGCACGTAATGCCCTTGGTATTGCAGGCGTTTATAGATTACGGTAACTGATTACTATCAGGTGGGCTATATGCTTATTTGCCACGTCAGTAGCATAATATTTAATAGGCATATGAATTTAATCAATATATAATTATATAATATATTCTCTTAATTATATAATAATGGCTAAACAATGACCAATTTAAAGGTATAACATTTAAAATTTAAACACTGTGGAATCTAATATAATTAATTAAGTTTATATAATTAATCATTCATTTTGTTTCTGTATATATTGTTAATTTGCTTCGTTCACCATGTGTGCCCCGGTATAGAATGGACTGCTCCTTCTTTACCCGTGGGTGTCGTAAGAGGCGACTAAGGGAGGGCGAGAGATGGACAGCGACGTTCCTCTTAAAACTTCTCTAAAAGCCTAACTACGGTTGCCAACTCGCCTGTCAAGCGTGGGAACTACTGGCAAAACTCCCCTTATGAGGAAGGCTTATATCCAGCAGTGGACAGTTAACAGCTGAAATAATAATAATAAAATACATTCTTGATCTTTATAAACTGTATCATTCTTTGAATAGAACAATAGAGTTTTCATTCATTCGTTCATTCAATCATTCATTCATTCTATCATTAATTAACTCATTCAATCATTCATTCATTCAATCATTAATTAACTCATTCAATCATTCATTCAATAACTCATTCAATCATTCATTCATTCAATCATTAATTAACTCATTCAATCATTCATTCAATAACTCATTCAATCATTCATTCATTCAATCGTTCATTCACTTTGTATTGTACACGCTCGCCGCTTATGTCCTACACCGTTCAGTAACTAAATTCGGATTCACCTGACAAATTATTCATCATTTTCTGTTATTTTGTAAGAGTACAACTAATAACGTTGTTTATTTCTGTTCACAGGTATGTCGGCTTCCTGTCACGATACACAACTGGCGGCCGGCTTGGTATTTATAATCGTCATTTTATTATTAGGTTTTATATTCTTTACGTTTAGCTTTAATGTTGTTTGAAGTATATTTGGAGGATGTTAAATTGTGATCGTAACAGTTATTGCTCGCTTGGATTCGGAGGCAAGGTATACAGTTATTAATTGAGATTATTTGGTTATTTGATTTGAATTATTTTTATTTAATTCCGAAGTGGATACGATCTCCCCCCACCCCTTTCCCCTCCCTCCCCCTTTAAATATATCTATGTTAATACCTTAGATAATTTAGATAGAGTGTCTCCATACAAATGTTTCGAGAAAAGCGAGTCAACTTTTTTATATAATTTTGCATGATAAATATTTATGAGTGATTCCTTTATAATATTATATATATGTTTTGTTTTTTAAATTCTGCACTTTTTGAATGCGAAAAAAACTCAATTTATTTATTAAATAAATAAATATATATATATAAGTAAATAGAACATTAGTAAAAAAAAACGAGTCAGCTAATTTGACAGTTAGCTGACAAAAAGAAGCTGTATCTAAGGCTAATACGTTTGGATACTGCGCAATTGGTTTTACTTTTATAATCATCATCATCACCATTTCAGCCATTATCCGTCCACTGCTGGACATAGGCCTCCCCCATAGACCGCCATAAGGACCGGTCCGGAGCCCTTTTTCTAAAGTTCGCTGCTAACTCCTATCAGTGATAGGAATTTTAATATGTTTTTTGTAGCGATGTTTTTTAGGATATAAAGTGAGTTTTCAGGATATAAAGTGAGTTTTCAGGATATAAAGTGAGTTTTCAGGATATAAAGTGTACTTTATATGCTTAAATCTACAAAGGAAATATATCGTTTATATATGAGTGTATATTTCTTGGTCATTGTGACAAAATCTGCAAACACTTTTTGGGCATAAGTTTAGACGGGCCATATGCTTGTTTAGTTTGCAGTGTCCAGTGCGAGCCCTTGTTAATGCTTGCTGGTAATTAATGCTCCACTCAAGTTTTGCTTAAAGAAAACTCTTAAAAAGTTAAGTTTACATGTTGCATAGTTATTAAATAATATTATAAACGTTATTGATATTTTTAGTAGTAGCCTGCCAAAGACATTAGAAGCGGTTCAGACATATCTGGAGTCGGGTTAAATACCTTTATTTTAATTCTGTATATATATATATATATATATATATATATATATATATATATATATAAATATGTATGTGCACACTAGGTTTATAACATTGATTTGGTTCTTTACTGTCATAATGTCATAATTCTTTTTAATGAATAAATAAATAAATTCAAAATATTTACAATAAATTATAACAGTGTAATTTTTGTGTACATATAAAGTATAAATAAATAAATAAAATAAAAAAAATATAGTTAAGTAACCTAAACTTGGTTTGGCCATTTGAAGTGGATGGATGAAAGAAGAATTACGAAAGAGATTTATCGAGCAAGAATGAATGGAGTTGTCGGTAGGGGCCGCCCTAGATGAACATATGTTGACTAAATAGGCGACGTGCTGAAGAAGGGCCAAATTAAAAGTACCCGTAACCGGCGAGCGTGTATGGAAAGATTGATGAATGTGGAGGAAACGAAAGAGGTTTGTTTGAATCGAAGCATTTGGCGTTTCATTGTTTCTGCCTACCCTAATGGGAGACAAGCGTGATAGATATGTATGTATATGTATGTAAATAACCTAAATAAATAACTTATTATAAAGGTATGCAACAGAATGATTCTAACATGGTGCAGCGAGGTACAGAAACGTGGACAATATCACGGGTCCAGGTAGGCGGGTAGTAATGACTGTAATTATTTTGGGTACAATTTTGGTACCGAGTTGCAGGTAGAGCGATTGTGTTCTGTCAGTGGTTCTCAACATTACTATGTTATTAATCATTATTAGTTTTTTTTTAAAGCACCAAGATTATGTTTTTTTTTTTCATATATATGTATCTACTTCTATTTATGCATTGTTGAGAGTTATGTACAATTTTTTTTATGTAACTTAGAATGGCAAAAAGTAGTAACCGACGCCTATAGACATGAGCAGTGCCATGGACATAACAGTGTATACTATTTCGCCCATGATACCACCCTATGTGTTGCCATTCCTGAGGTGTTATTCCTCTGTATTCTAAATTCACTGCCATATCCCACCCTTCAAACCGAAACACAGCCATGCAAACACAACTGCTTTACGGTGGAAACACGAATAAGACAGAGGTGCCCAAGCAAACGACTTTTGTACAAAGTCTCCCTCTGGCAATACATTTATTAATTATAACTTTGCAATTAGTATTAACAGGTGTTACCAACACTATGTTATCTATTTAATATTTGTTCGCACACCAAGATATTTTAAACACATTTTAATTGTCAATTAGTAATTTGAAATAAGAAAAGAAAAACAGCACTCATTTGCAGGCGTTTGTCTCTTATCTATGGTTATATTTCATAGTGTTGTTCGAATGAGATATTAATTACTGGCCGACATTTAAATATGGCTGTTGTGGGTTGTTGGCTGAATAAATAATTGGATCGAGCCACAGATACGTTGAAATTAGAATTTTAATCTATTTTTTTTTATATCCAAAAGTTTTAATGATGTTAAAATATATAACTTGTTAGCGTCAGTCGAGCTTTTAATATATCACCATGGTTAAATCCCATTTCTGAATTACACGATACAGGCTTGCATGCCTAGTGTGTAATTCGTAGAGTTAATCATCTATGTAAAAGTGCTTTTGCCAAATAAATACTAATATCAAATATTCATTTCACTTTAACAGTTTTTTTTTAATTTATTGATGAGGCAAAATTTTGAAATAATAAGTGCTGTATATATTTTTTTTTTATACAACTTAGAATGGCAAACAAGCTGACGGCCCACCTGATGGAAAGTGGTAACCGTCGCCTATAGACATGAGCAGTACCATGGACATAACAGAGTATACTGTTTCGCCCATGATACTACCCATGCGTTGCCATTTCTGAGGACTCAGTTTATTCCTCTGTACCCAGTAAATTCACGCCATATCCCACCCTTCAAACTGAAACACAGCCATGCCAACACAGCTGCTTCACGGTTGTAACACGAATGGGACAGAAGTGCCCAAGCAATCGACTTTTGTACAAAGTCTCCCTCTGGTAATGTAATATTCAACATTGAGATTTAAAATTTGATTTTTCATACGATGTAATAGCAAGACGTAATCTCTGAACACTGTTTTACTGATACCAGACAAAATAAATATTTTTTTTGTTTCATTTTATTATGACAGACAAAAAATAAGATCTTCTGATTACTGTTATTATCTTGGGGATCGTAATGTAATTTACTAATTTTAGCGGTGAAAAAATATTTCGTATTGGTGAAAAAACTAATGTAAAATTATGCGATCATTGTTTGAGAACCACTGTCGCATGCAGGTACAACAGCACCGGCGCCAGACGGTGACCAACTTTTTTGTACATCCCTATCATTGGACAATCCCTTTGTCATAGAATGGCAAAATTTTAAATAGAAATGTAATTGATAGTTTTGTGTATATAATTTTTAGGTGATTTAGTTTTCATAATAATAAAAAAATATTTAAGCAAATTATTATATATATGAGAACAATTTTTCTTCTTATATTTATATACGCGTATATAAATATAAGAAGGAAAATTATTAATAATATCATCATTATATCAGCCGTTTACGGAGAGTAAAGACTGCTGAACGTAGACCTCCTCTATAAGTGAGGTTTTGCCAGTAGTTGCCACGCTTGGCAGGCGGATCTGACAACCGCAGTCAGGCTTTGATGATGTTTTAAGAGGGACGCTGCTGCCCATCCCTCTATCAGTAAGTTCCCTTAGTCGCCTCTTACGACATCCACGGGAAAGGAAGGTGTGGCCTATTCTATTCTGGGACCACACGGCCAATCGTTTCAGTTAAGGAATTTTAAACTCATCTTAGATGCTGATTCGTATAACAAGTCATCAAGACTTTACAACTTCACAAGATAAATTACTCTACGCATCTCTTTCATTTACCCTCTGGAAGAAAGAGACGGATGTAAAAAAGTTCGCATTGAAAAAAAAAAACCACAGTACGATGTTGTAAACCACGCGATATACAGCGTGTTATTATAGAAAAACAAACATTTTTAGCGTTCGCGAAAACTATACACCTTATAAAGGTAAGCTAATAAAACTGATATACATTGTAAATAGGTTTTTATTAGTGTTAATGGCCGGTCGCGCCAAAGGAACCGCGCATTAAGCATTGTAAAGAAATAAAGCTGCGGTTCTTAAACGGCGATTGTTGGTAATATAGGAAAAATTACGAGTAAACATTTATAAAATTTATGTCTAGATAATTTCCTAATGATTGGGAATAGCTGACCTAGGGTTGGGTTCTCATAGGATTCTCTATGGTTT
The DNA here is from genome assembly GCF_026898425.1 of Galleria mellonella. Taxonomy (NCBI): domain Eukaryota; kingdom Metazoa; phylum Arthropoda; class Insecta; order Lepidoptera; family Pyralidae; genus Galleria; species Galleria mellonella. Next base: position 2,036,497 of record NW_026442117.1, read on the forward strand.
TATACACTTTGTGACTTTGTGTGTGTGTGTGTGTGTGTGTGTGTGTGCGTGCGCGCGTGCGTGTGTATGTGTGCGCGTGCGCGTGCGTGTGTGTGTGTGCGTGTGTGTGCGTGTGCGTGCGTGCATGTGTGCGTGTGTCTCTCTCTTTCTCTCTCTCTCTCTCTGTGTGTGTATACACTTTAAATTTTTTTATGGACTATGGACAAAAGAAGAAATTTCCCAATTCAATAAAATTGTTTTTAATCAACAGACTTCAAAAAGAAAGTTTTCAGATACAGATATTTACTCCTGAATATAGACCTCTCTCATAGACTGTCTTAAGGAACAGAGCCGTTCTATATGGCGGTTTACCTTTAGGGGGATTTTGCCGGTAGTTGCCATTCTTGGCAGGCAGATTTTCTTTTAATAGGTGACAATGAAATGATAAAATCCGCCCGTGTTAACGGTACACACCGGCGGGGCACCAGTAAGAGATGATAAGTAAGGATGCAAAGACAGGTCAGTTAGTCCATCGTGATGAATACACCCACAATTCAGCACAATGGTCTCCAGGGATGACCACGTGGAAATCTATCTGGTTGGAAAATTTGCTAGCAATTAGGCCCTTAGTTTCCATTACTAACAATCCCTTCCCCCCTGGCAGGCAGGTTGGTAACTGCAGTTTGGCTTTTGGTACTGTATTTATATTTGCGTGATGTACTTCACAATGTATTCATTAATATATACATACATACATACATACATATCTGTCACGCCTGTCTCCCATTAGGGTAGGCAGAAACAATGGCACGCCAAATGCTTCGATTCAAACAAACCTCTTTCGCTTCTTCCACATATATGTTCTATTATTATTATTATTATGTAAGAGGGAGGCCGCTGACTATCCTTCGACCATTAAATTACCTATATTATAATAAGGAAATACTCATAAATAGAAAACGGCATATTTTGAAATTCGCCTAAAAACAAAAAAAAAATTATTTCAAACAGATTCACACAATTAGAAACTATATTTTATTACACATATCAATATTAACTTTGATCACTAAAAATTTACAACGCAACGTGATTAATAACTACGTATCTAAAGATGTTAAACATCAATCGAACTATATCGAAAGGTATTATGAAAAAAAAAAAAAAACGTCCGAAACCCGTTCCGTTTACACACCGTGCATAACTAAATTTCCGAGAAACAATCATATGGCCTAAAAATTGTGCGTCCAAAGACGAAACCCTGGTTCGCTATTAAAAAACCTCGTTCTATAAAAGTAATTAACTCTGACTCGAGATAATTGATGGAGGCAAAGATTACTACCTCTGCTCTCCTATTTGCGTCGACAGTCGAATGTGTACTTTAATTCGGCGTCGTTAAAGCTTGAAGTCCTTTAGCGGCGGTTATACGGCCGCAATAAAAGTACGCAGGGAATAGTAAAATCAACTTTTTTTTTCTCTCAAGCAACGCGCATGCGCCGTCTATGGGCGATATTATTATAAAATCGTCCGGCCCGAAAGAGATTTTGTTCAGGATGTGTGACTGATGGATCTCACAGTGTTAGTAATTTCGGGCTTCGCTCGGGGGAACGTTGTAATGACCCACTTTTTCTGTGTCGTAATTGTGTAATGCTTCCTTGATTATATGTGCATTTGTCTTCGTATTTCTCTTGAAATATTTTTCGTTCAAATTGAGGAAAATCATAGGTGAGAGATTAATGATGGAGTCATTTTTCTAAGCGTGAGCTCTGTTTGGCTTGAAGCATGTAACCAGCGTCTTTGACAGACAGGAGAGTTTTTGTTCAAAATTATTTGCATGGGTGCTTCTGTCCCAAACTGCTGTGTTTTGTCTTTAACCCTTTCAAACCCAAGATTTTTTTTCTTTGAGATTAAATATATTTTTGTGTTTTGGAGCCAAGCCATCTTGCCGGCACGCACGAGACTACTGCACCACCTAACCGCTAAAATGATTTCTTGTTGGCTGGTTTAGAATCTCACTATCATGTTATTTCAGCTTCGTGCGTAAAAATGAATTGCGCGCGGTTTTAGAATTTTTTAAAGTTACAACTCACGCACGTATCGTTCAGGTCTGAAAGGGTTAAGAGCAAATATGACAGTGACATCATAGATTACGAAGACAAAATCACTATCATTTCAGCCTGTATCCTATTCATATAGCCTGTATCCTATTCATATAGCCTGTATCCTATTCATATAGCCTGTATCCTATTCATATAGCCTGTATCCTATTCATATAGCCTGTATCCTATTCATATAGCCTGTATCCTATTCATATAGCCTGTATCCTATTCATATAGCCTGTATCCCATTCATATAGCCTGTATCCTATTCATATAGCCTGTATCCTATTCATATAGCCTGTATCCTATTCATATAGCTTGTATCCTATTCATATAGCCTGTATCCTATTCATATAGCCTGTATCCCATTCATATAGCCTGTATCCTATTCATATAGCCTGTATCCTATTCATATAGCCTGTATCCTATTCATATAGCCTGTATCCTATTCATATAGCCTGTATCCTATTCATATAGCCTGTATCCTATTCATATAGCCTGTATCCTATTCATATAGCCTGTATCCTATTCATATAGCCTGTATCCTATTCATATAGCCTGTATCCTATTCATATAGCCTGTATCCTATTCATATAGCCTGTATCCTATTCATATAGCCTGTATCCTATTCATATAGCCTGTATCCTATTCATCCTGGTCATATCATTATTTGGATAATAGACTTTTAATATATTCGTTATTAGATCAATATATAGATTGTAACTAAAATATATAGGTACCCACTCATATTGCTTATATCACTGTACCAATTTGTCGTATTGCTAAAATACATTATAACAAATTTGGAGATATTTCGTGACATTAAGATAAATAGGCAAAAGCTTTACGGACATTTGCGTCGGAAGTTATAAAACAGAAAATCTAATACATGTACATACATAAAATTATCATTCGAATCTGAACATAATTAACCTACAAATTTATTTTAAATCCAATAGTTTCTGAAGATGTTTTTTTTTTTAATTAATCACGTTTTAACTACTGAATATATTTGTATGAACTTTTGTATATAAATAGATTTTTTTTATACAACTTTTGATTTTGTGAATTTACTGGGTGCATAGGAATAACATCTGAATCCTCAGGAATGGCAACGCATGGGGGGTATCATGGGCGAAATAGTATACTCTGTCATGTCCATGGTACTGCTCATGTCTATAGGCGACGGTTACCACTTTGCATCAGGTGGGCCGTCAGCTTGTTTGCCATTCTAAGTTGTATAAAGAAAAATGTAAATAGATCATAGGTTAGATTATTTATTTATTAAACTTTAATACACCTAGTATGTGTAAATGGCGGACTTAACACCATATGGCGTTATCTACCAGTCGACCGTAGACAGGAATAATAGAAAATATAATTGACGGGGCAACGTGATGAACAATATAGATAGATAGATACTCGTTATTGTTTCCTCCAAAAGATTACAATAGCAAACTTATCTATACTAATAATAAATTTGTAGAGAAGTCAATTCTGTACATGAAATATATTTCCAAAATAACTATCAGGTGGTGATTAGTGATCGATACTGATGCCAAAAATGCAATCAGTAAAATTTTTGTCTGTCTGTCGTTATAGAAACAAAAACTACTCGACGGATTTTAACGAAACTTGGTGCAATTATTCTTCATACTCCTGGGCAGGTTATAGTATACTTTTCATCACGCTACGATCAATAGGAGCAGAGCAGTGAAGGGAAATGTTGGGAAAACGGGAGAAGTTACTTCATTTTTAAGCTTCCGTCGCGTGTGCAGCCTTAATGGCCACTTTTTAAAATGTAAAAATGTCCACCCGTATGACGCAGGGACGAGCCGCTAGTTCTAAATATAAACAATTACAAGAAATAATCATAATGAGAAAATAATGGGCGACCTTATCGCTAAAAGCGATCTCTTCCAATTCCTCTTTAAATTAAAGCAATAATTTTAAAATAACATACATTATTATCATATAGGTAGGTTATTTTTTATTCTATTACACACAGGCAAAGCTGAGGAATACAACTATATTCAAATTTGTAAAAGTCCATAAAAATGTATACGTACATTTCGTGTGCTTAATCTATGTGTAATTTCGCACGGTTTCAAAGTAATAATATGTTATTACAAAAAAAAAAAAAAACAACAATTCGTCATTCGTCATGGGCCGTGCAAGCCTTCGTACCTGTGCGTCTTTTTTTTTTTTAATAAGTTTCTAACGAATCATCGAGGCCCACAGGCTTTCGTTATGTCTAGGAATGTACAAGTACGATGAAAAATGTTTTGAATCTTTTTATTAATGTATATATATTCTTGTAATTGTTTATATTTATAATAAGTTTACTATTGTAATCTTTTGGAAGAAACAATAAAGAGTATCTATCTATCTAATATATTATATTGTTTACTCTTCTCCATCCAAAGGTTGCCTGGAAGAGATCGCTTTTAGCGATAAGGTCGCCCATTGTTTTCTCATTGTGATTATTTCTTGTAATTATTTATATTTATAATAAGTTTATTATTGTAATCTTTTGGAGGAAACAATAAAGTGTATCTATTTATTTATTTATTTTATTTATTTACACTTTATTGCACCAAGTAAAAAGAGAAATAACAAATACAGTAAATATTAATGAGAAGTGATACAAAAGGCGGCCTTATCGCTAAGCAATCTCTTCCAGACAACCTTTGGGTAGAGGACATTGAGAAAAAGACAATCTATCTATATATTTTTATTTTAAAATAGTAAATTATATGTTTTAGACACTTTGCTTTGTCTAATGTTGGTATTTCCCTTGTATCTGAGTAGTTTTTTGTCCGATATTATTCTTTATTATAAAACATATATATGTATGTATTTGTAACGTAAAATATATATGTGTAGTGTAGGTAATATGAGTATTATATTTTCTGTTATTCCTGTCTGCGGTCTGCGGGGAGATAACGCCAAACTGTTTTAAGTCCGCCATTACACTTTCTAGGTGTATTAAAGTTAAATAAATAAATTAACTATTGGCCGCAGTCTTGCACACGTGGTGTCGTATTTTCTGTTTAATTTACTTAATGTTTTGGAAAATGCTATTTTAACAGATTCTAAATTTCAAATTATAGTACTTTTGGTTGGTAACTGATATTTGTTAACAATCTTCACTTCTCATCACAGGTGAAATACGTGTCCCAAAAGGTGAGTGTCACAAAATGGTATTTTTTTTTTGATGGGTGAAAATGGTATGGTAACCCCGCCTGCGCTAACGGGATACGCTGGCGGAGCACCAGTGAAGGGTGATAGATGAGAATGAAAACAGGCCAGTTAGCCCATCATGATGAATTCATTAGGAATTAACCATGCAAGTTTCCAGGGGGAACCGCGAGGAGGTCGACCTAGTTGGGTATATTGCTAGCAATGGGATTCTCAGTCTCCATTACTAACAATCCCTTTCCCCCCTGCAAAGAAGGGTTAAATTAATGCTACAGATTATTATACTAATGCTACTATTAGAATACCAGGATACAAAACTCCCACTGATGTAGTCGGGAGTTGGGATTAAGTTATATTATGGTCGATACATACATTCTTTCATTGTGATCCTGGCATACAGTAGGCATTCGGACATTAATGGCTAATATGGAAGGTTGTGGAACTTCTGATAGCAATACTGGCAGTTAACCTTCAAATATTGATAGTCACACACATATTAATAGGAGTGGAATTAAACAAAATACTTCTAATTAAATAACCAGTGATATAGACGTCTGCAAGATAATACCTAGTTTAGTAAAACACTTCTCACGTCGACTGTACACCCCAAAACGCACCATACCTCAGAGGCGTGTTAATACGCGGCCGTAAGGACAAAGGGCTGCTTTTTTATAGGGAGAATCGTGCGTACAGCCCGTCCTATATGAGTTTATGATGGTCGGCTATAAAACGAAGTCTATCCTTAGACGGCTTTTAGATTTTACTTTATTGCGTAATAATAGAAGCCATATTGTTATTATGAATGCAAAATGTTTTAAAGTCATTCATTTGTTTGAAGTTTAAAGTCATTCATTTATTTATAGTTTACATAAGGCGTCCATTTAAAATCTGTTTGAAGATATTAATTTATTTACTTATTAATTCTTTATTCTACAATAAAACTTTGTATAAGTGGCGAGCTTAATGCCATATGGCATTCTCTATCAGCTAACCATTGGGTAAAAACAGAAAGCGTATGAAGAGTATATATATATATATATATATATATATATATATTGTTTTCATTTCGTGTGTTTGCACTACTGCTGCTTACTCACTTCCTCCAATGCCACTGTCTTAGGTCGACTGGCAGAGATGTCTTGTAAAGATAAGTTTATCTTTGCTTACATATTGTTGTTATTATTACTGTAAAGAGACAGATAATATAATATTATATAGATATTATAATTTAAATCATTGCAGTTTTTATACTTAAAACCAGAACTACGGTACTTGTTTGGTATGTAAGTTACATGGTTACTACGGGGTGACAAACGGGTTTTGTATTTTATCAACTGAACACCATTCAGAAATTATAAATCATTCCACTCAATTATGAATCAATACCTCTAGTAAAATTGTAACTAGTTACTTTCTGTACACACACACACACACACACACACACATATATATATATATATATATATATATATATATATATATATATATATATATATATATATATATATATATATATATATATATGAATTTGTTTGTTTGTAACTTTATAGCGCCTTAACGGCTTGACCAATCACTATAAAATATGGTATTATATAATGTATTATATAGGATAGAGATGGTTATAGGTTATTTTTTATCCTGATCAGTAAACTCCTGGTAACGCGGACGAAGTCGCGGGTAAAAACTAGTAATCTGTTACATATTTACAATTAAAAGATTTTGAAATACTAAACAAATTTTTAAGAAAATTAGCCAAACTTTTTCCAAAACTATTATAGGAGTACTATTAAAAAAAAAAATAGGTGATAATAAGGCGTTAACATAAGAATAATATAAAGAAACAAAAAAGTTAAAATTATTGTGGGATTGGGATTATATACTGGTAATTTCAAGATCTGAATATTGAGGAATAGATAGTAAGATAAATAAGTATATAAACCTAAAAAAACAGTATACTCTGTTATGCCCATGGTACTGCTCTTGTTTTTATAGACGTCGCCTATGCGACGGTTACCACTTTCCATCAGGTAGGCCGTCAGCTTGTTTGCCGTTCTAAGTTGCATAGAAAAAATCTAGGAAACGAAGCTCGGAGTATATCTAGTTTATAGACAAAATTAACTTTATTTATGCAATCAAGCTGATGGCCCACCCCATGGAAAGTGGAAACTGTCGCCATACCTATTAGGTTTCCCATGACATCCCTCATGCGTTGGCAGTCCTGAGGACTATCGTATTATGTCTAAACCCTGCAATTTCACTGCCATGTCATTTACTGTATGACATATTTTTTTTATTTATTTAAATTATTACTACAAATTTAAATTACATATATTTTTTTAACTAATCCATCAATTTATGCAACTTACTCCAGTAAACAGTCAATAAACAATTCAATTTATAAATAATGATATATATTTATATAAATCGACAAATTCAATACAAATGCTCAAGTATTAGCGATTGAAAAACATAACCACTGTTCATATATCAAAATCTGTATTAACCTAGCTATGTCTGTCTGCAAAAAAAAAAAAAAGAATAACCTTTGTCTTTGGTCTCGTAAAGAAAGAAGTACAGGTGACGATAAAAGCTTTAGTAATTCAACAAATATGAGTGTGTTTGTTTATTGGTTACTTTACAGCCCCTTAACGAATCACTCTTAAGTTTGGTATGCTCGTGAAACTTGCTAATATACGTAAAACACAAAATTTGCAGTTTGGTTGCCAAATGATTGATACTAGGCTCCGAGTAGAGATCTAATAATTTGTCTGAAGATGCTTCGTTTACAGGTGAAACATGTGTCGTAAAACGTGCGTGGATGAAATGGTGGTCGGAGATTGATTGCTAATATGGGAGGGTGTGTAACTTCTGGTAGTAATAGTTGTGGTCAATCTTTGAGTGTTGGCAGTCACACACAAACTAATGGTAGTGGAATTAAACAAAATAATTATAATACTATATTTCAATACCCTGTGTACGGAGTTTCGCAAGATAACACTTTCATCATATCAACTTTTAACTGTCCACTGCTGAACATAAGACGGAGAGGCTTATGTTGTGGGAATTGGGGGGGGGGGGGGGAGTTTGCCAGTAACCAGTAAGATAACTCTTGGTTTTTTTTATACAACTTAGAATGGCAAACAAGCTGACGGCCCACCTGATGGAAAGTGGTAACCGTCGCCTATAGACATGAGCAGTACTATGGACATAACAGAGTATACTGTTTCGCCCATGATACCCCCATGCCATTCCTAAGGATTCAGGTGTTATTCCTCTGTACCCTGTAAATTCACTGTCATATCCCACCCTTTAAACCGAAACACAGCCATGCAAGTATTATTATCTAGTTCAGTAAAGTATAAAATACATTTTTTTTACAACACATGGGGCAAACGAGCATGTGGCTCACCTGATGGTAAGTGACTACCGCTGCCCATGATCACCCACAACACTAACGGCATTGCAGGTGTGCTGTCGGCGTTTTAAAAAGGAATATGCTCTTTTCTTGAAGGTTATGATTATTAATTTATCTTTCTGTCAATTGACACGTGTAAAGCCGGGACGGATCGCTAGTTTTCAACAAAGACTTCTGTGCACGACAGCACTATAAGCTATTACCCCATCAATGCGTTTACTTTCATAGACTTTCAGAAAACACTAAGCGTTCCTATAAAAGGTTCTAAAGCTGATTTGCCGGCGCCATTGACATTTTAATAGTGCGACCACATTCCCTTGTTTTTATTCACATCTCAATTGTTATTAGCCAGTATTTAGGTTTTTATACTCTATGCTTTATACTAGCTTTGCGCGCCATTTTAAATTTTTCTCTATTGCAAATTGGCATAGTTTCGAAAATGCTATAATTCTAATAATTTTATTGTTTTTGAATTAATAAAAAAAAGCACATAAGGAATGTGATAATATAATTAAATTAGTTATAACTATTATCTTACAATTATTCCTATTTCTATTACGGGGAGTGAAAACTCGACATAGCGAATTCTTTATTTCACTTATAAACTATGTATAGGAAAACATACAATTTACAAATAACTATAAAAGTAACAATTACAAGATTAATAACACAAATAACTATAATGTAATAATAACATAAAAACTAGCATATTGCGAACAATAGTTATGTAAATACATAAATAGGAATGTTATTGAAACAAAGAGAGACGTGTGTAAGGAAGGATAGGCTTTTAGAATTTTGTCTATTCTACTTATTATTTTAGGGATGAGGAGTGAAGATAGATACTTAGTACATCATATATATATATATATATATATATATATATATACATACATACATCAAATCTCAATAAAAACAAACTACTTCAATAACAATTATGTTAATAAATATACGTGTTTTAATTATCTTTATAATCTCTTTGTAAAATTATTATAGTTAAAATATTGTATCCCACAAAAAACAAACGTAAATCGCGAAAAAACCATTTATTTTGGTCTAAAAACTAAATTACTGAACTGTTTTGGATAAAACATCTATGGAACAATTCTATAGAAAAAAAAACAATTTCCTAAATCGGCTTAGAACTGATGGAATTGTTAGATAACGAACATAAAAAAAAACAATACAAGCGAATTGAGAATCTTTTTTTTTTAAGTCGGTTAAAAATTTGTAAAAATGTACGATTCATACATTTACGAGTATATTTGTTACCATACAAACACCACATGCAATGGTGTAAATCATTCCAATCTCTACCGGTGTCGTTACAGAAGTGGCATTATTAAGTTTCACCGCAATTAATGCACACTGCGAATACCGGAATGGAAAGCTTTTCATCTAGCCGGGCTTTTTTTCTATTGTTACTTGTGCCGTCGGTTGTGTGGGGAAATTGTCTATGGTTCCAACGAGTTTGCTTGTCACTTTGACAAGAACGCACGTGTGTAATTGTTGAGTGATATAATCTAAGAACAAGGAATTACATAGAAGAAATGATAAAATAAAAACTGTAAATCATATAGTTGTCTCCTTTCTTCTTATGCAAATATAATTAGTAGAAAGAGGATGAAAGATACACCATCAGTTGTAATTTTTCTCAATTCATAACAGGCTAGTGTATAGAAAATGTTTGATATGTCAATTATTTGTCAATGACAAATTTTACATTACTAGATTATATATTCGACACAATTTATGTAGAAAGTATGCAAGCAGGTTGTATCTGAATTTGGTAGGGTTATACGGCCGTATAACATTTTCTATACACTAGCCTGCTATGAATTGACAATTTTATCACTCCTTCTATGTAATTCCTTGTTCTTAGGACATAATCCACATAGGTTTTAACATAGACCTAGTATAACGTGGGGGGAAAGGGTTATTGTTAGCAATGGAGTTTGACAGCCCTATTGCTAGCAATATGCCCTATTAGGTCGACCTTCATGTGGTTCCCCCTGGAAACTATCGTGAACAATTCTTGTTGAATTCGTCACGATGGACTAACTAACCTGCTTCATCCTCACCTATCATCCTTCACTGGTGCCCCGCCGGTGTATACCATTAGCGCGGGTGGGGTTACCATTCCATTATCACCCATAAAAAAACCTAGTATAACGTAGGTACTCACGTACCTACTGACGGTACAGATAAGAAAATGTACACTAGTGTGAGTATTTTGTAAATGTGTGCATGTAATAATTTTAATGGAATTGAAGTTGTAAAAATTGTGTTCCACGAAAACAAACCGACTTCGAGAGAGGAGAAATCAGTAATTTTGGTTTAGAAATTAAACTATTAAATCGATTTTGATAAAATTTCTATGTGGTTATTCTCTAAGTATATACTATCAAACAAAAATTTACCAGAGGGAGACTGTACAAAAGTCGATTGCTTGGGTATCTCCGTCCTATTCGTGTTTCAACCGTGAAGCAGTTGTGTTTGCATGGCTGTGTTTCGGTTTGAAGGGTGGAATATGGCGTGAATTTACTGGGTACAGAGGAATAACACCTGAGTCCTCAGGAATGGCAACGCATGGAGGGTATCATGTGCGAAACAGTATACTCTGTTATGTCCATGGTACTGCTTATGTCTATAGACGATGGTTACCACTTTCCATCAGGTGGGCCGTCAGCTTGTTTGCCATTCTAAGTTGTATAAAAAAAAATGTAGGTCTGATTAAAAAATTTAATTGTTTAATTTACTATTTACTAATAATAATAAATATGAAAGGAAGTCTGTCTATTTTTTAGTTTTTCAATGTTTCAATCTTTACTAGTATTAATAAATATGAAAGGATATCTGTTTGCGATCTCTTGGTTTTAGTTGCCATAAAATATAGTACATATGTGGTAAAATAAGTACTGGATAGAAAGGGATATAGGTTAATTTTTCTTTTGGTCATAGGAAGGTCATAAGTCGCGAATATGGTTAGTTTGAAAATAAATTTAAACGAGTAAGCCATCAATTTTGATATAACCGAACAAACATACAGCTTGATTCATATTTTACTGTAATATTTCTGGTGAAGTAACTTAATAATAATCACAATTATTCCTTTCCATATTTGAGCCGGGTCGCCGGCTGGTTTTTACCTCGCTTTTCGTAATCTGAAAAATTGGATAGGTACTCACCTGCAAACAGTTCCAGCAGCTCTCTACAGGGTCCGGTCTTCTGATGGTCAAAAATATAACAAGAAGCACAGCAGAAATGTATTATTCGTTAATTAATTTGCAGGAGAGCGGCCAGTCGCGGTTACTCATACGATGTTCGAAACAGAAGGGGCGATCGGCGCGAGAGGGCAGCACCGATAAGGATCGGACACAATCAGTTCATAGCCCACAGATAACTACTAAAATTGCGAGCATGCAAAGTACCTGTCCCTTATATATTAACAAAAAGCGAGTAGGCACAAATATTAATATAAATTTTGTTAAACTTTCCGTCCGTATATCCACGTACAGACACTAGGTTATCCACTCGAGTGATCTTGTTTACTTCGAAAGCGGTAATTTCCTACCGGCACATGTAAGGGACCATTATATTCTAGCAGGTAATTGATTTTTTACACTGCCTGGCCAGTTTCTAATATAAATTCTAACTGTGGTAAATCCTGCTTGCCTATTTACTAAACACTTATCCACTTGTTATTAATTTACATGTAAATTGCATGATTTCGCCTTTAAACATGGATTCTTGTTACGTAAATTAGATTTGTTGATACCGTATTTTGCCGTAACCCTTCTTTGCATGATTCTTTTTTATTGGCGAAATCAAAGTCAAAGTGATATAATTCATGTTTAAAATTAAAGAAAAAATGGTTAAAACAATAAATTTGACAGCTATATTTTTTTTCTGCAATGAACATTAAAAAGTTATCCAGACACGATCAACTTAAAGTGAACTTAGTCTTTTATATAAGTTTTAGCCATTTTATGTTATGATGGAAATTTCCACCAGTATGCAAAGAAGGTTTTTTTTATGGGTGAAAATGGTATGGTAACCCCGCCTGCGCTAACGGGATACGCTGGCGGAGCACCAGTGAAGGGTGATAGATGAGAATGAAAACAAGCCAGTTAGCCCATCATGATGAATTCATTAGGAATTAACCATGATAGTTTCCAGGGGGAATCGCGAGGAGGTCGACCTGGTTGGGTATATTGCTAGCAATGGGATTCTCAGTCTCCATTACTAACAATCCCTTTCTCCCCTGCAAAAAAGGGTTAAATTAATGCTACAGATTATTATACTAATGCTACTATTACAATACCAGGATACAAAACTCCCACTGATGTAGTCGGGAGTTGGGATTAAGTTATATTATGGTCGATACATACATTCTTCCACTGTGATTCTGGCATACAGCTGGCATTCTTTCCTTTCCCGTGAATGTTGTAAAAGGCAACTAAGGGAGGGCGAGTAATGAGCAGCAGTATCCCTCTTAAAACATCTCCAAAGCTTAATTGCGGTTGCCAATCAGCCTGCCAATTATGGCAACTACTGCCAAAACCTTCCTAAGGCGAGACTTGTGTTCAGCAGTGGACAGTTTAAAAGCGGATATGGCGACGATGATATAATAAATATGGAATGACTTTTATATGATTATATAAAGTAGATAGAAATACGAAAATTTATAATTTTGATGTTAATTTAGTTTAATATATTTTTTTTTTATCTTTTTTATTTAGAGGCTTTTATCCTATAAGGATATGTCAGCCTCATCATACCTTAATTTTATAAAATACCTCACATACTTAAAACATTGATACATAAATAAATAATACATAATACCTCAGTAGTCTATTTTCATAAAGGGAATTATTGATACAAAAATATAGTAATTAAATATTTTGCCATTCCAGAATATGGTTCTGCGAGTATATTTGAAAATAAACCAATCTCCTGTCAAATTGAGACTATATTTCTGTATCAATACTTGCCTTTGTGTTTTGTATTTCGTACATTCAGATATAATATGGTGAACATCATCCAATGTGTTACGAACATCACAATTCGGATTATTAACTTAATAAATGGATATCAACTTTAGTACAAAACAATACAATAATATTTGAGAACAAAAAATAGAAATAAAGTCTGTAGAAACAAGAATTTTTAACGTTAGAAAGTTAAAATATGAGGGGAATTTGCTAAAACACTTCACGAACAATTTAGAGCAAATGGTGTGTTTAATATTTCTGCGCATTATAATGACATACAGACACACACGTTCCCACAGAGATGATCGGTGTGTGAGAAAATATTAATTATCCATTCACTAGTTTCCGTGACGCGTCTGGGAACAGAGGCGGTAACGTTTTACATTTTAGACATGACTTATTAAGGTTGCAATTAAAATGAAGTGACAGAGGAAGGATATAATGGTTTTTTTTGTACAATAAGTTTTTATTACACACAAGCTGAAAAGTACCATGGACATAACAGAGTATACTGTGTCGCCCATGATAACCTTCATACTTTACCATTTCTGAGGACTAAGATCACATCTATATCGATAAGAGGTACATCTGTACCCTATAATTTCATTGTCATATGCCATCCTTCAAATCGGAATACAGCCATGCAACACAACAGCTTCATGGTAGAAACACGAATGGAACAGACGTATCTAAGTAGACGACTTTTGAACAATGTCACTCTCTGGTCTAGAATGTGAGGAAACATTCCCTGTCGATGACATGTGAGATAATGACGAGATTTCGAACAATTCCTCAGACCACAATCCGTTATACAAACAGTAGAACATACAAACAATCTTGTATAGTAACCCAATAGTGGCCATCCAGTAGTCGTTCTATAACCGCACCATAAACGTATCTCACACACTATCAACATAATTTATCTGGCCGATCTGTTTCGTGTACCGTGGGTTTATAATTAAACACCCTGAATGGGCTACTAAATACGTCCACATTGTCCCCGACGACACTGAATACCGCCGCCTGTCGCTGCCCCCCTGGTATCTGAGAGTCGGTACATAACTAACGGTGATCTCAAATAATTCCTCACTTATACTCGTAAGTACGCCCTACAGTTAGACACGTAACAAACCATGTTAGAATAGAAATAATCATTGTTCAAATTGACTTATTCATAAGCTCCTTTAAATCGTTATTTTTTTATGATTCTATTACTGAGTGTGGAATGCTGTTATTTGCTGTGACGAATTCGCAAGAAACCTCAACAAACAGTTATTCGTTTTTAAATTATTAAAACATGATTATTTTAAATTTGTGTAGGTATTGTGATTGTAACTATAATTATAAATTAATTAGTCAAAGGTAATATATAAGGCAATATACTAGAGGGAGATTTTGTGCGAAAGTCGTTTGCTTGGCCACCTCTGTCTCATTCGTGTTTCTACCGTGAAACAGTTGTGTTTGCATGGCTGTGTTTCGGTTTGAAGGGTGGGATATGACGTGAATTTACTGGGTACAGAGGAATAACACCTAAGCCCTCAGGAATGGCAACGCATAGGGGATATTATAGGCGAAATAGTATACTCCGTTATGTCCATGGTACTGCTCATGTCTATAGGCGACGGTCCTCTTAAAACATCTCTAAAGCTTGACTGCGGTTGCCAATCCGCCTGCCAAGCGTGACAATTACTGGCAAAAACCTCCAAGAGGGATGCTTATGTACAACAGTGGACAGTTAAAGGCAAATATGATGATGTGGTTGCCACTCTCTCTCTTTTAATTTACAATCGACAGTTGCAACTTTATCAAGATTTACTGATCAGTTACTATGCACATTTATGAATGCTATTTACATAAAGCGTAATCGATTACAAATGCTAATACATAATCCTGCAGTAAACCCTAACATTAATACCCTCTTATCTAGCTGAGATTTTTTTTTATGCAACTTAGAATGGCAAACAAGCTGACGGCTCACCTGATGGAAAGTGGTAACCGTCGTCTATAGAGATAAACGGTACCATGGACATAACAGAGTACACTGTTTCACCCATGATACCCCCATGCGTTGCCATTCCTGAGGACTCAGGTGTTATTCCTCTGTACCCTGTAAATTCACTGCTATATCCCATCCTTCAAACCGAAACACAGCCGTGCAAACACAACTGCTTCACGGTTGAAACACGAATGGGACAGAGGTGCCTAAGCAAACGACTTTTGTACAGTAAATCTTTCTCTGGTAAATGTGGTTACAAAATCCTTTTTTAAGGGGATGCCTATGTTCAGCAATGGACAATGAACGGCTGATAGGATGACAATGACGGTGATGATGAAGCTTTTTGAGTAAAATTATAACTTGGAAGAAACTGAGCTAAAATGTCTCTAAAGCGGCTACAGGAATGTTAATTCTCATTGTACGGAGGCGTAAGGAAGCCGTAGACTTGTTTAAAATAGATAACGATTCTTATAAAGCCCCGTACACACTATCCGCGTTCTAATGACTCGGCGCGGCGGTGTCCTAACTGTAAACAGATGGTTATCGAGAGCTATGCGCGCCTCCCCGCGCCGCTTGCACTCCTGTTATGCGTAGAACGTATATGGCTAACCGTAGTACATGTATTGTATACAGTTTACGTTACAATGTGATAATAGTATGAATACTTACTTAATATTAAACTAAAGTTTCATCCCGACCATCTGGACGAGTGGCGGTCCTCCACCGTGCGTTTTTCAAGGCACTTTCTCCCACGTACAACCACTCTTTGGAATCAACTTCCAGCAGCGGTATTTCCAAACCGATACGACATCATAACCTTTAAGAAAACAGCATATTCCTTTTTAAAAGGCCAGCAGCACACCTGCAATGCCGTTGGTGTTGTGAGTGATCATGGGCGGCGGTAGTCATTACCATCAGGTGAGCCGGATGCTCGTTTGCCCCTTTTGTTGTTAAAAAAAAAATAAGATTAGCTTTTTTCCCGCTACTTCTTATACATCCATCGTGACTGATTTGCCTTTTCATCGTCACCTATCATCCCTTACTGGTGCCTCGCCAGCGTCTCTCTTAAAACATCAGTAAAGTCGAACTACGGTTAAAAATTACCTACCAAGCGCGGAAATTACTCTCAAAACCCCCTTTTAGGAGGTGGGGCTATGTTCAGCAGTGGACAGTTAATGGCCGATATTAATAATAATAATAATTCGATACGATACGATATAATAATAATAAAATAAAAATACTGTATAAATTAATGTAACATTGTTAATTCTCTTTAATATGTACCTATTGAAATAAAATAAAAAAAATTAATTAAAAATAGGACTTTACCTTTTTGTGAAAAATTAGCAAGTAACCAGAGCTCCAGGAATATTTTTATTTGGACACTTGCGGACTCTAACGAAGTGTAAGCACGTTCAAATTATAATTTATATTGACACGGACATTTTGGACGCTAAGCTTTATGCATTTAAGGGTTTACTAATCTACTGCTTGTACACTTTTGGCCAAAATAATGGCGCACTGAAAGTAGCGGTAAAAATGAAATAAAAGAATTTATTTAAATTTTAATGCACATTTTAATAAGTACCTAAGTGTACATATGGCAAACTTAATATCAGGTATTAAGTCAAACAGAATTAACTAATATAATTAAATAATATCGTATAATATAAATGAATTTATGGCCCGGAAACTCTTTTTAATTTGCTTAAAAACCATACTTATTAAACTTGAACTTGAAAAAGAACGCTTTATTAAAATAATGCTTTGTAAAGCAATCTAAAAGAATATTTTGTAAAACAAACTAACCAAAAAAAAAAGAAAAACTAGCTGCCGTATGGTCCTGTTAAAAAATAGGCCACTCCTTCCTTTCCCATGGGTGTCGTAAGAGGCGACTAAGAGAGAGCGAGGAATGGGCAGCAGCGTCTGAAATCATCTCCAAAGCCTAACTGGGGTTGCTAATCCGCCTGTCAAGCATGACAATTACTGGTAAAGCCCCGCAAGAGAGAGGCTTTTAGCATTGGACAGTTAAAGTCTGATATGATAGTGATGACTAAAATAATACTTTGTAAAACAAACTAAAAGAATACTTTGTAAAATCAAGTATTTTTAACATAAGAAGAAAAATTTACTACGCATTACTAAAAAATACTTTGTGAAATAAACTAATAAGTACATATTTAATGTATAATATAATTAATTATGTATAAATTTAAGTTTCTTTAGTTCTTTTGTTTGACAATTTTTACAATATTGTACACCGCTCTGCCCGCTGACATTGATGCTCCTTTCCACTTTGGGTGTTGCTGGAAGAGAACTCTTTTAGAGTTAAGCTCGTCTTTGTACATTTGATTACCTCTGTAATATTTTAAATGTATAATTGGTGTGTACAATAAAGTATTAAATAAATAATAAATAAATAAAAATTACATTATAATAATAAAGTATTTCATTTTTTACTTAATCGTAGTAATTTCTTTTTCTTTCTGTTAATATCGAACCCTTAAGTCTTAGGGGAGATTTTGCCTCACTCTACTTATTCTACCGCCTGTACAATGGACTGTGCTCAGAGGAATTGTTCAATATGATGCCCACAGCCACTTTCTACCATCGTACGGCTCGCCATCGACAGGGAGTTCATCCTTATGTCCTACAGCCTCAATAGTCGCGTACTGCGCGGTTTCAGAGATGTTTACTCCCACGAACACTCAGGTTGTGGAATGAGCTCCCTGCCAAGGTTTTCCCAAGAGAGTACAGCATGGGGTTCTTCAAAAGGGGGGTAAAGAGGTTTTTTCAGGGTCGGCAACGCACGCGTAATACCTCTGGTATTGCAGGTGTTCATAGGCTACGGTAACCACTTACCATCAGGTGGGCCGTATGCTTGTTTGCTATCTCAGTGGTATAAAAAAATCTATTATACAGTATTATATTATATTTATCTCGGTATTAGAATTACCGCTATCTATTTAATATACGCATACCCCTTATGGAAAACAGATGCGTGTGTTTATGTGGGTATCGGTTTTACACGTAATGTTAATTCTCGTATACAGCCGTCTGTTTTAATAAATCATGCAGTATGACCATTTAAAGTAGGAACATATGTTGTATCCCGCAGCTTCGCCCACGTGAATCAGTATATAAAATATCCTAAGTTCTAGTACTTAACTTATTTGTATATGAAATTACATACAAATCTGTTTAGTAAGAATTAAAATGATTTTTATTTTAGTAAACTTAATTATAAGCGTTTTTGAAGTCATTTTTTATGATTTTCATGTCATTTTTTAATTTTGCATTCAGAACGAATGCAAATTTAATTATGAACTAGCAAGAATTCTTGATCTTTCAACCGATTTCAAAAAAAGGAGATTCTCAATTCGATTGTATTATTTTTATGTTTGTTAAAAAAATAAAAAAAAGCATAGCTCCGTTAGTTCTGAACCGATTTGGAAAGTCCTTTTTATCTAAAAAGGTATACTTACAGATTACTCCGATTGAAATGTCCTAAAAATCGGTTCAGTAGGTTTTCCAATTAAAATAACTGATTTGGCTACAATTGATGTCGACTTATTTGTAATATACAATCTTAATATAAACAAAAGTTGATTTTGCAAGTATATTTTTGTATGAAAGATTAACAAACTCCCATCCATACATACATCCTCATCAACTTTCGCATTTATAATAGCAGGATAGGATACTTCGTACGCTTCGCGTGCTCGGCGGCACTAGAACCTGTCGAAGGCTACAAACTGCTACAAACAGATCACAGCTTATAAATTATATATAGTAACACTATCATAACATGAAATGGTGAAAGGCTCCATTAAATAACTAACTATATGGGCCCCGTGAACGTTAGTCGGTCTATATTTTCACTTGCATCACATAAAAACGTAGTTGGACAATGCGAGAATGAACGAAATGGTTTGATAATACACTCATTCACGGCACAGTTTCTTGTTGATTTCATAATTCTTTCGCATGTTTGTTACGCTGCAATAGAAAGTGTTTTCCATTTGGAAAAACTTCAATTTAATAACACTTATTAATTATGTACAATAAAAATTTTACAATAAAATACAATACAATATTTATTATAAAAGTTTTGAATAATTTAAAAATAATTGTTCTCATAATTGTAACGGGATTGAATATGTTTAACAGATGTCATATATGTAGCTTTCTTCTTAAAGTACTTCAAAAGTTTACCAGAGGGAGACTTTGTACAAAAGTCGTTTGCTTAGGTACCTTTGTTCCATTCGTGTCTCTACCGTGAAGCAGTTATGTTTGCATGGCTGTGTTTCGGTTTGAAGGGTGGGATATGGCGTGAATTTACAGGGTACAAAGGAATAAGTCAGTAAGGAATAAGTAAGTAAATCTGAGTCCTCAGGATAATATTATTTATAATGTTATATTTTTGTGTGCACATAATTTGTGCCGCAAGTGTAGTAAGGCAAGACTATTCGGCGGGCCAGTAACTGAGATGGATCGGGTTATTTTGTCGGCGCGTTGTTTCGAGAGTTCACAGTCGACTTGCTCTTTATAGTAAGGTTTCTTTGACCGGGCTTTAACTAAATACATTTGGACCCACTGCAGATTAGGTTGCAACCTTTTTTCAAGGTCAGAATACAATGTTTTAAAATTTGTGGTGTTTCAATGTTGCATGTAGTGGAAAGGAAGGGATGTCCCATTCTGTGCAGAGACTATATAGCAATTATTATTATTTCAGCCTTTAACTGTCCACTGCTGAACAAAAGCAGCTTTTTTTTCTCTATTTAAAAATGCACCACCTACGTATTTCTCGGTTGACTGGTAGAGAACACCGTCCGGTGTTAACTCCGCCAAATGTACATAGAATTTTACTGTGTATTAAAATTTAATGAAATAAATAAATAAGCTTTCCCCATAAAGAAAATTTTATGAGTAGTTGCCACGCTTGGCAGGTAGGTTGGCAACCGCATTTAGGCTTTTAGACATGTTTTAAGAGGGACGCTGCTACCCATTCTTCGCCTTCCCTTAGTCGTCTCTTACAACACCCACGGGAAAGGAAAGGGTGACCCATTCTATGCTGAGGCACACACAGTGAGCGATACTGGCACAATGTCGAGTAAAAAACTATAAAACTTATCTAGCCATTATTAACACCATGGAATACTGAATAGACATAACCGGCTGTGCCAACATTGCTCCAATTCCTCGTAAACAGTTATAGAAAGCCGCGAAATAGTAGGAGAGCTGTTCAATGTGCATTCTTCAACGCAATTGTCGATGTATTAGCGACCGCGTGGTCCGGCAGCAGTCGACACGACTTAAATTGATATTTATTCACGCCGTTTTGTTTATTTTGTAATACGATTTTGCGCTCCGCATTTGTAACGGGAGATAGGCAAGCACGCAGCGAATTCTATGTCGTATTCCAATACGTATACTTACTAGAATTGCACAATAGTCTGTCTGTATAGAAAAGAAATAGAAAAGGTAGAGTGAAAGAGGGAAAGAGAGAGAGGGAGAAAAGTAACTTATGGTCAGATGTAGCCATTAATGCGGGTAGATCTACATTAAAATTTGCATCCGACGATATCGTCTACCAGCTTCGCGTTTTAGGATGAAGGGTCTTATAGAATAGAACAGAATAGAATAGAAACAATCTTTATTTACTTCTTTACCTCTCACATTTAGTAAATTCCTCTAGTATATTATACGAGTATAAACTCTGTATTTATGTTACTGTATTTCATTTGAATTATTCACTGGTCATTGTATATTTTTGTTTATGGTGCAATAAATAAATAAATAAACCTAGTTTAATATATTGCGGATATAGTTGGGGGAAATCACTAGTTAATAAACATCGCGCTAGTACTAGATTTGCGGCGTCCATTCTAAAATACGAGGCAGTAGGCGCGGATGCGACCGCTGGGACGCGGGTTCGACGCCACACTTTTGTTAATAAGATTTATGCGCTACTGGTCTCCCTAACAGGATGTTTGCATCGCTATTATAATGTACGGCGGCGATGGAGTAACTGTTACTTGTTTTGCGTCTTAACGGACATCGTAGGACTTCTAACTGATTACTAAATGAATGTTAAATTTTAAACCATCGACAGGGAGTTCATCCTCATGTCCTACAGCCTCAATGGTCGCGTACAGCGCGGCTTCAGAGATGTTTCCTCCCACGAGCACTCAGGTTGTGAAATGAGCTCCCTGCCGAGGTTTTCCCAAGAGACTACAGCATGGGGTTCTTCAAAAGGGGTAAAGAGGTTTCTTCAGGGTCGGCAACGCGTAATACCTCTGGTATTGCAGGTGTTCATAGGTTACGGTAACCACTTACCATCAGGTGTTCATAGGCTACGGTAACCACTTACCATCAGTTGTTTGCCACTTCAGTGGTATAAAAAAAATTGTATTGTATTATTACTTTTTGTATTTATTGCAATAATATATTTATACAGTAATATATTTAGAAAAATATATGACTGTATAAAGATATCAAACATAAATAGTTTAAATTTTATAAGTTTTAGTTAAGCAACAGAAACTGAGTTATGTACAGCACTTAACTGGACGCAAACATAAAGTAGTATTCGATTGATGACACTTTCTAACCGCAGATATAGTTTTGTTTGATTTTTGCTCCTGATTTGCTAGTATTTATGAGAATGTGCTTTATATTATTCTCAATTTCGTGTATAATACAGTATATGTCATATATGTGTAAGTATATTTGTTATTCATATATATTTATTCGTTTATATATGTAATTTTAATATGTATGTATATCAATAATTAGTAGTACCGCATTCGAGTATTCTGATACTTCCCTATGGTTGACTGGGAGAGAAGACTTTTAGCATTAAGTCCGCCATGTACACATATTTGTACTAATGAATAAATAAATAAATATAATGTAATATTTTACTATGTACTTTATGCAGTACAAGTGCCAACGGTTAACACTAGGATCCGAGCAGGGATCATTTGTCTGAAAACGCCTCGTTTGGAGGCGAAACACGTGTTGCAAAATGCGCGTGGTTGAAATGGCATTCATCCACGCTATTTTGGTTATTTCATCCGTGTAACCAGGATATGTTCAATGATCAGGATAAAAAGTGCCTATGTATATCTCATATAGTATGAGTGAACCAAATTTAACAATTATTTGTTAAGCCGTTAAGGCACTTAGAAGTAAAAAACAAACAAACTCACTTTTACATTTTTAATATTAGTAAGGAGACGAGAATGGAAAGTATATTGTAATTATTATTGAAGGAACAATGCGATGTGTTAACGACCTTTTACATAACTGACTTTTTGTCAAAGTAATTTATGAGATTACTGCTTCGTAGCGATGATCATTTGTCAGTACAAAAGACATCAACGCGCGGTATAACAATAAATTGTTATTTTTTTTGTTATTTTCGTAGATACGTGTTATAGTGTCATCACAACAGTCAATAAATGCCTCAAACTAGTCCGTTGCGGATTATAGTTTTTTTTTGCATATTTTTTATTCGTAGGTTTTAAATGTATAGAAATATTAAAATGTGAAAGAAAAAACATCTGTGATAGAGAATTCGGTAATGTATAGTTAACAGCTGATATGATGACGACGATGATGAAAATTTTAACAAATTTTGACAAAAAACTATGTCATGTCGTATGTTATTTTTGTGTCAATTTGCAATTATGTAGTAAATTCTTAAGTATCTAATCTGACTAATATAATAGAATTATAACTGATCGACGTCTGTACATGGGAGGTATTTAAAAAAAATATATATGAAGGCTCTTAATAGGACCAATAGGCGTAAAAAAATAATTTTCAGTTATTTTATCTGTTTGTCAGTCTATCTGTTTGTCCATATGTTTAAACTATACAAAAATCATGGCACCAAATTGAATACGATTTTCAGTATTCCTAAAGATCTGATTTGAAATCTAGTGTTTTTGAAAGAATATATATAAAGAAAATATAGAAACGATATATTTTGTTTGTTTTGCTACTTCTGAAATCCACGCGTATGAAGTAGCGGGTCAAAAGCTAGTTCAATTCCCTCATACAACATTCTAGAGATGAAAAGAATCGGTGAAATATTGTATTGTTATTTCCATTTCACATGGAGGAACACATTTTTATTGTCACTATTAGCCATTGATTTACAAGTGACTGCGTAGTTTCTCTTATTCCCCCGTTAAACTACTAACACCGAGGTCGGGTTACAGTGCTGAGGCGCTGAATCGTTTACACGCTGACCGCGGTGTTAGGTTACAGTGCAGCATTAGGTTGGCACTACACTGGGACGCGACTGCTATAAAATTAGACGATGCTATCTAATAATAATTGGTAATTTTATGGTTTTATTGTCATATAGATATTTGCAGTATTCTCTTGTATTACTGCTGCCCACTCATTACTTTTTATAATCCATTCACCGAAAGAGATTTCAAATTGTAATTTCAAACTGTATCTTTGAGTACAATAAAGAATGTAATGGATATTGTAATTATAAATTTATATATATGTATATATATATATATATATATATATATATATATATATATATATACATATATATATATATATATATATATATATATATATATATATATATATATATATATATATATATATATATATATATATATATCGCTTCTCACTATACCCAACCCTATTACTAGCCTCAAACGCGTAATATTAAGTTGAGGAATCGGGACCTATCCGTCTCGTCCGTGTTCACGTCCAGGCGTGATGTACGGACGGCTACCGCCGCTCATAGCGTGCTATATTTCATCGGGCTACCGTATCGCTAGCTTATTATTTATGCTTATCTCGGTGCGAGCTAAAAAGCCTACTTAAGCTGTAATGGGTGTAATGAGCGTTAAATGTTGACGGTTAATGCCTTTTGTAATTGTAATATATTTTGTTGCATATATATTTGTTTAATTAGTTTACAATTACAAATTATATTTACAAATTAACTGTTTTTGTTTTATACTAGCTTTTTGTCCGCAATTTTGTACATGTTGTTATCAGAAGTAAGAAAGTCAATGCATTTATTTAATAAATTAACAATTACAAATTAGTTGTTATTGTTTTATTTTTGTTTTATACTAGCTTTTTATCCGCTACTTCATACATGTTGTTATCAGAAGTAGGAAAGTCAATCCATATATTTAATAAATTAACAATTACAAATTTGTTGTTTTTGTTTTATTTTTGTTTTACATTAGCTTTTTGCTTGTTACTTCGTATGTGTGGTTGTTAAAAGTGGGAAAATTAATTAAAACGACTATTTCTTGATGGCGTATCGATATAAAGCATACACTAATTTTAATTTAAATCGTCAGGAACATCATTGTTATACCAGCTTTTGATTGTTTTTTGCTGTTTGTTATTGTCAGTAGTTACTACCTTTGGCAACCGCAGTTAGGCTTTGGTAATGTTTTAAGAAGGACGCTGCTGCCCATCCCTCGTCCTTCCTTAGTCAGATCTTACGATACCCACGGGAAAGGAAAGAGCTCCTTTAGAAATGGCTGGAAGAAAATGCATGAATTAGTTGAACAGACAAGAGGAAATTGTTAAATGAAAAGAAGTCGCCTGTTATGATAACCACGGGAAAGGAAGGGACGGCCCATTCTATGCCAGAAGCACACGGCAGTATACAAATAATATTGAAGAATATAGGGTAATATTTACCCTGGTCAGTGAACATATCTCGGACACGCGGACGAAGTTGCGGGTAAAAGCTAGCGAGCAATAATAAAGATACAACTCCGACAATTATGCAGTTGTCCAACTAACGAATATTCACGCGTAAAAATATTTAACTGAAGCATGTCAAGGACGTGTCTCGAGAAGTCGATCAAAAATTGGACCATATTTCCGGCCAAAACACACTCGAGTAAAGTGACTTCCACTAGAGGGCGCGGTGGCGCGGGATAACCTGCCTTCACGGACTTTTTTTCCACTTTGCCCCGCACCAAAACAGGAATGCACCTTACTACGTGTGTAATAAAATCGAAATTTCTACAATGTATACATGTACGACGATCAACCACGTTCACTCTTATTTAAATAAGGTAGCCTGTGTACGACAAGGATAGAGTTATGTTTTGTTTTAAGCACGACAAGGACAGGAGAGGGCGATGTTGCCGCGCTCTTTAATAGTGACGGATGTAATGTCGATAGTTTAATTATTTCATTGTTCATACAATAATCCATATATATTGTTAAACTGTTACTTTTTAATCTCTCTTCCAAAACATTTTATTGTAATAGAAAAAAAAGTTAAAAAAAAAATGCAAATAATAAATTACATAGAGAAGACAATGTGTGACAATATGGCTATGGTATGCTATGGTAAATCTTAATTTAATAATTTTAGGTATTATATTATTATTTTTTTAGAAAATGGTTCCAGTCGAAAATATTTTTTGTCGATAAGTGAGTAAAAATATCCATTATCTTAAGGTTGTCTTGAAAAGATTGCTTTCAGCAATAAGGCCGCCTTATACAATTTCTGTACTTATACAATTGTATCGTTACATTTATTAATTGTCTTGATTATTCCCTATATTGTGTAATGCAAATAAAGTATTCTCATTCTTCATTCATTCAAAATATATTTTTTAACAAAAAAAAAAAAAAGAACATTATACATATAAAGATAATTAAACGAAACGCTTCCAATGACCTTGATGGTCGTCTAATACAATTAATATTCCTATGTTCACCTTTAAAACAAAGATTAATCTGTTTTAAATATTTGATTAAATAATGTATTATGAATATTTATTTTTTAAGGTTGAAGAATTGTCAAAACATGCTAAGTTAATAACAAATGGTGTACAAAATTCATTTTAGTCGTTAATAAAATAAAAAAATATTTGGTTATAAGTTGATTCATTGTATCAGAAGCGATGCATTAGCATTGTTATTAATAATTGTCTATCTATACAATAATTATGTGAATAAAAAGTGTTAGTCGGTTCGGATATAGTGAGGTTGTTGCATTGTAATTCTTGTGTCGATATACATTGAGTGCAAATATGTATAACGAATAAAATGGTGAACACAACAAAAAATAACACAGACATTTTAAATTATTTTATTATTTTTTTATTATATATATTTTTTGTATCGTCAAATTCGGCGTTCGGAGAAATGTTAAATAAAATTTTGTAATGTCTGGTGTTTTTTCGTAACAGTAGTAAAATAATTTGCTTATAAATTTAATTAAAAATATGGCATTGCATGTGATCATGCGGCGGTAGTCATTTACCGTCAGGAGAGCCGCATGCTTGTTTGCCCCCTGTCTTATAAAAACAATTAATAAATATAGTCTTGCATGTATAAGACGTTAATATATTTTTATATGTCCGATAGTTAAGTACAGGGTAGTACAGAACGCATATAGACTTGTTCTACGGCATGCCCGTGATGTATGTTCACCATTTATAATGCCTCTTGTATTAGAGGTTGCATTTCTTTTTACCCATGAATAAAGCACAGCGATATTGCTGCTTCAGGGCAGAAAAGAAAAGATAGAACTTAGTTCTAGTTTAACAAGAGACATAACTTCAATATATATAAATGCTTACCATCAAGTGGGCCGTATGCTTGTTTGCCACCTCAGTGGTATAAAAAAAAAAGAAAAATATAGGTAAAAAGAAATGTAAAATATTTTAATACTACAGTATTTTTTGAATGCTTACTTTATTAATAATTAATTTCAATACAAACGCGTCAGTAATGTTTCCATTAATCGCTGATAATATATAAAACAGGTGGCTAAAGACCATTCCTTATGATAATCTACGTTCAGATGTGGACAGATAATGGCTGAAATGATGACGATGATGAATATAAAAACATTATTTATTTTCATTTCATCAAGTGGATGAGCTTTGCAGTCTTCCAATCCGCTCACCATGGAAAGCATCAGTACAATAACACATTTAAAAAGGAATGATACACATCATTAAGAGAAATAATATTAAAATGATTTGACTTAATTAGAAATAACATTAGAGCCTAAATCTCTGAACACAAACAGTCTCTGGACATCCGACGAATTATATATTTAATTAAAAATTACATTTTAATTAAAACAACTATGTATTGTAATATCAGAATATAATTATATCGACATAATAATCCCGTCACTAGTCGCCAGATGGCGTCGACAGGCGCGGCGAGCCTACAAGTCGAATTCGGCTCGCACGGAATTCCTCGCGTCGCCTCGTTCTCGCGTGACGCATGCTCTCGTGCATTTACCTTTATATGTAGGTGCGTGTGTACTACGCTTTAGGAATAGTTTATATAATGTATAAGGCTGATTTCACATCAATGTCTACATGGTGACAATACCTATTTAAGTTTCAACCCATATTATTATATAGCTCATTAATTATAAAGAGGGATTAGTGTATTTTTTGACCGAATTAAAAAAAGGATGAGCTTTTTCTTTTTTAATAGATGATAATGAAATGGCAACCCTGCCTGCGCTAATGGTATATGCTGGCGGGACACCAATGAGGTGAGAATGGAAAGGCAAATCAATTAGCTCGTCGTGATGAATACACCAGGATTTCAGTACGATGGTTTCCAGGGGGGGGGGGGCATATGGAGGCCGACGTGATAGCGTATATTGCTAGCAATGGAACTGGTAGTCTATATTACTAACAATCCCTTCCCCCCAAAGAAGGCGGTTGCCAATTACACCCTACCAGATGGACCTCTACGCGATTTCCCTCGGAACCTAATGTAGTTTTTGTGGAATTGGTCACAATGGGCCAACTGACATGCTTTCATTCTCATCTATCATCTCTCACTTGTACCCTAACACCGTATACCGATAACGTACGCGCGGTGTCATTAAATTTTCATCCATCAATAAATAAACATTTTGTCCCACAAAAAAGATCAATTGTGACAATACTAGTAGTTTTTTTTATACAACTTAGAATGGCAAATAAGCTGACGGCCCACCTGATAGAAAGTGGTAACCGTCGCCTAGAGACATGAGCAGTACCATGGACATAACAGAGTATACTGTTTCGCCCATGATACTCCCATGCGTTGCCATTCCTGAGGACTCAGGTGTTATTCCTGTGTACTCAGTAAATTCACGCCATATCCCACCCTTCAAACCGAAACACAGCCATGCAAACACAACTCTTTCACGGTTGAAACACGAATGGGACAGAGGTACCCAAGCAATCGACTTTTGTACAAAGTCTCCCTCTGGTAAAAAAAGTAGTAAAAGTAGTTTTTAACTAGTTATATTTGATCTAAAAACTAAAGTACTAAATCGATTTTGGAAAAATTTCTATGCAACTAACCTGTAACTATATTCTTTCAGACAATAAAATAATTTTCCAACTCAATTCAGCACTATCAGAATTATGAGGTAACAAACATTAAAAAAATACAACTAAATTGGGAAACCACCTTTTTTTGAAGTCGATTGAAAGAAAGCACACTGTAATTTATTTTGATTTTAATTGTATGAGTTACTTATATATGTCAACGTATTTATTATTTTTTTAATAGAAACATCTATAATGTTTCCTTCTATTATTGTACGCACACTGCCCGCTAGTAATTAATGCTCCATTCCACTCAGGGTTTGCTGTTAGAGAACTCTTACAGAGTTAAGCTCGCCTGTTGTACATCTTTATTTTATATATATTATATGTTGTAATTTTTTGTGTACAATAAAGAATAAATAAATAAATAAATAAAAAACGGTTAAGTTAAAATTAATGTTGCCGGATTCAATGTAAATTGTATTTTAACTCGAATCATTGAATGCAATAAAACAAAGGACGTATGCATCTATGAATACACCATTATTGCATCAAAAATGCATTCATGTTATAGTATTTGTTATTTGACTAAATGGAATATAACATTTTATGATATGACTGCTTTATTTCCTTCCTTTCATATTTATCAGTGGTAACATGCGCCTGCGCAGGGTATGCGTCTCACGTCCGTAATAAAAATGTAAAACATCTACATTTAAATTTCCATCTGTAGGTAGCCGGCAGTTGTATGAAAGGCATGTTTGCTGCAATACAATTACTTACATAAATTGTATGTAAAATATACATTAATGGACATTTTAATGAGACCAAACAGATCTGCATATCAGCACTAGTTGTATTCTACGACTTTCCTTACCTGAATCAATATTTAAAGTATCCTATGTATTAAGTGAGGCTATAACCTATTCTTGTATTAAAGTTCATTCAAATGTGTAGTTTTTGGGTGTAAGAGAGCAGCCACTCTCCATCCATTTTCATAAAATCATTTGTTCTGACTAATTATCAATACAGAATTGTTTGAATTTACTGGGTACAGAGGAATTGCACCTGAGTCCTCAGGAATGGCAAAGCATGGGGGGTATCATGGGCGAAACAGTATACTCTGTTATGTCCATGGTACTGCTCATGTCTATAGGCGACGGTTACCACTTTCCATCAGGTGGGCCGTCAGCTTGTTTGCCATTCTAAGTTGTATAAAAAAAGGCGAAATTTGGAATAGATTTATTTTACAACATAATCATTCGCTAAAAAAGGATTTTTGAAAATTTCCACTTAAATGGGAAACACAATATTATGCGTAGAAAGCCATGGGCAACATAATTATCATTATAACCTTTAATTGTTCACTGTCAACCATAGGCCTTTCACATAGGGTTTTGCCAGTAGTTGCCGTTATTGGCAGGCAGGTTGGCAACCGTAGTTAGGTTTTGGTGCTGTTTTAAGAGAGACACTGTTGCCAATTTTTCCACTATTAAGATCCCTTAGTCGCCTCTTACGACACCTACAGGAAAGGAAGGGATAGCCTATTCTACACTGGGACTACTCTGCAATGGCTTCCATGGGCAACAGTTAGTTACTAATTAGCATGTAAACATATCTATCTATCCTATTCAAGAGCTGGGCTCTTGTCGGTGGAGTTCTTGCCACTCACTAAGATTTTCAGCGAGTCTCTTCACCTCTTGATACGATACGACACCAACTGTTTCTTTGATCTGTCTGATGTAACTATGTCTCGGTCTCCCTCTTCCCCTCCTTCCTTCTATCTTACCTTATCGTATCTTAGCGTGTAAATATAGAAATAATATAAAACAATATTAGTAAAAAGTTATGGAGTAAAATAAAAGCATTAGAAAATGGTATAAGTTTACAATTATAAAGACGAATTAAAAAAACACTGTTTTTTACCTGTCAACACGGTAACCCAGTTGAACATTCCGTGATTACAGTCGACATGCTAATTGTTCAGAGTCCCGGATCTATGCTGGTAGCTTGGTCCATTCATTTAGATGGTTATGAACTATAGGATAATAAGATAGTTGTGTCGGATCAGACCGATATTTGTTTAGAAAGTGTTGAAAGCTTTCGTAATGAGGTTCCACTAAAATTGATTTTGGAGCGTTAATGCCGAGGAGTAGCAATATTATAAATATCAGTCAAAAACAATTGTTTTTTAGCAACTTAGAACAGTAAACAAGCTGACGTCTTACCTGATGGAAAGTGGTAATCATCGCCTACAGACATGAACAGTACAATGGACATAACAGAGCACACTGTATTGTCCGTGATACCACTCATACATTGCCATTCCTAAGGACTAACGTGTTGTCTCTGTACCTTGTAAATTTACTGTCATTTCCTAACCCCTCAAACCGAAACACAGCCATGCAAATACAATTTCTTGACGGTAGAAATACGAATGGAACAGGTACCTAAGCAAACGACTTTCGTACAAAGTCTCCCTTTGGTATAACAACTGAATTTCTTTCAATGTTTCTAATTAATTATTTAAAGAGTAATAAAAATAGAATAATAAAGTCTGCTGGAGAAATAAACCGCCAATCGTGTACGTTGCATAATATAAATTAACTATTAAAAATATTACATCTATTTTATATTTCTTTTCAAGTTTTTTTCAAGCACATTCTTTTCAACAAAGTCCAAAGTTTTTATGACTATTTATAAAACTAATTAGTAAGGAAATAATCATTATAATAGAATACAGTATATTTACGAACGAAAATTTTCAATCTCAAAAGAATAATACTTTAAAATGGTACCACAATACCGTTTACACGGGAGCTGGTGCCAGCCTCTGTCCCTCACAGAAGCTCCCAATGTTTGCCCACCCATTAGCATCGCAGGCTCTAAACGCCCATTCAGCCGAAATGTGGAATTTATAATAAAAAAGTGTTTTAAAAAATTGAGAAAATTGTTGATTCTAGTCTAAATTTACTACAATGTTGACAGTGTTACTTAAAAATATCTCGGTGTCGCTTGTAAAGCGAGTTTTGAATGTTTTAGTGAAACTTAAAAATAAACAAGTATATTTGAATAAAGATTCAATTTATCAATCAATCATATTTCTTCATATACATCTGTTACAGATTCTTATAATAAAATCGTTAAAATAATAAAATAATTAAATTAATTTGGAATTTAATTAGAATTTAATTAAATTGATGAAATTGAAATCGAATTATTTAAATCTATATGACAATTTAAGGATCGTCGTCCTCCTCGCTTCTAATTGCTGTGCCCGACAGGGTTTACAATGTACTTTTTCCATTATTAACAGCTTTCGTAATAATATTGTAGAATGCAATAAATTGAATTGAATTGAATTGAATTGATACGTCACTTTATAATTATAATAATTACTATATAAAATAAAACCAGAGGGAGATTTTGCGAATCAATTTTGATAAATTTCTATGGGACCAAAACTGTAAAAATATGCGGTCAAGTAAAAAAAAACCATTCCACGTCTGTTTAGTACTGACAAAACTAGTTATTTTGATATAGAAACTAAACCATTGAGTCTATTTTGATAACATTTCTGTGGATCCAAACTGTATGTATATCCTTTCATACAAAAAAAAATAATTTTTCTTATTTAAAACTGACAGAGTTATGAGGGAATAAACATTAAAAAAATAAATACAACCGAATTGTGAACCCCCTTCTTTTTGAAGTCGGTTGAAAAGGAACCATTATGGTGTGAAAAATTTGGTATTTTATTGTATCTTCAAGATTATTAAATTACGTGCTAGATGTATGTTTGTTACTTGATAACGCTTGAACAATAGAACTAACTTCAGTTTATACAAATGTCATAATTTAAATATAGACCTTTTTATTTATAATTTACGCAGGTAAAGTCGTTGGAAATAGTTAGTTTTTAGCGTTCTTACTGTTTTATTTTTTTTATTTTTTATATTTCGAATTAATTGTTAATGTTTATAGTCCAATGTTTAGAACTGAGGTGAATGCCTTTCAATCAAAGTGGATGCTCCTTAAATCTACCTACGTTTTTGGTTCGTGGGTCAAAAAAACTTAGTTTTCACAGAATCAAAAACTCATCGCACGTAGAGCCGCGGGCCACGTCCTAAGTTACGATCCACTCACAGCGTCAGGATGCCGTGTCGCTGTACACAAATATTTTTATTAAAACAATAGTTTTGACGGCCTCAATTCACAAACGTTAGCGTTTTATATGTTTTTTGTTATTTTTGACAAAAAATTATATAGATAGATAGATACTCTTTATTGTTTCCTCCAAAAGATTACAACAGTAAACTTATTATAAATATAAATAGCTAAAAGGCTAACGTTTTGTTATATATACACACATATGTGTATATGTTTGTCATATATATATATATATATATATATATATATATATATATATATATATATATATATATATATATATATATATATATATATATATATATATATATATATATATACGACAGATGACTCAATAAATGCAATGAAATCTTAATAAATATTTTTTTCTAAAACATCAACCTTTTCTATTGAGATAAATTAATACAAGTATAAACCTTATTGATTATATAAAATGTTGCCACGACCGGTTCAGAGTTTTAACACAAATATATAGAAAAAAAAAACATCATATTCGACAATGTTAATTTATGAGCAACAAATCATGAAACCTCTTTATATTTATCAATACTTTCTAATATCATAAGTGTGAAATCGAGTTAGATTAATTGTTAATTTATTTGTTATATTTTGTTATATTAATGGCTTAATTAATTGTTATAAAATTTGAGAAACAGTTGTCGGTATATAGAAGGACATATGTTACTTTTTATTCCGATCTACTACTAAATCGATCAAAGAGAAAGAAATCGCTGGAGAAGCAAATTATTTTGTATCCTCGATTCATCATAATTTTTCTGCCCATTCTCTTAAATATTTGGGGTTAGTATAATATGATTTTACTCATATTACACAACCCTTTTGCTTTTACATCCGGCCAGAACTCTGGCGTCAACCCTTAGAATAGAATAGAAACAATCTACATTCAAGTACACTAGTTTAGAAGTTCTTTTAAATCGTTAATTTTTTATGATTGTGTTGCTAGGTTTGGAACTTTGTTATTTGCGAAGATGAACCCACAAGACATTCAACAGTTACTATTTTCAAATTATTATGTTTTTTTTTATTCAACTTGGAATGGCAAACAAGCTGACGCCCTACCTGATGGAAAGTGGTAACCGTCGCCTATAGATATGAGCAGTACCATGGACATAACAGAGTATATACTGTTTCGCTCAGGATACCTCCCATGCGATGCCATTCCTGAGGACTCAGGTATTATTCCTCTATACCCTGTAAATTCACACCATATCTGACTCTTCAAACCGAAACACAGCTTTGCAAACACAATTGCTTTACGGTTGAAACACGAATGGGACAGAGGTACCCAAGCAAACGACTTTTGTACAAAGTCTCCCTCCGGTGGTCCTTATGTAGAAGGTAATTTTACATTTACATAAATACTGTGACTATAATTCGAATTAAACTCTATTTATGTATATTATTAAATGGAAAATAAACAAGGAAACATCATTAGACCTGTCTCAATAAGCAGTAACCGTTCACGAGTATGATGGATGAACCAGCCATCATTGCGCTGAACTATATTTTAGGGAACTCAACGAACCGGTCTTTTTTAGGAATTTTCGGATACAACTAAAATTACTTAAGTACGAGTTTCGAGTTTTCCTTCCCGCTTCTGCTTGTAACTTGAACGGTAACAAGGGTTTCTCAGTAGTGTGTATCTGCTAGTTTATCATCCACGTTCATCTCGCATCGTGTACAATCTTTACGTACCGACTGTCTTTACTATGAGAGAATTTGTACCGGTGACGACATAGTTTTGTATGGCCCTTTATTTTTTTATAACACAATGTTGGCAAAGGAAAACAAGCATACAGCCCGTCATATGGTAAACGGTTAGATTATATAGATAGAGTTTTTAGCCTCAAATACGGGTCAACTTTTTGTCAGCTAATTGTCAAATTAGCTGACTCGTTTTTTTTTTTAAATGTTCTATATACTTACGCACACAATGTATCTTGACGTGTCTATATTGAATTATTTATAAGCGAAGAGCGTTAACCGAATTAACATTAAAATATATGATTCGATTGACATAAATAAATGTTTTTTTTTTCTTCTGGAAGTTTCTCGTGTCATTAATGCAGATATAATCTAAGAATTTCAGCGGACTTCTGTTGGCTTCACTGTAGACCGGTAACCAGATACCTACATTGGATTTAAGATCGGTCTATTAATTCTTATAATATGTTTCACATATTAATTTTTCATCGTTGGATTTTTGATAATATGTATTGGACTAGCAATTCATTCCAGTTTTTTTTTTTTTGGTAGATAGACAAAGATTTTAGTATTCCATATTAGCTTTAATAGGCATTTTTTTGATACTCAGAGATATATTACAAGAGGAAAACTTTGTACAAAAGTCGTTTGCTTGGGCATCTCTGTACCATTCGTGTTTCTACCGTGAAGCAGTTGTGTTTGCATGGCTGTGTTTCGGTTTGAAGGGTGGGATATGGCAGTGAATTTACTGGGTACAGAGGAATAACACCTGAGTCCTCAGGAATGGCAACGCATGGGGAGTATCATGGGCGAAACAGTATACTTTGTTATGTCTATGGTACTTCTCATGTTTATAGGCGATACTTACCACTTTCCATTAGGTGGGCCGTCAGTTTGTTTGCCACTCTGAGTTGCATAAAAAATATATATTAGTTTAATTATCATAGGGAATCTATTTTTTTTTAAATATATAACCTATGTTATTTATTGATAATGTAGCTTTCTATAAATGAAAGAATGTTTAAAATCAGTTGAGTAGTTTTTAAGATTATCCATTACAAACAATCATACAAAACAATACTTTTTCCCTTATAATAATTATTTATCGTCATGATTATTATTTCAGCCATTATCCGTCTACAGCTGAACTTAAACCTCCCCTATAGACTGCCATAAAGAACGGTCCTGAGCCACCTGCATCCACTGACTCCCTGCAATGCATTTCAGGTCGTCACTACATCTAGTTAGGGGTCGTCATACACTGTGTTTACCCGTATGGACTCGTCACTCAAGATCCTTTCTTTCTGTATTAATTACTAGTATAGAAATATTAAGTTTCTATACAAGTATCATTATCATCATGTCAGCCGTTGACTGTCCACTGTTGAACATAGGTCTGCCCCATAAAGAGGCGGTTTGACAGATTACCACGCTTGATAAATATTTTTTTTCCTACTTCCCTGAGTTGTAATGAAGTGGTGATAAGTTTAAATCACACTAGAAAACATACAGACTCATCATCAGAACAACCGTTAAATGTCCACTGTTGAACATAGGCCTCCCCCATAGAGGAGGGTTTGCCAGTAATTGCCACCCTTGGCAAGCGGGTTGACAACCGCAGTTACGCTTTGCTGATGTTTTAAAAGGAACGCAGCTACCTATCCCTCGACTATTAAATTCCCTTAGTCGCCTCTTACAAAACTAACTAAATAGGAAGCGGTGGTCAACTCTATTCCGGGAATCACACGGCAAGATCATTTAGTACATAAATACCGTCTCTGAAATTAAATAACTTAATGAAATATGTCCAATTTTGGTTGCTTAATTTCTCCGTCTAAGTCCTCGGTGTAAGCATAATTTGTCCACCATTTTGTTTATCCCTTACTCATGATTTGAACCCGATCAGATCAATGTCAAGTACTTTATCAATTACATTACAGAAGGATTACTGCCAAGGTCTGTAACAGGTTCGAGTTTTGTTTGAAGTAAATATTATGTTTCGACCGGAAAATCCGCATTTATAATTTTTATGCTACGATGGTGTGTTGGTATGAAGCATACGGTGGGTCTGATAGTATATGGCATGGCCTTTGGACATTTGTAAGGTCGTCAGCTTGTTTGCCATTCTAAGTTGTATAAAAAAAAATGTATAAAATTTTCTTAAATATCTCCTATGTAGGCCAACAACACACCTGCGATGCAGTTAGTGTTGTGAGTCATCATGGGCGGCGGTAGTCACTTACCATCAGGTAAGCCGTATACTCGTTTGCCCCCTGTGTTGTAAAAAAAAAATGTACAGACATTGTCTAGTTACTATTTTATTGTATTAGTTGTATATTAAGAGGTAAGCAAATAGCTTGACGATAGGAATAGGTGAAATGTATATGTATTCACGCAGGCGGCCGAGCAATATGTCTTACAGGTAATCTATTTATTTTATTTATTTAAACAACTTTATTAATTAAAGAAAATATGGTACAAAAGGCGGACTTAATGCTAGAAGCATTCTTCAGTCAACCTTTGGGATGAACAGTGAATCACGTACTTCGTTATCAAAAAAATTTTATCCTAATTTTTCAATATGTATATAATATTTTTTTTTTTATACAATTAAGTTTGACTAAAATAAACCAATTGTGTACATGAATTATCTTCTTTCTGTTCCAGGTAAGCCGGTTGTCATCTATTATTGTGGTAAAGTTTATTGCATTTCTCAGTATCACAAAAGCAATAGAGAGGGGTGTTGAATGAAGGCCGGTAAGCGAGTCGAATTCTTTTGTATGGGTCCCGTATTATTATGTTAAATGTTAATATGTTTTTTTTTTATTTATCTCGTATTTTTGACATGATTAATGTGCTTTATAGTTTTAGTTAAAAATAATAGGTTTACAGATATTTTTATGAATAAAAATATATTAATTGGGTAACTTTTTAATATGTATTTTTAAACGTGAAAATTAAATTTATTTTTACTAATTCTGTAGAAATTTAGATGATTTTTTTTTTATTGGGTAACTTGCAAAAGTTCCTTAAGAAGCGAACCTTTTGTATATAATCGTAAGATAGTGGTAAAATTGTTTTTTGAGTTTAGAAGTGTTATTTTAAACTTTATTTAGTTCTTAAATATCAATGAAAATAATTTTCAATAAGTGAAAATTAAAATTATTTCCTAAATTTCGACTTTTCAGACTTAGTAGTGTTACCCGTGTATTGATAGTCACTTGGCATAAATGGTTTAATAATATATTTATAAATAATACCTCAATGTGTCGAATAAACTATAATAATGGTTCATCTACTGTAGTTCGAGTCCACGGAACCCTAAAAACGTATTAATTCAGCGCACGTGTTGCGCGTTAATATAATTTTTACCAAGCGAACTAAGGACGAACAAAAGGGATTGGACGGTGTTGCAGTTGGGTATTAATTAAAAGTGCATATTCGATTTATGTGGCGGCAGATGATATGTGGGAATTGATTTATTTAATGATACATTACTATATATAGGGAGGGTAACGGAAACGGACTCTGTCCAATTCGGTATGTGGTCGCAGTGAAGTTAAATTACTTTTTAACCGACTCGACAGTCGAGTGCAGGGGAGGAGATTCTTGACTCGACCGTTTCCTTGTTTGTGTGTTACGCGATTCTCGAAATGGATAAATCAATCGTTGTTTTCGTCCGTGCAGGAATCCTCTTCTTCATGTGCCTGCTCATCGTACTAGCTTAATTTCTTATTCCTTCACTGTTCAAGCTATTAAACACTGGATCACAGTCCAGCTTGACATAAGATCTACCCTAAGCAAGCCAGCTTTTAAATACAAATTGCGTACCTATTTCTTAGAAAAATCACTTTCCCTTTAAACTTCTCCTGCTGGTTACACAGTTTGAGTCATAGATTACTATTTGCTCTTCTATTGCAGTTGTTTTATTTAATTGTTTTATATACTAATATTTTATGTATTTATTTATGTATGTATTTATTGTATGTATACATTTATTTATTTAATATATTATGTATATGTTTGTATTATATGAATTTATCAAATATTGCTTGATTTTCTTCTCTATTTAAAAATGCACCGCCTACATATTTCTCTGTTCGCCCAATGGTTGACTGGTAGAGAACACCGTCCGGTGTTAAGTCCGCCAAATGTACATAGAATTTTACTGTGCATTAAAGTTTAAATAAATAAATAAATACAAATAAAATAAAAATCGGTTTTTTAAGGAAATTATATTCTCGTATTTGTTTCATTACTTATATTCTATTAGAATTTATTTATTTTTTTTGTTTAACAATATAGTAAATTGTTTATTGATCACAGTTTTATATTTTTAATTATTTCCGTTATTTATTCTAATGACAGACAAGCTATTTTTTTTTATGCAACTTAGAATGGCAAACAAGCTGACGGCCCACCTGATGGAAAGTGGTAACCGTCGCCTATGGACATGAGCAGTACCATGGACATAACAGATTATACTATTTCGCCCATGATACCCTCCATGCGTTGCCATTCCTGAGGACTCAGGTGTTATTCCTCTGTGCCCTGTAAATTCACGCCATATCCCACCCTTCAAACCGAAACATAGCCATGCAAACACAACTGCTTCACGGTTGTAACACGAATGGGACAGAGGTGCCCAAGCAATCGACTTTTGTACAAAGCCTCCCTCAAAACCTGCCTGATGAAAATGACTATTGAAAAGAATAGTAGCATGCTAGAATGCACTGTGAATAGATAGTATACTAGGGGTACACTCATGGTACCCTTCACGTATTGCAACAAATAAGAACTGATTTTAATTTTATTTGACATTTTTATCATTTTATTATTTATAGTAGCTTTATTGACTGTTTGTAATGCATGACCAAAGTGTGCACTTAGTACTAATAGTGATTTATTGTATATGTAATTGAAAATTAAATATATGATGTACCTGTATAAAATGGCCAATGGATAAATTCAATAATTAATATTTGCACGCCATTTGATGTGACGAAACATAATGGACATCTTATAAACGTCACAAATGCAACACCTTTTCTACAATGTTTCTAGCAAATAAATTTCATTTAATTTCATTAAGGTTAGGAGCACTCTCGTATCCTTTAATTTTACTGCTACATTCTCTTTAAAAAAGTAATTCAATTGAGTTTCTTGCCAGTTCTTCTCAATTGGATCTATGTACCGAACTGGACGGTAGGGTAAATATAAAATTATAATGTAAAAATTTGACGTTCATAAGCGGCTAAAATGTCCTACATGAATAAATGATTTTTGAATTTTGAATTTTTGAATTTTAAACCTAAGAACTGTTATGTTATCATAGGTGCCTGGCAGCAACAGCTCCAGTGGGACAACGTTACCCATGACTTTTATACTAAGTCTCCCTCTGATAAACCTGTCTGGTCGTGAGACCATGTATATGTACGTAAATATTCTGCGTGCCTACAGTTAATTCTTGGTAAAGTTGTTATCAAATACTGGGTCGATTAAACATGATGCGAACACACCCGGTGTTCCTTGGGTTTAGTGCCATTCCGCATTAAATGGCATCTAGTGAGGGGACGACGCAATCGAATGAAGTATCGATATTTGAAACATCGATAGGAATTCGATGGATGAGAACTCAAGTTCGTGTTAAATATTTGAGTCATTTTAAATGTGTATAAAAATTCACCAATCAAAAAATCCAATTTTTAAGACATTGCTTAGTCATTAGTTCAGTATAATAAAAATAAAAATAACATTATTGCTTTGAACATAGCTTCTAGCTAGTTCATTTGTCGAGGGGGGGTTATTCCTATACTAGGCAAAGCTTGTCTTGTGGAAGTCAAAGCAAAAAAGTTAACAGCAGAGGTATGACGAATAGAGTGACAAATACTTTGACGAGACTTGTCATGCGATTCTTATGTTTAATAGATTAAAAAAAAAAGTCAGTATCTAAATCTATAAAATACGAATATACTGCTGTTGTGTTAATATTTCAAGTCATATAATATTTTATGTTTATGTATATATGTATATGTATTATTATATACAGATATGTATGTATTTTGATTTTAAATATATGTTACTTTGCATATATGTCAACATATTTATTATTTCTTAATAGAAACAACTTACATGTTTCCTCCTATTATTATACACACATTGTTCGCTGGTAATTAATGCTCCTTTCCACTCAGGGTTTGCTGGAAGAGAACTCTTACAGAGTTAAGCTTAAGTAATTTTTTGTGTACAATAAAGAATAAATAAAATAAATAAATAAATAATTTATATAAAGCTATTAAACGATAAATAGTTTAATCTGAACAGATTCAAAATACAAAAGTATACATGGAGAAGCGTGTCGATGACGTTACCGAAACTATTTATATCGAAATCGATGACATTTATCGATGACAAACGCTGAGTGATGTCTTATCTCTATCAACTATTACCACAGAATACCTATGCTACGAGTATCACAATAAATTCATACGAGAAATATTGATATTTCTTTTTAATATGAGCTTTTATAATTCCGCTGTTAATTTGCAAAGGAGACGCATTAAAAACTACATAAAAGACGATAATAAAAGAGCTGGTTTTGTCTTAAATTAAACATTATATTGGACGAGTGGTTTTTTTTTTTTTTAATAATCTGTATAATGGAAGG
Organism: Galleria mellonella; assembly: GCF_026898425.1. Classification (NCBI taxonomy): domain Eukaryota; kingdom Metazoa; phylum Arthropoda; class Insecta; order Lepidoptera; family Pyralidae; genus Galleria; species Galleria mellonella. Next base: position 2,078,059 of record NW_026442117.1, read on the forward strand.
GTTTGCATTTCCGACTGTCGATGTTTTTCACCGAGCCGTTCACGTTTGAAATGGTTATTGTGAGTTTATAATTTATTTAAATGTCGTTGTAGTATTTTTTTTTAATAATGGATTCTTTAAATGTTATCCTATGAATGTTATAAATGGGGAAGCTTGAAGCGATGGGGATTGTTAGTAATGGGGTCAAATAGCCCCATTACTAGCAACATACCCTGTCAGGTCGTCCTCCACGTGATTCCCTCTGGAAACCATCGTGACTAATTCTAGTTGAATTCGTCAGGATGGGCTAACTGTCCTGCTTTCATCCTCATCAGTCATCTATCACTGGTGCCCCGCCAGTGTGTACCGATAGCGCAGACGGGGTTACCATACCATTATTACCCATTAAAAGAAATGCGAAAGCTTGTAACGATGGATTCATGCAAAAACTTCTTAACAGATTTGGATCAAATTTGGTACACGAGTATCTTAACTTAATACATAGGATATTTTATGTATTTTTAGAGTTATGTGGATTTAAATGTCTACTTTTGTATTTTAATTAGAGTGAATAATTTTGTTTGGTTCTTGTATTATAAAAACTTATTTCAATATTTCAATGCGTAATTAATATTTCTTTTATTGTGTTCATGTCACAATTCTTTGTGACTTTGTCACCTATTTTCATTTTGATTGTAATAATAACATTCTTTATAAAAACAAAACCTCCTTTTTATTACTTTGTCAGTTACTAAGTATAATTTTTATTTTATGCCCTTCCAAACTTTAATGTCTTTTCTTAGGAGTGCCGCTTCATATTCCTACCACATTTGTCGGACTAGTTGGTTCACTATAACTATCAAATATTCATTAAACAAATAAATAAATACCATCAAACATCCATCAAATGTACTGTCCTCTTATATTTTCATGTCAGGTAGCGTTCTCACTAAAGAGTTCCGTATTGACTCAGTTTTATTAAGCGTAAAACTGTTTCACGAGGTATTCGAGTATGCTGCTTATACAAAGAAACACTATTTCCACTTCATCTTAAAGGAGACACTTGAATAAACAATCATTTTATTAGCCATTCAAGTGACAACACTTTCGGCCATTTTACTAAGATCTCCTACTATCTGTAGTATTCCTGAACGAAGTATAAGATTTACAGTTCATCGTAAACTGGACGCGTCCTTTGACCCTGTACGGACCCAATAATCGACCGAAAAGCGAAACAAAGCTGTTCTTTCCGATTTTTTTCGGGAACCCACAATACCATATATACGCGCCAAGAATAACAATGTGCTCGTAATGTTTGTTTGTTTGTACCGAGTTGTTGAAGTGTTAATGTACAGTCTTAGCACGTATTAGAAATATGAATTATTGAATAGACAAATGTATTATGACACACGTCGAATGTACCGAAATGAAAAAAAAAAACAGTATATTTGAAGTCATCAATGTCAATATGTGAAGATAAAATTCTTGTCTGGGAATTCGTTCTGACTATTTGTTTGGTAAGTGCTGACTTAGATATGTATCTATAGTATAATATATCGATTTTGAATTACGTGAAAAAAGTATATTACATAGTCACAAAACGTATTACCTTATGCCATTGTTCATTTTGTAAAAAAAAAAATAATAAAATTGAACTTTATATGAGTTGACATACAAAAAACGACTCTGTGCCCTAATATATAAATTTTTTTATAGCTTGACCGATTTTATTACATATTCATTTAATGCCTACTATTTATCGTTATGTCAAATTAGTACAGTATTAAATCGCCGAACGCCAAGCCTATAGTCATGTTTCAATGACATGGTATGGCGATCCATTAAAAAATATTAAAAGAGAAATATATATTTTAAACATTACTCATAACTACGCATGATATGTTAGTATCTACATTAAAAATCATTAATAAACCACCATTCGCAAGACTTAAGACTCACAATAAGCTTGAGAAACGCGCATATTCTAAGCGGGTTTATTCGCTGCCATCAATTAATAAAAGTAAAACCAGATAATTTATAACAAAGTTACTTTTATTTATAATAAAATTTATCATGAGACGATCTAAAGAGGTAAGACGGTATGTCGATAAAATCAAGTATCGATATTACATAATCCATTGTGTTATAGTTAAAAATACACCGGTCCGACCACACCTATCGAGTTTGTCGTTCACTCGAGTCATCGAGACATATGACAGACCGTGTACGCCTTTTTATATTCTGATTATAAACGTTGCCTAACTTGTCTGTGGCCCAATTTTGGTAAACAAATAAAGAAAAAAAAAGTATAAATTATGAATCATAATCATTACGATTCGCAATTTTAAATGTCGTTGCTTGTAACTAAAAATCCTGTTTTAAGTAATGTCGCAATCGTGTTCTACGTTTGTTTTTTAAATAATTGGCTATTGTTCCGATACTGAATAATGATGTATGAAGTGACCAATTGAACATGTGTTGCTATCCATCATTATAGGTTACGACACTGAGAGATTATCTATGAATGTAATTGTTTTCTAGCATTAAAAGCGATTGTCTGACAGAGAAACAAGATAGTGTGAAGTTTAAAGATTACACAGCAATAAAAGGATAACTAAGAGAAACCTGAAAAAATTATACTAACAAAGGACCTTAACGATTAATTTATGTAATTTTTTACTCGATAATAGTACAATATTAGTAATGTAATGTTTTTACGTTATTTTTATTATGTATTTATTTTAAAATAGAATCGCTAATTGGTCAAAATAGCCAATCTCGTCGACAGATTCATTTCTCGATGTGTGATAATATATCAGATTATCTTATTAAGTAAATTCCATCTGCTAACTTGCAATATTACTGAATTGACAAATGGCTAATTAAAACAACATATTACCAATGATAAAATAGCGAAGTTATTGATCGTTTCATAAAACCGTCCAATCAAGTAAAATGATAAAAATCGATATCGTAAAATTAAAATAATTATTGCGAAACGCCGACAATATGTGTATCCACTGGGTTATTTAAGTTCATAGGTAATTACTTATGCTTTTAACATTGCCACTCGGTTTTATTCTGGGAGGCGTCCGTTTATCCAGTTTCACAGTGCGTACATAGTAATTGCTAATCTGGACGGTTTATTTTTTTGCCGGCCGGTAACCTGACACTGCAGGAGCCCGCTTAAAAGTAAAACAGAGTAATGCGTCCGCGGCAGTCGCTTCGCATTTACGTCAGACCCAAGTGTTGGCCGGTCACGTTTTTTATCGATACACCCAATGTACAACACTAGTACCTCTTAATTGAAGTTAGTTGTCGAACGAAATAATGATAGGTGTAAATGTTTTTAATGAATGTAATCATGTACAAAAATGTAATGGATTTTTTAGTTTACCATCCGTAGCCGAGATGTAGATTTTTATTGCATAATGGTGAATTTGAAACGGGTTAGTGTATGACTGTATTAAAATATTTTCTATTAACTTCCATGTAATTACTATTATTATTATATTTATGTACAGTAAATGTTAGTCACCCGATGGTGATTTGTTCTTTATTTTATCATCGACTAATCGTTTTAATTCGCCGTGTGGTCCCGGCATAGAATGGGACACTCCTTTCTTTTCCATTGGTGTCGTAAGAGGCGATTAAGGGAATCTAATGGTAGAAAACATCACCAAAGCTTAACTGCGGTTGCTAAGCTGCCTACTAAGCATGGTAACTACTGTCATAATCTCTTTTATGGGGGAAGCCTATGTTCAGCAGTAAACAGTAAACGGCTGATGTATTAATAAAATAATTTTAAGAGCGGTAAACATTATTTTAATCTTATTTTCAATAACTTAGCAATTTTGTCTGATCCGGAAATCTAAGGAAGGGACCAAGCTATCCCATAGGGTTCCATACAAACCATTGGATTAATGAGGCGGCAACAGAACTGTGTTCACTTATACAGTTTAGAATTATAGCAACATTGTATCAGAATTGGTACAGCATGGAAATAATTTGAATTCCCATTTGTGGCATATAAGCAATTGTGCAGTATTATTTCGAATGAACATTGTGGTGTCGGCTCTTTGCAACAGTTGCGGTCTGATAGTTTGGTTCAAGTCGTGAGAGACAAGCGGGGCGCGCGGCGAGAACGAATTTAGACATTTTAAAATTTGATTCATAATACTTAATAATTTGAGTTTATTATAAAAAAAAAAAAAAAACTACTTTAATCTTGACAAAATAATATGTTAGATACATATGGGACTAAACTCTGTCGATTGCAAGAAGAATAATTGAAATTGGTGCAGAATTATAGAAGAAATCGCGTGTCGCGTACATAAAAAAAAAAAAAACAGCAGTCGAATTGAGAACCGCCTTTTTCTTTACGTCGTCGTTTAACCAACAATTATGGTGAATACAGAAGTAATTACATCTTGTACGAACTCTCTTGTGACATTACAATACTGGGAGTTATTTATGACTCCAATATTATAAAAAGAAAAGATTTTATTGTTTGTTTCTTTGTTTGTTTGTAATGAATAAAATCAAAGACTACTCATCCAATTTTAAAATCTTTTTTACCTAATGAATGCTACATTATCAATACTTATATAGGCTATAATTATATAATTTTAAAAATAATTAGAGATCCCTACGAAACATACAATAATGTTGCCCAAAGTATTTTTTTAATGGGTGATAATGGAATGGTACCCTACCAGTGAGTGATGATAGATGAGGATGAAGCAGGTCAGTTTGCCCATCATGACGAATTCAACAAGAATTGTTCACGATGGTTTCCAGGAAGAACCACGTGGAGGTCGGTCTAATAGGGCATATTGATATTAATAGAGCTGTCAAACTCTATTGCTAACAATCCAATATTTAAAATATGAGTAAAGCCAACATAACTAACTACTCACTCCAAATTGGCCAATATTATAGTAAACAAAATAAATGATATAATCGCTTCATCTCGTAACTTACATGCAACCTTATCATGAAACATCGCTTCGCGTTAGTCGAGGTATTATATTTTTGAACGAATACGTTGAATTTTCTCTGTCATTCATACGCACGAAGCGTGTAGTGTTAATATAATTTGTTTTACAAGCGTTGCGTTCAGAAATTTAGTATTTGTAATGAAAAAAGCAGATTTTAATAAATATTCTATGTGCGTTTAAGTGCAAATAATTATTTGTTAAAGGAACGCGTAAGTACAAATGAGAGAGATTCATTCATGTTGAGGTTTCTTGAGTATTTGCAATTTGCAAAAAGGAATTTCAAACACTTTACGACTCTTGATTAGGATAAACATACTTCTGCACTCGGATTCTGTTCATTATTATATTTAATATTTGTAAATGGGTTTTGTGGATGGGTATGAAAGATGTCCATTCATGTAAAATTTTCTGAAATTATTTACAATTTCTTAAATAGAATTACAAGGTTTAGCAGAATAAATATACGTTATTTAAATTCTCACGGTAATGTGTTTATTGAAGACTTGTTTACTTTCTATATTAGTTATTCGATGCTGCCCATTCCTAGCCATCCCTTAGTCGGCTTTTATGACACACACGGGAAAGGAAGGGGTGGCCTATTCTATGCCGGGACCACACGGGATATATTGTACTATATATTTGTATATTTTAAATAAACAAATATCTCGATAATTTATTATTTTATTATTATCTTTAATTATTGTGTCAATAGTGCATACGTTGGGGGGAAAGGGATTGTTAGCAATGGAGTTTGACAGCTCCATTGCTAGCAATATACCCTATTAGGTCGACCTCCACGTGGTTCCCCCTGGAAACTATCGTGAACAATTCTTGTTGAATTCGTCACGATGGGCTAACTGACCTGCTTCATCCTCACTTATCATCATTCACTGGTGCCCCGCCGGTGTATACCGATAGCGCGGGTGGGGTTACTATTCCATTATCATATATTAAAAAAAATAGTGCATAAGTATAAAATTTACTGTACGCTTCTAGATCCCCTTTACGCATTCTAAGGATGAAATAAAGCGATGACATATTAAAGAAAGAAAGAAAAATATATATTTTCCGCAATCAATAATAGTTTTTTTTTTATATTTTTTTTATACTACTGAGGTGGCAATCAATCATACGGCCATAATCTAAATTAGCATAGACATATCTGTAAGTTGGTGTTAGTTTAAAAATAATATATAAATATTGTAAAATAAATAAGTGATTTCGGTTGGTCTCACAAAAATAACTATATAATTTCTATGTCTGCGTCCATCCATCAGTCAGTTAGATATTTATACTTCATTGTGGTAAGTTCCCATATACAATTAAGGCAACATATCGGCGAACCACAAATTAAGCTCCACCCTTTTCCTAATAGCCCTTTGTTTCTGTCGATTCTAAGAAGTTTTGCACGTTTATTGTTTCACACTAGCCGCCACGAGGTTTCATATAAATAAATAAATATTACTGGCCATATTGTTCGTACAACGCCATCTAGTGTCGAATTAAGGGAACTAGACGACTGATAGAAACACTTAATTTTTTTTGTAAATAAGTAAAATTTTCGAGAATTTGCACAAAAGTCATTTTGCTTAGATATTTTGGTCATATTCATGTTTCTGTCGTGAAGCAGTTGTGTTTGCAAGCTGTGTTTTAGTTTAGTTAGGGAAACAATTTCTACCTTCATTCCAAAAAAAAAAAAAATGCGTAATTTAAACGGTTATATTTTTCTTTAATGTTGAAGTTGAATGGTCGCTGTGACTGAAGTTGATAGAGATCCATTACTTATTGTTTTATAATCTTATTCTACGGTCATTGCTGTAGGATACAACTAGTACTAGACATAAGTCAACATAAATCGTCAGCATCATCATCATATCTGCGTTTAACAGTCCACTACTAAACATTAGAGAATTTTGCCAGTAGTTGCCACGCTTGGCAGGCGGGTTGGCAACCACGGGTAGGCTTTTGGTAATGTTTTAAAAGATCCTTTTTATATGCTTTGACCATTAAGTATTCTTTGTCAACTCTTACGACATCTGTGGGAAAAGAAGGGTAACACAAATATTTATACAAAACTATCGATCTACCTAAATCTTCACGATAAGCTCCATACAAGGGTAGGCAGAAGCAATCGAATGCCAGTTGCTTTTTTCTACACATATCGTGTAAAATTATGGCGTTTGTTAATATAATTTAAATTTAGTTAGATGTCTTCAACTAACGGATTCTATGCACAACAATTCTAATAAAGGCGTAGAAAGAGATTTAAGACTAAATAGTCCAGTCTGTGTATCTGTAACCTGCGATCTCTCTAACTAATAAGTGTTCAGTTACAGAAACTTTATACGAAACGAAAATGCACCTTAACGGTCATAGAATAAAGGCGTATGGTGGAAGCGACAGGATATAAGCGGTCGTAAGAATATGTTTGTTGTTTATAGTATTTGAATGAAATTTACCACGATTGTTAGAAACAACAGGCTCGTAGATTTGTTGCCATGTCTTATATTGTTTACGGCTTTATAATTTAATATACAGTGCACTTGAAGAAAATGTTACCCATAATAAGACGTTCTAATATTAAACTAAATTAGCAACGACTCGTCGCGGTAACTTTTACGCTTTGTTCTCATTTATTGTGAGTTTTATTATCATAATTTCACTTGCTAATTGGTTAATAGAATGCTATAAGGATTGGTCCTGAGACACCTAGTCCTTCATTCATCAACTTTCTACAAAATATTTAAGATTGTTCATCTTATGAGGTTACTCTTTTTGAAGTAGTGCAAATGGAATAATAAGTTATAACTAAATAAGTTGTATATATTTACTCGATTTTTCATTGAAAATGTTATTTATATTAATTAGAACTAATTATTATTACCTTATTTGTGTATGACATTGTTAATATGTAGAATCGTTGTATGTTTGTGATTTTGCACTTGTACAGTCTTAAAATCTTACTATATTTAATACAATGCAATATTGTTATTGAATAAATTGAATTGACTTGAATCAGTATCAGTGAGGAATCATAGGCGAGAAGATAGGGAGACTTTGTACAAAAGTCGATTGCTTGGATACCTCTGTCCCATTCGTGTTTCAACCGTAAAGCAGCTGTGTTTGCATGGCTGTGTTTCGGTTTGAAGGGTGGGATATGGCGTGAATTTACTGGGTACAGAGGAATAACACCTGAGTCCTCAGGAATGGCAACGCATGGGGGGTATCATGGGCGAAACAGTATATTCTGTTATGCCCATGGTACTGCTCATGTCTGTAGGCGACGGGTACCACTTTCCATCAGGTGGGCAATCAGCTTGTTTGCCATTCTAAGTTGTATAAAAAAAAATGAAAGCCAATAAGTTGACCCATCGTAATGACTTCATTAATAAATTAAACATGATGTTCTTCAAGAAGGATTGCATCGAGATTATCCTGATGAAGTGTATAGCAATATAATCTGTTAGAACAACAAACAAGCAGCTCCATTGCTAGCAAGCAATGGGCAATATACACTGTACCAAGACTGTAACTTTCTTCTTTAATTGTAGATTCTTCAAGCTATACGGTCGGTCTATTGACATCCATTATCAAATTAATTGGAGGAAATTATTTTTGGAAGCATTTGATTTTTTTTATTTAGACAAGTCTATAATTAAAACGTCATTTAAAGCCCTTAATTGAACGTGAACTTTTTAATGACTGAATACCATTAAAGATAATCTTAATTGTAGGGTGATCCGGTAGGTAACTATTATGTAATTTGTACTTGATGACGTAATTAGATGGCAACAAAATTTTTCTCATAGTTTAAATACTTATTCGACAACAATTACAGATTTCGTTGCTTACATTTATTAAAATGTAAATTAAGTTTTATTTTACTTATCTATTCAAATTTTATAATAAGAAATTATAAAACAAAAATTTATAATTACAATCACAAATATCCTTGTTTGCAAACTAACATTTATGATAACCTAAGATAGAGAATTAGTGATAGTACTAGGGTTAAGGGTTAGAAAAACAAGTAATTATAAAAAAAATATATTTAAATGATATTCATTATTATCATAATATCAGCTCTTAATTGTTCACTGCTGAACAAGCCTGATGCCTCCCCTGTGGAGGGTTTTGTTAGTAGTTACCACATTTTGCAACCGTAACTGCGGTTTGGAAATGTTTTAAGAGGGACGCTGCTGCCCATTCCCTTAGTCGCCTCTCATGACACCCGTGAGAAAGAAAGAGGTGGGTTATAGGTGCTAATTGAAAATCAGCGTTTCTGCTTTTGCAGGGACCTTAAGCTGAATTAGCATCCTTTTTCTTTACCATAACACTGATTTCAACTACTCTTTATATATAAATGTAAACTTTTTTTAAATATTTACTTATTTATATTTATGTTGTTATTACTTATAATCTAAGTATATGTAAGTGTTATGGTTTATTGAAATAAATTTTCATTCATTCATTCATTCATTCATTCATTCATTCATTATTCTATGACGGGACCACACAACGATACTCCTAACATTTGTTATATTTTATTTCAACTAAATTATTTAGTGGTAAGACCATAATATACAATTTTAATAATATAATATATAATCTGTTACCACATATAGATTAAAAAAAATTATATACAGAAGCAAAGAAAATAATGTTATGATTCTAGTTTTTTAAACACTTCACTCAATTGCTCGAGGTGTCATTATGACTATGTATTTACTTTAATAAAATAAAAATAAGAATTCATGGTAACAATCAATACAATAGTTGACACTTATCAAGGCCGTGTTAAAAAGAGATGTCGCGGACAAGCGCATATGTAGTCTATAAATAAATGTAAACAAAAACAGACTATGATCTATGAGACATTGTTCGTAAATTTTTTTTTCATCATTCTTTAGTATTTTAATGCCAAAGAATACGACACATACATCCATAAAACATCTCACGGAAAGGTCCTTATAATTATAATAACAAATAGACTAGTTCATAAGAAGAGAGATCGCAATATTAATTCGCTCACAATAATGTCTCCATTAAGCGTCGCATACCGTGGGATGAGCGGGTAAAAAACGCTAGTCGCCCCGCCACCGCTTGTGTTTTGCACCGCTCACTTACTACAATAGATCGTGTATGATTATTTTATGTGTACATTCCAATACAAAGTGGACAAGTATGTAGATTGACGTGTTTTAGGTGTACGTGTTGCTTTTTTAAGCGAATTCCGAAAGAAGATTATCAATTGCGTTGTCGATTGTGAACCGATTTAGAAAATTCTTTTTAAATTTCAAAAAAGGAAATCGGTTGTGTTTTTTTTTTTATATTTGTTACCTCATAACTACACATGTTATTTATAAACCGATCCCCTAATATCAGTAATATTTAAAAAGCGGAAATTGCTTTTTTTTTATTTGAAATGATATACCAGTTATTTTGATATAAAAACTAAACTATTGAAAAGATTTTAATATAATTTCTATTTCGACTAATCTTTATATAAAAAAAAAATCCAAACCAGTTTAGAATTGACGGAGTTACAAAGTAAAAAACATAAGAAAAATACAATCGAATTGAGAACTTTCCCCTTCTTGAAGTCGGTTGAAAATATACTTAAATTAACCTAGTCGTATGGGCCATCCCTTCCTTACCCATAACTGTCGTAAGAGGCGACTAAGGGAACTTAATGGTCGAGGGTTTTTTTCGTTATGGGTGAAAATGGTATGGTAACCCCGCCTGCGCTAACGGGATACGCTGGCGGAGCACCAGTGAAGGTCGACCTGGTTGGGTATATTGCTAGCAATGGGATTCTCAGTCTCCATTACTAACAATCCCTTTCCCCTCAATGGTCTAGGGTTAGGCATCAGCATCCCTCTTAAAAAATCACCAAAGTCTAACTACGGTAGATAACCTAACTACCAAGCGAGGCAGCTACTGGCAAAACCTCCCTAATAGGGGAGGCTATGTTCAGCTGTGGACAGTTAACCCTCTGAGCGTGGGGGGGAAGGGATTGTTAGCAATGGAGTTCGACATTGCTAGCAATATGCCCTATCAGGTCGACCTCCACGCGGTTCCCCCTGGAAACCATCGTGAACAATTCTTGTTGAATTCGTCACGATGGGGTAACTCACCTGCTTCATCCTCACCTATCATCCATCACTGGTGCCCCGCCGGTGTATACCAATAGCGCGGGTGAGGTTACCATTCCATTATCACCCATTAAAAAAAAACCCTCTGAGCGGGCATCGCGCGATTTCCGCGTGCAATATCTACTAGTTTAATTTTACGCATCCCGCCATTTCGACGTGCTCACCATTTTTTACCGACGTTGTTATCCCGCGATTTTTGTTTCGGTACATCGATATTGTTTCTCAGAATCTCGCTAGACGGCTAAATATTCGTACTGCCATTTGTTGTCAAAGCGATGTGCGAAAATGAAACGAGAAAAAAATACACGGTCAAACGGTTAATAGTGGATACAAAAAAAAATCCAGTCGTTAGTGCATTAAAATATAACGTAGGTATTCGTTTGATAATAAGCGCCAGATAATTTCAATTGTTTGCTTATTAAAATTGAATAAATATGCATTAAGAGTTGCGGTTTCGTTTTACATTCATACTCATTATTTGTATAGATAAATTCAAACAAAAATAGACAGGATTTCGTTTGATTTTGTTTGTTTTTGTGTCTCTCGTCGTTGTAACGTTTGCTTAACGTGTGTTTACATCATTAAATGAGGTAAATTAAATTTAAGAGCTCTTAATATGTACTTTACATTTGTTTATTAGGCTATGAAAAATGTACAGATTTTATCCTGAGTTACAGTAACTATATTTTTTTTATGCAACTTAGAATGGTAAACAAGCTGACGGTCTACCTGATGGAAGGTGGTAACCGTCGCCTATAGATACGAGCAGTACAATGGACATAACAGAGTTTACTGTTTCGCCTATGATACCTAAACTAGCTTTTACCCGCAAAATCATTCGCATGATCGAGATATATTCACTGCCTGGGATAAAAAGTATGTCCTTCTTCATCCTATGTAGTATAAGTACCTGTATGCCAAATTTCACTATTTTCGGTAAAGCCGTTAATGCTCTATGAGGTAATGAACAAACAAACCCACTTTCACATTTATAATATTAGTTCTTCGTTAAATGCACATCATAGTAGAACTTTTCTGTCCATCTGTCACTCTCGCAACTTGCACACCAGCGTTTTCGGCGTGTTGCTTATAATCGCGCCGCTGCATTGATTTACCTGTGACTATGTACGTGCGCGCGCGCAGAGGGACGATCCGCGAGCACGCACCAATTAGCGTGGTCGTCGCCGCAGATACACCATCATAAATCGATGCACCGTTACCATCGGGCCGCTAAATCAGCGGCAGCGGACGGCGTAGCGGAAGCGGTTTAGATAAGCTCATTTCGAGCCCACCTGTGCATAATCGATGGTTGAAGAAATGTGACTTAATTAGTTAAGTAAATAGTAGATTTGATGGACTTATATTTTATATAGAAAATTTGCATTTAAGTCGCTCTCAGATTTAAATAAATTATATTCGACTTAGAGATATATAAACGAAGTATTGGACGTTCTATTGTTTCTGCCTACCCTAATGGGAGACAGGCGTGATAGATATGTCTGTATAAATATATAATTTAGTCATCTCAAGTCTATGTATTCGATATTTATTTACATATAATCAGTGTGTTATGGCGATATCTTCGAAAAGACTTTGTACAAATGTCGATTGCTTGGGTATCTCTGTTCCATTCGTGTTTCAACCGTGAAGCAGTTGTGTTTGCATGGCTGTGTTTCGGTTTGGAGGGTGGGATATGGCGTGCATTTACTGGGTACAGAGGAATAACACCTGAGTTCTCAGGAATGGCAACGCATGGGGGGTATCATGGGCGAAACGGTATACTCTGTTATGTCCACGGTACTGCTCATGTCTATAGGCGACGGTTATCACTTTACATCAGGTGGGCCGTCAGGTTGTTTGTCATTCTAAGTTGTATAAAGAAAAATATTTCGTTTCGATACCCGGATAGTGTCCAATTACAACATAAAGCATATAACTATTATTCAACAAATAAATATAAGGTCTAAATACAATTAAACAAAATCCGCAATATTTCCATGTTAGTTAGTTCTAACAGTATAATATACCTATCTCATCACGACTTGACCCTCGCTAGGTCGTTAGCAGTCAGCAACGCAAAGCGGTAGTATAACATATTAAGTTTATTTAACTGTCTGTTAGCGCGGAACGTGAAAACTGGAGAGTTGTGATATTTTCGAATGGGTGTGGTTTGTGAAAATTATTGGTGGGTCGATAAATTAGAATTATTTTGTTTAATTCCGCGACCATTAGTATGCTTGCGACTGCTATTTAATTGCGTTTGACATTTATTAATTGTATTTCTTATTTCCTATATTGTAAAATGCAAATAACACCTGAGTCTTCAGGAATGGCAACGCATGGGTGTTATCATGGGCGAAACATAACTACAAACAAACGGTAACTACTTTTCTTAGGTAGTTTGGTAAAAGAAATCAAATAATAAGAGATTTGAATGATTTCTCATAATTTATTCTTTATTTTTTACTGTACACAAAAAGTAATGCACAAAAGCGAGTTTAACTCTAAAAGAGTTTTCTTCAAGCAAACCCAGTATGAGATAGACTGACAGTTTATTAGTACTATATATATATATATATATATATATATATATATATATATATATATATTAAGCATACATGTGTACCAATCGACTTAAATGTATATAATTAATGGGAGACAGGCGTGACAGATATGTATGTATGTATGTAAATAGATAGATATATATTTATGCACCATTACCATATTTTTTCTACCATTTAAATTATTAAATATTGTTGATTTTGTGTTTAAGTTATCGTCAAGTGTAGTTAAGTTTAAATAAAATTTATGTGTGTAAACATTACCGCGCGGTAACATGAAAAACGTTTTAGAACTATGTATTAAGTGACACAACAATTTTTTTATATAATAGTAAAATTTTAAATAAATCAAATTTGCCAGAGGGAGACTTTGTACAAAAGTCACCTCTGTACTTTTCGTGTTTCTACCGTGAAGCAGTTATGTTTGCATGGCTGTGTTTCGGTTTAAGGGGTGGGATATGGCAGTGAATTTACAGGGTACAGAGGAATAACACTTGAGTGCTCAGGAATAGCAACGCATGGGGAGTATCATGGGCGAAACAGTATACTCTGTTATGTCCATGGTACTGCTCATGTCTATAGGCGATGGTTATCACTTTTTATTTTTATTTATTTATATTTTTGCATATATTAAAATATGTCTGCAGGACTGACTTAATGCCTGATGACATTCTCTACCAGACAACCGTCACGCTAAACAGAGAGAGTAAATAGCGGTGCATTGATTAAACAGAAGCAATTTGTGAATTAAATAAATATTTTGAGAGATAACAACATTAATAAATTTTAAGATAAATGAACGTACAAAAATTATATATACATAAATTACATACAATTATTATAGTTATACAGAAAGGTTCTTGAGTGGCGACCCTGTACAGACAAACGCAGTGTAGGACGACTCCTCACTAGATGGAGTGACGACTTGAAATGCATTGCAGGGAGTCAGTGGATGCAGGTGGCTCAGGACCGTTCTTTATGGCAGTCTATGGGGAAGGCTTATGTCCAGCAGTGGACGGGTAATGGCTGAGATGATGATGATGATGATTATAGTTATAATGATTTTCAACGTGATACTAAACTGTGTATATAAAAAAATCCTATGTCTGTGGGTGAAACATTTATTTATTTATTTATAAAAGACACACCAACAATCAATTCGTTCATACAATTTTGTGTGATAAACAATTATGAGTGACTCCTTTATAATATATTTATTTTGTCTTACAGTTATTGCATCTTCTTAATGTGTAAGCACTCATTTTATTTATCAAAATGATACGTGAAGATACATTTTATATGTAAGTATATAGAACACTGATAAAATTAAACGAGTCAACTAATTTGATAATTAGCTGACAAAAAATTTACTCGTTTTTGAGGCTCGATGCTCTATCTATATAATCTAAGGTCTTGACGTAAAAAAAGAATCAAATCCCTAAATCTATTGGTCAATAATTTACATTCGTTTCGCATTTTGTCGTATTAGAGACATAAAATAACTTTACTCGACTCAGCCCACCACTTGTCGGATTAAGACGATATTGTACCGAAAAATAATTCTGTCCCTTTAACCTTCAAGGGAACGACAGAGAGGTATATATTACACAGTACAATAATTATATTTTTATTTTAAACTTGAAATCCTGTTTCACATAATAATATTTAACTAAATTTTAATTATAATTTAGGATTTAATTTTACATATTTTAAATAGCAATTAAGAACAAGGAGGGCCTCCCAGAGGTACTTAAAAAGTTTTTACTTAAAAAGGAGAAAGGTCATAATTTGACGAAACTTTTTTAATTAATTAATCATTTGATTATGAGATTTATTTGTAAGTTGCCAATAGTTGCTGCGTTTGGTAGGCGGATGGAGGGATTAAACAACTGTAAAATCCTATCTGTGTTTGCCAACCCGTCTGCCAAGTGTGGCAACTACAAGCAAAACTTCCCTTATGGGGAAGGCTTATGTTGAGCAATGGACAGTTCACGGCTGAAATAATAATAATAATTGGCAGGCGGATTGGCAACCGTACTGTTAGGCTTTAGAGATGTTTGAAGAGGGACACTGATGGACTTATTCCTCGACAATTAAGTTCCCTTAGTCGCCTCTTACGACTGCCATGTGAAAGTCCTTCCATGTGACGTTTTCTATACCGCAACCAAATGGCTAAATAAAAAATATTTGTCATAGTAATTTAATAAGAAAATATAGCCCTATTAATTTCAATATTTTAAACAATCTTATATACTTATTAAGAATTTGTCGACCAATTGCTACCAATGCTTAAACGACAATGAGACAAAAATACCCAAATGAGATCGTATCGAATACAATGTATGCCGCCTTAAGAGCGTTCATTCTGTTGCCATTATTTTCAGAAACAATTATTATATATGTATATATAAATATAAAGTATTTTGAACGCTTATTTCAAATGTAATAGAGTTCAAACGTCAATTGTGGAACAAGTTGTATATTAAATCTAAGCCATATAAAAATAGAAATTAATTATAATTAATTATTATTAATTATAATTAATTATTATTAATTATAATTAATTACTAGATAATTATAAATAATTAGAAAAATTTAGCATGTAGTGAATTCTTGTTTTGTTTTTTAAGTTTACAAATATTTTTTTTTACCATCAATAACTAAAATGTCTTAGACAGTATAGAGATATTACCAGAGGTAGACTTTGTGCAAAACTCATCTCCTTGAATATCTCCGTCCTGTTCATGTTTCTGCCGTGATACAGCTGTGGTTGCTATGTTTCGACTTGAAGGATGAGATAGGGTACGTAGGAAAACAGAATGGTTCTCAGGAATAGCAACGCATAAAGAGTACCACGACGGTATGACAATTTCTTTTGCGATTATAAAGTACTGTTCATGTCTATAGGCGACGGTTACTTCTATCCGTCAGATTATTTGCTATTCTAAGTATCATGTTATTAAGGTTCCTTCAGTGTCGGCAACGCGCACGTGACATTCATAGTGTTGCAGGCGTCCATAGGCTACAGTGACCGTTTACCATCAGATGGACTGAATGGTTGTTTGCTATCTTCTTTTTTTTTATACAACTTAGAATGGCAAACAAGCTGACGGCCCACCTGATGAAAAGTGGTAACCGTCGCCTATAGACATGAGCAGTACCATGGACATAATAGAGTATACTGTTTTGCTCATGATACACCCCATGCGTTGCCATTCCTGAGGACTTAGGTATTATTCCTCTGTACCCTGTAAATTCGCGCCATATATCGAAGCAATCGACTTTTGTACAAAGTCTCCCTCTGGTGTCTTCGTGGTATAAAAAAGAAATATAAAAACCTTAACAACGCAGGCATTATTTTTCTACCATCGTACCTCTCGCCATCAACAGAGATTTCACCCTCATAAATACTTTAGAGCCTAGATGGTCACGTACAGTTTTAGAGATATTTTCTCTCACGAACGCTTAGGTTATAGAATGACCTACCTATGAAGGTTTTTCCAAGAGACTACAGCATGCAGCATGGTTCTCCATAAAATAAATAAAGATGTTTCTTCAGGGTCAGCAATGCGTAATCCAGGGGTATTGCAGGCGTTCATAGGCTACGGTAACCACTTACCATAAGGTGGGTCGCATGGTTGTTTGCCACATAAGTAGTATAAAAAAAGGTAGACGTTGTAAAACTTTGTATGAACACTCTTAACTCAAGGTATTTCACATTTATTTGCCCATTTGGAGTTTAACGACTTAAATTGTGCTCTTATCTGATTATTTGACTTCATTAACATATTTTTTGACTCCTCATCGGACGTCTGAACGTTTTTAAATACAAGGATGTATCTAAATAATGGAAATTGGATTGATTCAAATATATATACATCGTTTCGCGGTGCGGCACACTCGAGTTAGTGATTCCTTGTTTTTGTTAAATGCAACATGACAGATTTGGTTGAATGTGTATATATTAAATAGTTTTTTGTTATAGAAAAGGAAAGTTAAATGTCATTCACGGGTTTAACTGCATATTGTAGGTTTTACGCTTTGATGCCTGTAAGTTAAATTCGTGTTTTTTTTTATACAACTTAGAATGGTAAACAAGCTGACGGCCCACCTGATGGAAAGTGGTAACCGTCGTCTATAGACATGAGCATGACATGACAGAGTATACTATTTCGCCCATGATATCCCCCATGCGTAGCCATTCCTGAGGACTCAGGTGTTATTCCTCTGTACCCAGTAAATTCACGCCATATCCCACCATTCAAACCGAAACACAGCCATGCAAACACAGCTGCTTCACGGTTGGAACACGAATGGGACAGAGGTACCCAAGCAATCGACTTTTGTACAAAGTCTCCCTCTGGTATATATCGTTTATTAAAAATATTTTATTTAACCAATTTCTAAAAGGAGATTCTCGGTTAGTCATATAGTAGTATAAAAAATACACAGTGTATTTTTTATTCGATATCGTCGTTAATTTTTTTACTAATTTCGATGACCATTTTTTCAATTGTTAAGTTATAAACCCAGACTGATCTCGTATTGGTCTCATACTTTAATTTTTTTTGACTGAAATCAGTTTTTGTTCGTAAAATCTTAAAATACCATGATCAGATGCCATTAGAGAGAGAAAGTTAAAAGCCAGACATTATAATCACAATAATTAAAAGTAAATTATAAACACATGTAACTAAAACGATCCATTGGGTAAAAGAGTACGCAACATTGTAGCCGAAGAGTGGGATTTTAGGTGTTTTTTTGTTTCTGAAATGAATAAGACATTCAATGTAGTTACCGGGAATTGTTCTGAATGTAGAACTAGCCTCCTTTGGGGGTTTTGCCAGTAGTTGCCACACTTGGCGGATTAGCAGTCGCAGTTAGGCTTTAGAGATGTTTTAAGACGTTGCCGCCCATCCTTCGCCCTCCTTTAGTCGCCTCTTACGACTCCTATAGGAAAGGAAAGTGGTGGGTTATTCTATTTCGACACCTATATATGACCACACGGCCAGTAAGACCAGCGTGTTATCAGTAATTTGTAATAAATTCTTTGTTTCTTAGCGAATTTGAAAAAGTGAATAGAGTCAATGGTTCCTAATTTAAACCGCGTGGAGGTCGACCTGTTAGCGTTTATTGCTGCTAGCAGTGGGCCGTGGTGGGCAGTGGTGGTTAGACCCGACCCCTAACCTAACAATTCCTTTCCCCCGGTATAAGGTGTTACGTCTTTTGTATCAGTGATTAACCTGTTTTTTTTAAACTTTAAATCAAAATACAACATGGCACAAATTACCAGCTTCTCGGCATGAATTGATCAACATGGCGAGGCGCAAAAACTGTTATTTAGTGAATTAATTGAATGGAAGCAAATCGAGAATTGAGTTAGTTGGATGAACGTGTTTAATCATTTAGGAGAGAATGCCGTGCAGTCTTAAGTAATAAAGAGAAATGATTTGATCTTTTGTTTCTAATGGATAAGCATAAAAAATATTTTGTCAATTTCAACAATTCTTTTACCAGAGGGAGACTTTGTACAAAGGTCAATTGCTTGGACAGAGGTATCTGTTCCATTCGTGTTGATATTGTGAAGCACTTGTGTTTGCATGGCCGTGTTTCAGTTTGAAGGGTGAACAGAAACACTCCTGTAAATCGTCGAATATATAAATCGATTATTAGAAAGAAAAAATATATATTTTGAGAGAATTGTGTATATTTTATATTCGAACAATGAAGAACAAACGAATTTTAAGATTATGTTAATGTATATATATATATATATATATATATATATATATATATATATATATATATATATATATATATATTAAAATATTTCCAGCCATTATCAACAAAAACATATAAAAATGGTAATAAAATCTTACAATAATAGAATAAAAATTGGAAACGGTGATAAATCAAAACAATATTAGCAGTAACACACATAACGAGTTCTTTTGTCAGAGGTGTCGTTAAAAAAAAATAAATAAAAGAAACTTTATGACTTATTTGTATAAGTTTTTTATTGCCGCGAAATATTTCAGGTTAATGTGTCGCAGTACATTATATTATATAGATTTATAAAATTGCATTTAAATTATTAAAAAGAAAAAAATACCTTCAAATTTTAATTACAAATTAATTTTAATTTTATTATTTGGTTCTTGGCTCAAATATGTGTATACTGAATGGATTGAATGAAATTTGCTACCCATACATATAAGAAGTTACTATGTATATAGTTTTTAAGAATAATAATAGAATTACCAAGTTACTACAGCATGGGGTTCTTCAATAGGGGGGTAAAGAGGTTTCTTCAGGGTCGGCAATGTGCGCGTAATACCTCTGGTATTATAGGCGTTCATAGGCTACGGTAACCGCTTACCATCCGGCGGGCCGTATGCTTGTTTGACACCTTAGTGGTATAAAAAAAGAATGATAACTGCATAACGTATAGCGTATACCAATAACGTGGGCTCACTGATGCCCCCTCAGTGAGGGAGGACAGGTGAGGGTAAAATCAGGTCAGTTGGCAGTGCAAAATTCAAAAGTAATTAACCACAGTGAATTCAAGGGGGAACCGCGTAAAGGTCGATCTGATAGGGTATGTTGCTAGCAATAGGGCTGCTAGTCATCATTCCTTTCAATTCCACCCTCCACATTCTCCTAATTAGGCTCACATACCATATACCTAAACATACACGATATTGATCTTAGGATTCATAGTAATATATATCTACTTTAATGAGGCACAATAAACTCTAAGTGCAGGCCCAATGTAAATATGACCAATTATATTGACTGTGACATCTAATGATTAATATAAAAGTCAATAAATATTACTCTATTATGTTCTCGGCGCCGCTAGATGGCGTTGGGTCACGGATTTACACATCAATGTCGAACGCTAATTAAAATCTACATTTCGTACTAAATTTTGGTCGTAAAAGTGTATGGAAGCGTGTTATTACATTACAACTATAAATTTGCTCGTATAATTATGATGTATGTAAGATAATCGGTGACCACTAGCGACCTCGTGGGGAAATTGTGAACTATCCCACGGTATTGCAATGTCTTGACAAAAACCTTACGTGTATAGAGCGTAACAGATTAAAAATTTAATAAATTGTACAATTATTTATAATAAATGGGAATTTAATGTAATAAATAGAAGCAAATAAACATATTATTTCATTAATTTATTCATTCATTCAATGATAGCGTTAATTCCAATTCCTTATGAACCATAATGCATACAGCGTGAAAATTTAAAAGTTAAAATTGTACATAATTTAATTATACAACAATTAACCACGATGGTTTCCAGGGAGAACCTTGTCGAGGTCGTCCTGATAGGGTATAATGCTAGCAATGGGCCTTCATTACTAACAATTCCTTTCCCCCAGTTTCAAGGGCACGCTATGGTAGTGAAATAACCGGATATTTATAATAAAGACATTTTTTTTTATGGACGTCATAGTTTAAGTGTCAGGAATAACATCACGAGGAGTATTTTGGCTCTGTTCATATCTATAAATGACAGTTGCCATTTTCTGTCAAGTGAATTTGTTTGTTATTGCTAGTTATATAAGTAATTTTGAAGTTTCAGCTAACTGAAGTAGAAGTTTTGTATAAGTAGTGACTACTTAAGTAGTCACTTCTTCTACAAAACTTATATTCAGCGGTGGTTTGATATGATAAGTTATTTTGCCTTCTGAAAGTAATTAATCTCACGTAATGTTGCCATAACATTAATTATTTGTATTCGCCATACGACACCAACATCGTAAACCCATCAAAAAACCAATTAAACATACAATAATTCCCAAAATCGAAATTGCACTTAAAAACAACAATACCATGAGTTGGTTCGATTTATTTTTCTGGAGTGTAATCATTTATTTATTGGTTATAAAATAAAATATACGGATTTTTAATTCGCCGCGCAAGTCTTTTTTTAATTGTGTTTACGAATTTACAATGTTCTTTTTTATACTCCACATTAGAAACATAAAATACGCGGCGACTTCAGCACGTTGGTGTTATTAAATTGAAAATATCTGTATATATAATTTTAATGGCCTTTTGCAAGTCACTTTATGACATATTTATAGGATTTAAATGAAATTAAACTTTTATTACAAGGATCTGATATTTATAACTTACATCTGAATTTCCGTACAGATCAAAAATAATATGCAGTTGTAAGGTAACCTTTCAATGCCCTCATAATCAAAGGGTTACCAAAGTAATAAAGTGTTCAATAAATTTAATCAATACCATACTTTTATCACGTAATATACGTTTTATAACCTCACTTCGTCTCATATCCTATAATTTTAGTTTTCAATTATGTTTATTAATACAGCAAATTGGCCGCCCCGTCACAAATGAGTGAAATGTCACGACAAATTAATTGTGCCTATGCTCGGCTCGCCGGGATACGTCCCCGTGTGTCTACATTATAAAGGGACCTCCCGTAATAGCACAGTCGATTTTATGATCATACTAATTGGCAATACCATATACCATATAAACGTGGAAATATGAATATAAAACTGTGCAAGTTCCGAGCGGTCGCGCGCAGTAATGAATTTCGCGACATTCAGCTTTAAAATGCCCACGTTGGCTTCTCGTTTTATTTTTCTGCAGTGATGTTCGCGCGAATATATGCACGTGTGTTTCGCAGTCATTACCTAGGTGGAGATAAAATTTTAGAAGCTCTAAAACCGTTTGTTCTCTAACGAGTCAGGTTATTTTTCAAGTTCCTCAAGTTATTGAGGATTAACGATATTTGTTTGGTGAAAGGTATAGATTAATAGCGGATAACGCGTTCGTAAATCAGGAATTAATTTTTGTAAATTCCTTTTATAACATACCCA
The DNA here is from genome assembly GCF_026898425.1 of Galleria mellonella. NCBI lineage: Eukaryota > Metazoa > Arthropoda > Insecta > Lepidoptera > Pyralidae > Galleria > Galleria mellonella. The sequence continues at coordinate 2,100,633 of NW_026442117.1, forward strand.
GATGACACAGTTCCCTTAAGCATGCTAAAGTTACCTGAGATTACCTCGTAAATGTTATAAGAATTAAGGGTTCCGATCTTGAATCCTCCGATAGACGTTTCAATCTTGAAATTTATTTTAAGCGACACAAGAAATTACCTTTGTCGTAGTTTATTAAATAATGCAAAAATATTAAATTCTAAAATTAAAGTCTCGCGATTGTGAAATTAAATCTTTCACTCATTAAATATTTTAAGAGCGACAACGACAAACTGTTCTATTTCTGTTTTTAAGAGCAAATACCAACAACGTCTTCTTATCTTACTACCTCCAATGAAAATTATTCATTGCCACATACAAGAATAAAATGTTCTAATGAATTATTGAGAATGTTGCCATACAATTATTACATCTAAAGTGAACAATGTATTTTGTGGATAAATAAATTTAAAAATAAGTAAATAAATTGTAACAAATTAAGCCTGGATTATATTTTAAAGAATTTATTTGCTAAGGCAATTAAAGTGTGTATAGTGTCTTCTTTTATGTATTTTATATTTTTTAGCTTTTTTTTTTATTTTATGTCTGATTGTTTTTATAATAGTAAAAATGTATTAAATTTTAATTTATTCAATTGTAATTTATTCCATTTTAATTTATTTAATTGTAATTTATTCCATTTTAATTTATTCAATTGTAATTTATTCAATTGTCATTTAATTCAATTGTCATTTATTCAATTGTCATTTATTCAATTGTAATTTATTCAATTGTCATTTATTCAATTGTAATTTATTCAATTGTCATTTATTCAATTGTAATTTATTCAATTGTAATTTATTCAATTGTAATTTATTCAATTGTAATTTATTCAATTGTAATTTATTCAATTGTAATTTATTCAATTGTAATTTATTCAATTGTAATTTATTCAATTGTCATTTATTCAATTGTAATTTATTCAATTGTCATTTATTCAATTGTCATTTATTCAATTGTAATTTATTCAATTGTCATTTATTCAATTGTCATTTATTCAATTGTAATTTATTCAATTGTAATTTATTCAATTGTAATTTTTTCAATTGTAATTTATTCAATTGCAATTTATTCAATTGCCATTTATTCAATTGTCATTTATTCAATTTTCATTTATCCAATTGTCATTTATTCAATTGTCATTTATTCAATTGTAATTTATTCAATTTTAATTTATTTAATTGCAATTTATTCCATTTTAATTTATTTTAATTTAATTTTAATTTATGTAATTGAAACTTGATGACTTCAATATCCAGCACCGGATTCACAATAGACTCTTTATCGCCTATTATAATAATGTTAATATACTTTGGCTACACAAGAACGTCAACTAAAGATATCCCTTTATAACTTACAAGAGAAATGTCTAGGAAATTTCCCTTCGCTCTTAACTCACAGTTAAAACGGCGGTTAAACTTTACTGCTAACGGTACAATAACGAATGAGTTACTAGTCATTGTTGCTTAGCTGGCGACGACAAAAATTATTTTAGTGTACGCAAGATAATTTAGAATGCTTCCTTACTAGCTGTGCGATTTACGCGGTGTTGCTAGCTGTCTGCGCTCACGCGTATCGGGTTGACTCGTATCGCCACTGTTCCTCTTATTATATCTTATTGTGCATTATTTTTATGATTTGACTTCACTTAGCTTCTGCTCACAACTTTGTATGCGTGATTTTAAAGAAAAGTAAAAAAAAAAAAGTAAAAATGTATTTATTATCAAACTATGTTTGTATAAGCAAAAAATGTATCATTGATTCCTATAGTAGGCTGAGTCTGTCCTGTAGGAAGCAGATATCGTATTTTTGAAATGGGTGTAGCCACTCATGGCTGTAGCTGGATGGGAAGGGCATTGAGGGGCAATGCCCTACCTTAAAATTAGGACCCGAAGAAAATTGGACAGATTCTTTTTTGAAGTCACTTAAGCCACTTCTGTCGTACTAAAAAGTTCTTTTACCCCACCTTAAATTTGGGTCTAGCTACGGCCTTGTCAACATCTAACCTTTTTTGTTTATGACCAGCACTGGTCAGTCAACAGCTGATACAATACAATGTAACCTTTTTTTTATACTCCTTAGAATGACAAACAAGCTGACGGCCCACCTGATGGAAAATGGTAATCGTCGCCTATAGACATGAGCAGTACCATGGACATAACAGAGTATACTGTTTCGCCCATGATACCCCCAATGCGTTGCCATTCCTGAGAACTCAGGTGTTATTCCTCTGTGCCCAGTAAATTCACGCCATATCCCACCCTTCAAGCTGAAACACAGCCATGCAAATACAACTGCTTCACAGTTGAAACACGAATGGGATAACCTAAGCAATCGACTTTTGTACAAAGTCTCCCTCTGGTAACCTTTTTTTTTTCGGATTTTAAAATCACAGCTATTCTTACTAACTACATTTCGATTCAAAACTATTTTCTCTTTTGGTTGTATGGATGGAATATATATAAATCTAGTTTCAAATCCTCATTTCGTCCTACAAGCTCGAGCATTGCTTGTTAGCGCACGGCTGCGGCGTATAATTCATACGTCCGGTTACCACTATTGACAGATTTATACTGAGGTGCGGACAGATGTATAATGCGCGTGAGCATGTCAACAATCATATTGCCTACCTAATATGGTATTTTTGTCTATGGTGAAACATTAAGGAGTTTAATAATTTCAATTATTTAGCTAATACAGTATCCAATTTATAAATACATTATTAATTTATTACTTAAATTTAATAAAATTTAAGATTTTGTTCTTTAATAAAGTTGACTGCAATAACTTTAAAATTACTGTCAAAAATGTTGAAAATAAGGTTAGCGAATACCAATCAACTATGTCAGTTATTATATATATATATATATATATATATATATATATATATATATATATATATATATATATATATATATATATATATATATATATATATATATATATATATACGTAACATAAGCTATAAGGGGAGTTTTGTTTGTAGTTGCCACGTTTGGCAGGCGGGTTGGCAACGGTAGGCAGGCTTTGGTAATATTTTAAGAGTAACGCTGCTGTCCATACATCGACCACTAAGTTCCCTTTATCGTCTTTTATGACACCCACGGGAAAGGAAGGGGTGGCCCATTCTACCAAACCATATGGCAAATTATAAATAAAAAAATAAAGTATGGATACTATTAATTAAAAAACTTATACTGTGAATGAATACTATTGATAGACACATCGAGCTAACACGAGTAAAAAACACTAGGAGAGCACAGAAAACGAGAATTTAAAACCATTTTTCTAAAACAAAATCTCTGGCCATCTATCCCATTTTATTTTAAGCACCAATCCGTACATTGTATGAAACCGAATGCCATTCCATATACGTGCGAGTTTCCAATACATTAGAACAAATACGTGGTTAAATACGAGCTATACACGTTCCACGGTGCCTTGTTCCTTAGAACACATCCCTTGGACTACACTTAGCGTGGGCGCGACTCACGTGAACTTAGTTCCTCGAGCATGCTCGCTAAGAGATGTTTGTAGTTGAGAGTACGACTATTTTATTTTGATAGTTAATAATCTTAGTATGACTTTATTAATGTGTATATTTGATTCAGAAATAACAATTTTATTCATAAAATTTATGTTAATTTTTTTATGTACAATGTTTATACATATATAATTAACAAAACTGTGTTTTGCCGTTAGTGTGATTAGAAAGAAGTGTGGACTAAAAGACGATGTAGTGACAAAAATCGAAAAACAAAATGTTGTGTTGGTTTGGCCATTTGGAGAGGATGGATAAAATAAGAATTACGAAAGAGATTTATTGAGCAAAAATGAATGGAGATGTCGCTAGGGGCCGCCCTAGACAGACGTATCTCGACCAAATAGGCGATGTGCTTAAGAAGGGCCAAATTAAAAGTACCCGTAACCGGCGAGCGTGTATGGAAAGATTGAATAGAATAGAATAGAATAGAATAGAATAGAAAATCATTTATTCAAATAAACTTACATTGAAGCACTTTTGAAAAGTCATTACATTTTTTTTAATTTACCGCTCGTTCGGAAAGCTGTCTCATCACAAGAAGAACGAGCAAGAAACTTGCGTGATGCTCTTTTAAATAATTTTATTATTATTTTACATTTTTAAGTTATATTCTGTGAATACAAACCACCAATTAGCACTAATTCAATTAAATACTCAAAAAGAAAAAAAAAAAAAAAAAAAAAAAAAAAAAAAAAAAAAAAAATTGAATACATAACCAACTGTTGATGACTGATGAATGTGGAAGAAGCGAAAGATGTTTGTTTGAATCGAAGCATTTGGCGTTCCATTATTTCTGCCTACATTAATAGGAGACTGGCGTGACAGATATGTATGTATGTATGTTGCCGTTTCTGACAATTGTTTCGACTTCATCCGGAAGTCTTCTTCAGGGGGAGTTTGGCGCTTGCGTCACAGCGTCTCGCTTCGCACTGCGGGTCACAGCATGCATAGTCCGTGAAGACGTCGGTGCGGGCGGTGGAGGCGGAGATAGCGGTGACCGGAGACAATAGTGCTGTCGGAGATGAGTAGCTGTATTTCGTGTAATTATAATAGATTCATTTCGTTCGTATATTTCCCGTTATATATGTATTCTATGTATATAGACAACGGTTTACAATTTCTTAATTACATATTTTTTTGTAAATTAAAATTTGTATTGTTTTTTTTTATGATATACTCGTAATTTATAATATGCCATCGTTTTCTGCCTTTACGAGTACTATAATTGTTCATTAGAATTCTAGACAAAATTCTTTTTTGTTATAATAATAATTAAAAAAGGTTGACTGGGAGAGAATGTTACATAACATTAAGTTTGTTTTTTGTACCAAACATTTTCTGTAAGAAAGTCAGTAGAGAATAAATAAATATGTAAGGTGAATAGGTGAATATTTTAAATAACATAGTAAATGTACGTTTAATTTCTTTTTTTTTTTTTTGTTATAATTTATATATGTTTTTTTTCTATTTTTGTAACATTTAATTAGTAGCTCAACATTTTGACATTTTATGCTGTCTTTTGTTTTCTGAATCCTATTATTGTAAATTTTGTAAATAAAAATTGTAACTTATGTAAATATATTATATCTTATGTTTTCAGCCACTACCCACCTGGTAGAAAGTGGTAATATGAATAGGATCATAGACTATCTTTAAGCTTGTTTGTTTCGTTTTAAAACATTTTTATATAAAACATATAAAACGTTTGTTTTGTTTGCCATCGTTCATGACCGTGTGTACACCTGCCCAGACACCCTCAGATAATCCCGAGATCCAGAAACTCTGAGATCGCATCGTAGCCGAGATATAGTTACAATAGTTGTCGTTTAAAGGACAAAACCTTGTTATTTGGACGCCTACGGTCACATTTTACATCGGTACGTCTGAAACAACAGTGTGTAGACTTAAAAATTTATAGATAGGTTTTATTATCAGTATTTGAAAGTAACAAATTGTCCTTTAATAAAGAACTTCACGTATTGACTTTTAGACTTGGCTCGGAAATCAAACCAGAGGGAGACTTTGTACAAAAGTCAATTGCTTGGCTACCTCTGCCCCATTCGTGTTTCAACCGTGAAGCAGTTTTGTTTGCATGGCTGTATTTCGGTTTGAAGGGTGGGATATGTCGTGAATTTACTGGGTACAGAGGAATAACACCTGAGTCCTCAGGAATGGCAACGCATTGGGGATATCATGGGCGAAATAGTATACTCTGTTCTGTCCATGGTACTGCTCTTGTCTATAGGCGACGGTTACCACTTTCCATCAGGTGGACCGTCAGCTTGTTTGCCATTCTAAGTTGTATAAAAAAAAAATCAATGAAGATAGCGGTTATGTATTTCTAACTTATTAAATAAATAATTGCATAGTACTGGGTATTGGTACATAACCCCATTTAGACCAAAACTAAGTAGAGTTTATACTATGGGGTATTTGATGTCTGATAGACATACTTAGACAGTTTTATTTAAAAATACATACATATTATACATAGAAACCAATCTCGTGAATACAAATTTTTGTATCGTGCCAAGGTTTTCCTAAGAAACTTCAGCATGGGGTTCTTCAAAGGGGTAAAGAGGTTTCCTCAGGGTCGGCAACGCGCGCGTAATACCCCTGGTATTGCATGTGTTTATAGGCTACGGTAACCGCTTACCATTAGGTGGGCCGTATGCTTGTTTGCCACCTCAATGGTATAAAAAAAAGTAAAACGGTGTGTTTAGCTGCTAAGCCGCTGAGGTCATTATATATGAAATAATTAAATATATCTACTTTAGAGAACACTGCTCTGTATTTTCATTTTGTATATTTTTATAAAATCATTAAAGGTAGTCTAGAAATTTCGTTACTAGAGGGCAACACTTATATATGCGTAAAGGTCAGAGTAAAAGGAAAGCGAAAACTCCTCCGTTTCTGTTATTCATTATAGAACCCTAAAAACAATCATTTAACAATTTGATATAAATACTAAATTATTCAACAACCTTCTTTATATTTAGACAGTCTGTTACTATTTCCTTTGCTTAGTCTATAATAAAAAAAAAAAAAAACGCATCTAACCCTTCGAACGTCTGTGTACGTTCGCACGGGCCCAGCGCACTATTTCACACTTTATCAGCGGCGAGCGGCTCCCCGGGCGCGAGTATAACTCAGGTGTTGCCCGTACCGGCCTTCTCAGTGTTGCAATTAAATAAACGCGGCCGCAGCAACGTAGTGATGGAGGTCTTTGTAATGTTTCCATTGACAGTTTGGTTTAAGTCTGTTTGTAGCTAAGTATTTAATTGAAAATTATTTTAATTTATAACAAATTTAGTATTGAGCAAATTTTTTTTAATACAACTTAGAATGGCAAACAAGTTGACGGCCCACCTGATGGAAAGTGGTAACCGTCGCCTGTAGATATGAGCAGTAGCATGGACATAACAGAGTATACTGTTTCGCCCACGATACACCCCATGCGTTGCCATTCCTGAGGACTCGGTTGTTATTCCTCTGTACCCGGTACTGTATATTGTATTATGAAATTTTGTAAGGATGGATGAATGGATGGATTTTTGTTACTCTTTCATGCAAAAACCACTGAACGGATTTGAATAAAATTTGATACACGGATATGTTATATCCTAACTTACCAGATAGGATATTTTACGTACTGACTCAAGCGGGCGAAACTGCAGTATACAGTTAGTAATCCAATATATTTTTATTAATTGACTGCATTAAGTTCATAGGTGTATTTTTTTTGTTGGATGAAAATGGATTGGTAACCCCGCCCGCGCTAACGGGATACGCTGGCGGAGCACCAGTGAAGGGTGATAGATGAGAATGAAAACAGGCCAGTTAGCCCATCATGATGAATTCATCATGAAGAATTAATCATGATAGTTTCCAGGGGAACCGCGTGGAAGTCGATCTGGTTAGGTATATTGCTAGCAATGTGTTTTTTAGTCTCCATTACTAACAATCCCTTTCCCCCTAGTTTATAGGTGTAGGTACACCATATCTGAACTTTGTCTCTTATGACTAGGTACATTTTAAGTTTGAGTGCACTACACAACAACTCATGCATTTACAACACATTAAATCAGTATAATAACTTATCCTAACTTAACATACAATTAAAACAACATCCTTGTTCACTTAACCTTTCCAAAAATATGTAAATACGTCGAGACGAGCGGTTTAGGGTTATAGTGAAAGCCGCATCATATAAGGGCGGGGTCACAGAACCAGCGAGAGGTCGAAACCGAAGTGTAAAATGTACTTGTTGCCTTTTACGATATCTGTTTTGTTCCTTATACAAATAGAGTTAGGTCGCTCGTGCATTACGCGACTGTATAAGCGATTATTAATTGCGTAGAATGAAGAATATTATTTTACATAAATCTTCTTCTTTTAATAATGGTTTTTCAACTATTGTAACATATAATAGCAACCTGTTATTAATATTTGTCTTTGTCTCTTGTGAGACGTATTTAGAATTCAATGCTAATTATACCCAAATAATTGTAAAATTACTGTATAAATAAGTAAAATAAAAAGAATAACTGTTGAGTTTCTTGTGAGTTTTTCTCAGCAGACTAATAACATTTCGAAGCAGAAGAATTATATAAAAGTAATTATTCGAAAGGGGGAAAATTGTTAATAAGTTTGTTTAAATTTCTCTCTTTTTTCTTTCTAAACAATAACCATTTTAATGTAAATTAAACTGGCTTCTTTTTGTTGTAAAAACTCTATAGTCGTTTTTTTTTATTAATGTTCTATAATCAAAATATTAAATACAAAAATATAACAATATAATAATTTATGACAGTTTGCTATTCTCTTCTAAGCTTCACATAATATATACATTTTTATTATTCATCAAACTGAGCTTATTATTTTCAACATTCGTTATCAGCACGAGGTAAGGAATTTATTTAAAAGAAAATTCTACTCATTTATAATGGCTGGGATGAATTTGAATTGTATAAAAATGTTGGTGAAACGTGAAGATTATACAGCATGGAAATTCAAAATGAGAATGCTGTTGGTGCACGAAGAGTTGTGGAATACAATAGATGGTTATGAATCGTCTGACGATACACCTTCTCATGTAAAAGCACGTAATGATCAGAAAGCATTGTCAAAAATCTGTCTTTCTGTGGATGGTGCGGCAATGACGCATGTGAGGACAGCAACGACAGCGAAAGAGGCATGGTATGCATTACAAAAGGCATATGAAGACCAAAGTCTTGGTCGGAAGTTGTCATTGGAGCGACAGCTGTACAGGTACTCCCTATCAGATTTTACCGATATTGAGTCGTACATTAATGCAGTCATGACAACTGCCCAGAATTTGGCAGACATTGGCAAAAAAATCGAAGATAGCTCTCTTGCTGCGATTTTATTAGGCGGACTAACATCTCGTTATGATCCTCTAGTAATGGCTCTAGAACATTCAAACGTCGAAGTAACATCAGAAATGGTTAAGACGAAGTTATTGAGTGAAATGTCAAAGGTGGCTCAGAATGATGATGTTGCAGCATTTCGTACTTCACAATTAAAAGCGAAGACGAAGAAACCGATTATATGTTTTAAATGTAGAAAACCTGGACATAAGAGCCCTGATTGCCCTATTAAAAAGGCAAATATGTCAAAAATGGAACAAAGCATAGAAGATACAACAGATTGCTTGTCAGAAGTGGCTATGTCATCCCTAAATAACCAGAACTCTGATAAATGGATAATCGACTCTGGAGCATCGGGACATATGACTTCACACGGTGAATGGCTCAAAAATTATCGTTCTATAGATAGTGGAAGCATAACTGTAGCAAACGGACAAAAATTGCCAGCTGTGGGTATTGGTGAGGTATCAATTAATACCAACTCTGTAGTATCAAAAATAAATAATGTTATTTATGTTCCTAGTTTAAAATGTAATTTACTTTCTGTAAAGAAAGTTGTCGAAAAAGATTTTTCTGTTGTTTTTGATAAAAATGGTTGTAACTTTTATAAATCTTGTGATGTATCTTTTGCTAATAACCCTATTTTGCACGGTTCTTTTAGTGGTGGAATGTATAATTTAGATTGTTCTATTAACTTGCCACAAAATGTTTCAGCCTATAATGTGCACTCTGAACTCTCAAACTTTAAAATTTGGCATAAGAGATTAGGACATCTCTGTCGCATAGGTATGGATCTACTTAGAAAAGGTCTAGCAGTTGGAGTGGAGTACAAGGAGGTTGACAAGGAACCATGCATACCCTGCGTGGAGGGTAAGCAAGCAAGAAAACCTTTTAAACGGTTGAAAAGTAAGAAAGCTACGTCAGTTCTAGAATTAATTCACACAGATTTATGTGGACCATTTCAAACAACCTCTTTTCAAGGTAATAAATATATATATATATATATAGATGATTTTACCAGGTTTATATTTATTTATTTTATGTCTTCTAAGACAGATAAGTCAAATCAAAGTTTTCTATTTTCAAATCTCTTGTTGAACGTGAAACTGGCTCAAAAATAAAAATAGTGCGATCTGATAATGAATCTGAGTACGTCAACAATGAATTTGCTGATTATTTGGCTTCAAATGGTATCAAGCACAAAACTACGGTGCCCTATAGCCCTCAGCAAAATGGAGTGAGTGAACGATGCAATCGTATATGGAGAAAGCCCGTTGCATGTTGTCTCATTGTTCACTTGCGAAAGCTTATTGGCAAGATACTGTAGCGACTAGTGTATATTTAAAAAATAGGTCGCCACATCGTGCTCTTAATAAGAAAACTCCTTTTGAGATATGGTACGGATTTAAACCAAACTTATCTCATCTTAAAGTCTTCGGATGCAGAGCTTTAGTTCATGTTCCTTCTTGCCAAAGAACTAAGCTAGATGTAAAAGCAACTGAACATATTTTTATAGGATATTCAGATGAAGAAGTTACTACTTCCGAAGTGCGAAAACACCTAGAAAGTTAGTAAAATCAAGAGATGTAACCTTTTTTGAAGATAAATTTACAGGACTAACAATTGAAAAGGCAGACGATGTAAACTGTGATACAAGTTACTTATTTTCAAAGACCTCATCCTCAGAAGAAGCTTCATTATCTTCTCCTTCAATTGGCGGAGGTGGTGATACAGCAATTGAGGAACAAGTTGACAATTCTGTTAGTACTGAAAAATAATTAATTCTTTATCTCCGTCATCGGGTCTTTCAAGTAACTCCAATGACGATAGATATGGAAGAAGATACCCTGAAAGAATACGTAAACCTCCAAACTATTTTTCTTATAATACTCTAAGCGATGATCCGCTGTGCGGTGATCCTTTGACTTATCATGATGCCATTACAAGAGATGATAAAAATGACTGGATCACTGCGATGAATAATGAGTATGATGCTTTATTAAAAAGAGAAACTTGGGTATTGGTGGAAAAACCGAGATTTAAATCTTGTATTCCGTCTAAGTGGGTTTACAAATTGAAAAGAGATGCTGAAGGAAATATAGTCAAGTATAAAGCTCGTTTAGTAGCTAAAGGTTTTACACAAATAGAAGGTGTAGATTATTATGACACTTTTTCTCCTGTTGTACGCTCCTCATCGTTGCGAACGCTGTTAGCATTAGCAGTACAGGAAGGATACAAAATACGTCATATGGATGTAGACACTGCCTTTTTATGTGGTGATTTGGAAGAAGAAGTCTATATGGATCAGCCAGAAGGGTTTGTCCAGAGAAAGGAAGATGAAAATAAGGTATGTTTATTGAAAAAGGCCTTATATGGTTTGAAACAAGCTCCGAGAGCTTGGAATATAAAGTTAAAACAAACTTTGTCAACTATTGGGTTCACTCAAACACCATCAGAACCTTGCGTGTTTACTAAAAATATTTCGAATACTCCTTGGTTATAGCCATATATGTTGATGATCTTTTAATTATGTATAAAAATGAAGTAACATTTGACAACTTCAAATGTGAGTTGGAAAATTATTTTTCACTTAAAGATCTTGGTATTATTAATTATTTCATAGGCATAAATATATCTTGCCGAGAGAATATTATTAAAATATGTCAAAGTACGTATATTGAAAGTTTGTTAAAAAGGTTTATGCAAAACTGTAAAGTTTCAACACCCCTTGCTCAAAAGAAACTGGAACCTAGTACAGGTGAGTCTAAATGTTCCTATCAGGCATTAATTGGCTGTCTTATGTATTTTAAATACAAGGCCTGATATAGCTTACGCAGTGAGTTACTTAAGCCAATTTAACTCCAATAATGATCAATCTCATTGGAATGCTGCTAAGCGATGTCTTCGATATTTAAGTGCAACAAGCATGTTGGTATTTCATACAGAAAAACTAAAGACTCCTCTATATATATACTCAGATGCTGACTTCGCAAACTGTCCTGTTAGTCGTATATATATATATATATACTCGCAAAAGGCCCTATTTCTTGGGAATCAAGAAAACAGCCTACAGTCGCATTGTCCTCTGCGGAATCCGAATACATGGCGCTATCAGCAGCTGCTAAGGAAGGTTGTTTCTTAAAACGTTTTGTGGCAGAAATAACAGGTAAAACTCTAAATGTTGTCATTTTTTCTGATAGTCAGAGTGCCCAGAAACTTGCGTTGAATCCAGTCCATCACAATAGAACTAAACATATAGACGTAAAGTTTCATTTTATTAGAGAAAAAGTAAATGACAAAATTATAGAATTAAGGTATATGCCCACTGATTCACTACCAGCGGATGTTTTGACAAAACCTTTAGGTCATGTTAAGCATTTACGATGTATGACGAATATGGGCATTGGGTAACCTTTTATCTTGTTATTTTTGTACCAGTATTTTTGTTAAGTAATATTTTTGTTATATATATATTTTGATTACGGGAGGATATGTTGTAAAAACTCTATAGTCGTTTTTTTTATTAATGTTCTATAATCAAAATATTTACAAAAATATAACAATATAATAATTTATGACAGTTTGCTATTCTCTTCTAAGCTTCACATAATATATACATTTTTATTATTCATCAAACTGAGCTTATTATTTTCAACACTTTTTGAATATTGTTACTTAGCTACAACCTTTTTCGCGACCGAAGCATCTCTTACCTGCAAATTTGACCATTATCGTCACTTGTGATTCTTTACATATATAACAACTCGAGAAACAAAACAATAACAGGTAAAAATTCCCGCCAATCAGCGAAACATCGTAGGTTTAGTTAATGGTGGTAGGTCAAATAATATTTTGGCGAAATTATCCAATTAAAATTAGTTTGAGAGATACGTTAAGAGAAATAGTATCTCAAAATCATTTCATTTAATCATATTTTTGACACATGAATTTATTATGATCAAATATAGATTAGTCATGTACGTTGCGTTATAATGTGCGAGGTGCCTTACAGAGTAGGAAGACAGGTCAACTTTCTTGGTCGAATCAAAGCGTGGCGCCTGTTGAAATGTGCTCCCAGTGCGCTCCTAGGACCAGAATGTTACTGGTGACGATGTTCACGACAGCGGTACGCTCGCCCCCTACCATGTTGCATTATCATGTGTTAGACATGTTCGACATATTAGACATATCGATAGTTTTTATTATTATTTCAACCGTTAACTGTCCACTGCTGGGCCTGAAGCCTTTCCCAAAAGGAGAGTTTTGCCAGTAGTTGCCATGCTTGGCAGGCGGGTTGGTAACCGCAGTTAGGGTTGCCCATTCTATGTCGGGGCACACACAACGATGGATAGTTAACTACTATTATTTCCTAACTACGTAGATACAAAATTTTACATAATATTGAAAAGATCCGATTTTGATGCATTCTTACGACAAACAAGCTGACGGCTTACACAATAGAAAGTGAGAACTGTTGCATGTAAATATGAACAGCACTATTAACGTCGATGTATATACCGTGATGCCCACATGGACTAAGGGCATCTTATTCTGTAATTTCACTATCGTATTCACCATTCAAAAAGTTATACAGCCATTAAAAATGATTAATATTGTTCTAAAGATTATTCGATTTTATTTTACAGATCTAGGTGTTATCTTGCGGAAGTCCATATCATTGGTTATTTGATTAAAATTATTTTGTTTAATTCCGCTACTATTAGTATGTGTGTGACTGCCAACACTCGAAGATTGACCATCACTATTACTACCAGAAGTTCCACAACCTTCCATATTAGCCATTAATCTCTGTTTCATCTCTAAACAAGATTATTAAATTGCTATTCGGAGCTTACTGTTAATCGTTAGGCCGAACTGCGAATGACACTGTCGAAAATTAGTCATTCACAGATTGGTCGACGAATGGTATTATTTTATTAAAAAAAAATATATATTTTAGAATTTAATAAGAAGCTTTTCCCATCTAGAATATGATATATCTGAAATAAAAAAAAAATGTTGTTATGATTGATAGCAAAAAAATATTCAAATAAATAAATATAGTAATGACATTGTATCGTTACTGCAATGTTTTCAAAAAATTATTGTTGTACTTAAAAATTTCCACATCTTATATAAATCCATTTTTGTTTTTAACCTCTTCACTTTCCTGGAAAAGAATCAATTTCTCTACCTCGTTTTTTTTCCTGATTAACGACAATTCTCAATAACCAGTTATTAGATAAGAAGCAGAAGCAGTCGTGTTTGCTTGGCTGTGTTTTGGTTTGAAGGGTGGGATATGGCAGTGAATTTACAGGGTACAGAGGAATAACACCTGAGTCCTCAGGAATGGCAACGCATGGGGGGTATCATGAGCGAAACAGTAACTTTATTGAGTCCATGGTACTGCTCATGT
>NW_026442117.1:3920000-4202500 GCF_026898425.1 Galleria mellonella
AGAATATACTGTTTCTCCCATGATACTCCACATGCGTTGCCATTCCTGAGGACTCAGGTGTTTATTCCTCTGTACCTTGTAAATTCACTGCTATATCGCAGCCTCCAAACCGAAACGCAACCCAAAACTAAAATAGCAAAAAAGTTGTCGTATAAAAATTAACGACAGAACACAAAGTTTAAAAAAAAAAACAGAAACACAACCATGCATACACAACTGCATCACGGTAGAAACACGAATCGGACAGAGGTACCCAAGCAAACGACTTTTGTACAAACCCTTCTTTTGGTATGTATATATTCATAGTATTATACACATTCCTTAACTATATTGATATATAATTTTAGTACAATACTTAATACAAAACATGGGACAGATAAAGGAAATACTGTCATGTTTTAAAGGTCAGTTAAAACTATGGCCTGGAATAGAGCTGGCTGGAACAGAATGCATGGATTAGTTGCCACGAAAAGAGAAAACTCTAAAATAAAAAAATATATCTTAAGATAAACAGGAACGTAATGATTTTTAACATATATACAGTTCATCTTTAGCACCATGTAATATGAGTCAATTGTTACAAATTAATAATTGGCGATAGTTACTCCCACTAACACAGATAGGCAGTCAACTTGTCTTTTCTAGGAGTTAATCAAAGAAGAGACTGACTGAAAACAAGCGCTGTGCAGCTGTTCATATTGTACTGTGACAGTCGCAGCATCAACTAGGCCAGAGCCATTTGCCTAGTATAATAAATGATAAGATTATGTGTACTTGTAATATTCCTGGCAATAAATATTATTCTATTTTCAAAAGTTCACTTTACATAAAAAAAATTTAAAGCATAATTCATGGCCTTTCGTTTATGAGTCCAGTTCGCTCTTGACGGGTTTTATGATAAAAATAATAAATAAATACGGCCATTTCGAGGCGTCCATTTTCCTTAAAAAGCTATGAAATGTCATCGGAATGTTTCATTAGGTAATAAATCATTGTAAATAGCTAAGGTAAAGTCAAACGCAAAAATTGATGCCGAGTCATTTATTTTTTGGTTAATGTACCGTGTAAACGATTCTTAATTATACTCATAATTATAAGGCATCTATAAAGATCTATACTATATCTTGTGTATAAAATCTTGACTGACTGACCCATTAACGTAGAGCCGACTACTAAGGTTAGAATTACCAAATTTTGACAGTAAATTCCTTTTTATGACCTACACAAGTAATAAGAAAGGATTTTTCGAAACTCGGCCTAACTTCGAAAGGATTTAATACACATTTATAACATAAGTGTGGAGGTTTGCATGGATTTTTTTTCACAAATATATAATTGAAATTTATTGTTAATGCTCTTAAATAAAATTAATTAAATTTATTTTCAGCATATCTCAAAATTCAACCCCTAAGAGTATATTAAGAAAGGGAAATGCCTTGACTGACTCATTAACGCACAGCCGAAACTACTAAAGCTAGAAATACTAATTTTAGACAGTAGATTCCGTTTATAACCTTGTGTAAGTTGTAAAAGGAATCTACTGTAAAGTTTTGTTTTTATATTTATTTCTTGTATAAAAATTCATAATTTAACTTAGTTTCAGTATTAAAAAAAAACTCCGGTGCCAAATATTAGGTATAGGAAGAAAGGGATTATTAGTAGTAAGGATTTATCAGCCCCATTGCTGGCAATATACCCTATCAGGTCGACCTCCACCCCTTAAAAACCACCTTTGTTAATTCACATAGAATTCTTCATGATGAGCTAACTAGTCTGCTTTCAATCTCACTTATCATCCCTCACTAGTCTCTCGCCAGTGCATACAGATAGCTCAGACAGGGATACAATTCCATTATCATATAAAAGTACTACGTATATACCGAATTTAATGATTACAGATTGAGTCATTATGGTACCATGAGGTAACAAATTCACTTTCATTGCTAGCAATACACCCTGTCAGATTGACATCCACATGGTCCACCCAGGAAACCATCGTGCTGAATTCCAGGTGTATTCATCACGATGGGCTAACTAGTCTGGCTTTTCATCCTTACCTATCATCCTTCACTGGTACCTCGCCAACGTAGTATACCGCTAGCACAGGCGGGATTACCATTACATTATCATCCATAAAAAAAACAATCTCGCCTTCACATTCATATACTAGTAAAGAACAAGATTACTAAGTTAAGAAAGTTTTACCCGATTAGTTCTCAAGATAAACCTTCGGTATTTAGTCAAAGTTCGCTACTTGAGGTTTATAATACTAAGAAACGATTTTAGCTGGTTTTAATAGGCTTATGTTAATCAAAATAATCCTTAATTGGTCATTTGTAGCCTGAATTCTAAAGGTTCCTATTGTTTCATCGTCTAGGTATTTATTTTTGAGACCTACCCATTGAAGTTTGTATTAATTGAGGTTAATTCTGAAGTAAGAATAATTCTTTAAACTTATATATAATATGAAAATAAACAACATACAAAAAAAAGCAATCACAAAATATTTCAAAGTAATTTTAAATATAAATATATTAAATATTAGTAATAGAAAACACTGATGACAAATTAAATTAATTTTGCCGTGTGATCCCAGCATAGAATAGGCCACCCCTTCTTTACCCGTGGATTTTGTAAGAGGCTACTTCAAAACTTTGTGGTCAAGGGATGTGCAACGCCGTCCCTCTAAGAATATCAACAAAGCCTAACTGCGGTTGCCAATCTATCCACTAAACTTGGCAACCACTAAAGAAACCCCCTTTTTGGAGGAGGCCTATATTCAGCAGTGGACAACTGACGACTGACATGATGATAATTTGATAGAATTTTTTAGAAGTCAAAATTCAAAAGGTTAAGGGTATAAAATCGTCAAATCCTTTTATGAAACAATAAACACCTACTCTTCTGCGACTTTTTGTTATCCTATTCTATGGCAATGTAGACTACAATTGCGAAATAAAACCTTACCTACCATTAATAGTTAGGGTTATGATGCGATAGAATAAAAATAAGCAGTACGTCAAATCTATAAGAAATAATAAACCAAAACATTTGTTCCAATACGAATTTTGTAATTACAATTACTATGTATTATATTAATGGGTAATTTTCAACAACTCCGATTTCTGTATAATTACAGTGCACTATTTTGGGTTCGAGTCTTCAATAGAAAATAATGTCCCCAGAAAGTATTTGATAAAATGTTTCCTTTTATATTTCAGTGGCATTGGCTTTTCTAGGGACTCGAAGATGGAAGCACAATTGAAAGGTCCATCGAAATTGGATAAGCGTCGCACGTGTTGAAAATCACCTTAATACAGATGAACTGAGTACCCCTTCAATTGTAAGTCGCTTAAAAATAAATATGAATCAAACCGTATCAGGTCAAAAAGATATGACTTAATAAACACCTTAAAATGTACCGTCCAATTAATAAAAATAAATCCTAATCGACTTCCATGGTCTTTACCTATTAAATTGTAATTATTGATAATAATATCTACTTGCAAAATTATGAAACTATGCCATTTCTTTGGATTATATCCTAGATTTGCTTGAATCGTATTCCGATAAGCTACGCCATAGGTCTTCTTCGCCTTCGCATATAATGACAGAAGCCTACTTAACACCAGAGGGAGCCACCCCACATAAAAAATGAGCTTGAACGCTTACCCGTCTGGCTCTCTAGATAAATAGCAAGCGAATCCATTAATGGATTCATTATAGCGAGTCCATGATTTAAAATGAGACATCGAACATTGCTGTCTTACTCTGTTTCATGGACTCGCTAGCAATGATGATTCTATTATTGGATTCGCTTGCCACTTGGCTAAAAGTCCCGTTCGTAAGTGGAACTACTCTTTGTTTAACATACACTGTGGCGTTTGACTACGCTGAAGTACAGACATCGGTGTAGCGTGCCCATAACAGTCCTTTGGTCACATTTTACGTCTGACATATTCCCGAAACGTGTAAGTGCTTTTACAGTTTTCCTTTTCACAGAGTCATAAAGGATTTTATGCACTCCTATTATTTTATTTATGCATTTATTACGAATGATGTCTTTTTAACGTTTCCTATAATGATTCATTAAGATAAAAGATAGATGTAAATAATGATGAACCTTGGTAAGATGAATTAACGGTTAATTCTAAAAAAAAAAAAAAACAATAATAGGCGATCTACAACAAAAGGAATTATTTTATATTCATATTACAAAGAGGAAAGAATCGATTGTTTGTTTGTAACGAATAAACAAAAAAATTTTTTTTTTCGGCAAAGCGCAACTTTAATTTAAATAATTACTTTTAGCTTATTTAAATAATTAATTAATAATGTCATTATTTTTATTTTCATTACGAATAGTAATAATAGACACAAAATTTTGAATTATGAATTGATATAAATATTGTCAAACTTACACTTATTATTCCAAACGGAGGCGAATACAGGCTATTTTAAAATCCATTCAGACAATATTCAGTCACGTAGTCGAAGTTGCATGCTAAAACTAGTCGTAAATAAAGGAAATGTTCTGTTGAAATTATAATTTCAAATAGCACGCTCCCGTCCCCTCTATTGAAACAACAATTGAAGTCAAGACAGTTGTTATTGTCCAATGAACAAAGAATAATGTATTGCTTTGCCAATAACCAACCTCCACTGACCTTCTGACAGCTGCAATGTCCACCATTTTATAGTTCTTATTTTATTTGTCTTTAAGATTTGCCAGGATTGCTTGTTCCTGTTCATTTTATGATATTGGATTTGATTGCCCTTTTACGTCGTTCCTTACGGAGTATACTCATACTAATTCATAAAGGAAACTTCAAAATCACTTACAGTTTTTAATTACATTAGCCGTTAACCATCCACTGCTAAACATAGGGCTCTCTATAAGGGGTTTTTGTCAATAGTTGTCACGCTTGACAAACGGGTTGGCAAGTTAGAATTTGGTGATGTTTTAAGAAGGATACTGCTGCCCATCCTTGGACTATTAAGTTCCCGTAGTCGCCTTTTATATCACTCATGGGAAAGGAAAAGAAGGCCCATTCTAAGGCAGAACCAGATGTCAGTTTTTAAAGTAGACATTGTATTTTTGAAAATACAACTATTAAATTTCTTGAAAGTTTTACCATAGGTAGAATTTGTAAAAAAGTCGTTTGCTCGGGCACCTCTGTCCTCTTTGTGTTTCTATTGTGAATCAGTTGTTTTTGCGTGGCTGTGTCTTTGTTTGAAGGGTGGGATATGGCAGTGAATTTATAGGGTACAGAGGAATAACACCTGAGTCCTCAGGAATGGCAACGCATGGGGGGTATCATGGGCGAAACAGTATACTCTGTTATGTCCATGGTACTGTTCATGTCTATAGGCGACGGTTACCATATTTTATCAAGTGGGCCGTCTACTTGTTTGCCATTCTAAGTTGCATAAAGAATGTTTCAACAGATAACAAAAGCAGTATTAAAATCAGTTCTGAACATATATTTCTAATTTGTTTGAATAATCTATTCCAAATTGCTATTTTTCAATTTTTTTTTCCCAAGTAGAGTTGCCATCAGGCAGGCGATCGGTCGTAAAACTAAAAGCCAAAGCAATTGGGTAATATGGATAAAAACATATTACGCCGACCCAAAAATTTTTATAATTAAGATAAGGGTAGGAAGATGACGAATCTGCTTCAATTTAACCAAACTTCATGATTTTTAACTTTGAATGTGGTAGTTTTCAACTAAAATTCACTATTAACTTAAATGACTACTTACTATTAAATTCTTCTTTTTCAAATTAAAGTAAATACCAGATTTTCTACACAAATGTGGTAATAAGATGTTTTTAATGATACTTACAATGGCAAACAAGCCTACGGTTAACTTGTTCGATTGGAAAAAACAGGATTATTAGTAATAGAGTCGACTTCTACACGGAACCTGGAAATCATAATTAATTCTTGTTAAAATAGTCAGGATGGGACAACTGACCTGATTTCATCCTCTCCCCTCATTTATGCAAACATTCTATTTTCCAACACAATTACTTACATTATTATTTATATTTTTATTATTTTATTTATTTATAATATATATGATATATAATGATAATAATAAACTTTTTATTGCGCACAAAAGAGATATATACAAGAAATATTTATACAAAATGTGCATATTATAAAAGGAAGCCTTATTGCTAAAAGCAATCTTTTACAGACAACCTAGATATATTTTTGTTAATCTTTACAGATTTATCTATGCACTCGCCAAAAACCATAGAACAATATAGTAATACATTAATTAAAAAAATATATTATATAAAAAATATTAAAAAAATATTTTGTTATTAATTTATATTATTATTTAATAACAAAATTAATTCAAAATAACATTCTGGCAACTTTAAACAACACAAGCTGGCAATGTCTTAGACGACATACTTGGAATAAATTAGACAACTCTCAAGCATTCTATATTATTAAAGTGAAAATGCTTTTGAATAAATATTTTGCAATATTATAGACACGAAATGACGCTCATTAATTTGTAAATGCAAAAACGTATAATTATATTACTAATAATTGAAAATTTCTATAGAAATTCCTTTTAAGAAATGGGTATATAAAAAAATACAATTTCCATAGGAATGGAAGATAGGAATTCGCGAAGTGAATTTGCGAGCAGCATTACCAGAATTCATTTTTTATTTTGATTTCAGAATAAATACACATTTATTCACGAATCAAAATAAAAAATGAAAGATAAAAAGTAGTGATATAATGTCATGAATGAGATACATCGGAAATCGTATCAATTTGGTGATTAAAAATTGTATTTTTTGGATAGAAATAAAAAATCATATCTGGCAACTCTGGCTACGAGTAAAATTATTATACAATTACGTTTACTTTTTTATTTATACGACTTAGAATGGCAAACAAGCTGACGGCCCACCTGATGGAAAGTGGTAACCGTCGCCTATAGACATGAGCAGTACCATGGACATAACAGAGTATACTGTTTTATATGAAAACAAAATTAGTTATCTTTTTTCATAGTTCAGTCATAGCAAAACACACCTACAAACAATTGTTCCTTTCGATTATAAAAATAATTATCAAAATTACTTCAAAATCATCGACATAATCGCATAACATTTGGCCACAACAGAATATCAGTGTTTTGCTTTTTAGAGGGCAAAGCAATAAACTGAGTTGTGACCATTTTGTTACTGTGGCATATGCACGAAATAAAATAGTATGATACTTATTTATTTATTTTGTAAATCTATTCTTTTATTTCTTTTTTACGTATGTCTCTATATATGTTGTTATTTGGTGTGCTATAAGTAATGTTTTACAAATATAAATCAGGGAGCCCATTTTACAGAATTAAACATGACAGAAAGGACATCGTTTATTAATATAAAAGAATTTTTGTGAATACATGTGCGTAAAACCATAAGTTAGTTGGTGACATTCCATATTGAATAAGTAGATATATATTACTAAATATAGGTATATATAAATATCACTAAATGCTATAATAAAATTAATTCAGTGGCATTGTAATCCACATTTTGTAGATACTGTTTTATCTAATAATAATAATGCTTTAAAACTCTAACTATTTGGCACAATTATACTTACCAACCAACTAATTTTATGTGTTTGTCAAACTGCGAACATTTGGCTCGGTTTGTCTTCGTCAATTAAAACTTTGCTCTATCCGGGGCAAATATAGTTGTACCTAGAATCAGCTGCAATTTAAGTTGTCAGATTTAAAAGATTGGTTTTACCAGACTCGGTATAATTCGGATTAACTCCGAACACTATGCGGTATCGATTCGATTTCAGTTTTTAATTGACTTTTGAACAAGTATATTTTGCTTGTATGTTTTGCAAATCACAGATCAGAAAAAGTTAATTTTATTATTCTGAGCAATTCAAATTGACTTCTTATTTGAAACGAATATAGTGCATCTATAATAAATCATTTCGTTGTTATCGATTTGAATTTAGAACGTTATTTGAATTTAGAATTGTATAAATAGTACATCAAGTGTCAAACACGGGGCAAATTTTAGTCAACTAATTTGACGTTTGCCTGACAAAATCACATTTTTTATTTTTTTTTTTTTTTTTTTTTTTTAATCAAAACCAAACGCATATTTTTTTATTTAGTGTTGCAAGTTTAAAATCAAAACTAATTTTACAATAATTAAAAATTACGACAAGGATTCAAAATTTCCCAGTACAGGTCGTTTTTTTAAATTACAATTAGGAACTATTTTTTTCTTGGTATATGCAATATAAATGTACATATTACTTACAAATTATTATACACATAATAATTAAAATGGCGGCCATTTTCAATGCCTTAAAAACTAAAATTTATTTTATATCTGTACTCAGATATAAATCAAAATAATCAGTAAAGATAAGCATCATTGCGAATCATTACGTACTGTTTATCTTCTTCTTTTAAATATATTCATAAAATTTTTATATCTTTTTTATTTTTCAATTTAACCTCACAATATAATTTCTCCAATATACCGAGTAATAAAATATACGTTATGGACATTTTATTTACGCACACATAGATAAAAAAGATTACCTATTTATTGCTATTTTTAGCTAAGCATTTATATGGTATCTGTACCTAACAATCTGTATCTAAGTGGCCAGTATTATACTTTCATCAAAGAGTTTCTAGTCTATTCTCATATAAACACGAAGGTCCCTCATATGTTGTATCCAACAAGGATTTTTTTAGCTCTCCAAAGTGCGAGGCAAGTGACAATCGTTTTTTAAATGATCCAGACATAATTTTTTATTCTTTATTATACACAAACATAATGATAGGAGTAATTAATTTTAATGTAATGTACAGAGATTATTTTAGATATACAGACATTTAGCTTTCTATCCGATCTCTAAATCTCCGAATTGCAGTCGAATAGTGTCCGATTGAGCTGTCAGTTCAGTTTACGAATTCTATTTATACCCATTGCGGTCACTTTTGAGGTATTATTTCCCTAAACCAATCTCTAAAATTGAAATTTCAATTTGGTACAGCGAAATCTTCATTTTAGAATCTAATAAGAACTAATTTTGTAATAAATTTTATTAATTTTTTTTATAATTTTAGTTTATGACACAGCAACGGTCCGAGACTAACAAATTAAAATAATAGATTAAGAAATTCTTCAAAAAAGTTATATTAAGGTTTCTTCAAGCTCAACAATGCGCAAGTGACACTCCTAGTATTGCAGACGTCCATAGGTTACAGTGACTGTTTACCATCTGACGAGCATGCTTGTTTACCACCTTTATGATATAGAAAAAAAATAGATTTAGAGAAATAGCGTCCCAGAATCGGCTTCATTACCTAACATTACGTTACGTACCTTCCACGTATCCACATCTAAAAATCAATGTGTGTAACGAAAACAGATCTGTTATTTTTAAACATACTGTATTCGCACCTGACAGAAAAGAAAATAATTAGAAGTGACGTCACGGAACCTGCGTCTAGACAATTGCGCCTGTGACGCACAATCTAAACGTTTGAGTACTAATCGATATTGATAATAAGCTTTATCAGTAACCCAAACATATGACCGTATAATAATTAAAATAAATAATAAATAATTTACTTCTCTCCAATTAGTTACAAAACTTAGTTAAACACGAGTACCTTAGACTATATAGACGGAGTGTCTCCACACAAAGGGTTCGAGAAAAGCGGGTCAACTTTTTCATACAACTATGCGTGATAAATAGTTATAAGTGATTCCTTTATAACTACTATATTTATTATGACTTATAAATTTTGCACCTTTTTAACGTGTATACATTCATTTTCTTTATTAAATAATCAAGATATATGATGTGCGTAAGTAATAAAAAATTCGAGTCAGCTAGTTTGATAATTAGCTGACAAAAAGTTAACTCGATGCTCTATCTATATAATCTAAGACGAGTATCTACTTATATATATAATAATAATGCGTTTTCATTGAAGAAAACTAGTGTCTGCGCTAGATAGGAATAAACCAATTTAACTCACAAGTCACCAGACTTCCTCCGCGCTTGTTTGATTACATAAAGTCTATTACAATTTTATACTTTTTTATATATTAAACTTTAACGTAGAACCTAATAGTTTAATAAAGTGAATTATCGTTTATTCAATAAGAAATAAAATAAAACCTGATATAGAAATAATAAAATTACAATAGGACAATAAGTAGTTGCTAAGGAGTATCATGAACTTGATTAATATTTTTATTTCAAGTTTTTATTTAACTTACTTCTGTAATAAGTTCTTTTCATTTGAAATTTGTAATCCATTTTTAATCACTTTCTGTCATTGGACTGTAATATGGTATACTCATATAAGTTAAGTGAGAATACAATATTATGGTATTATCGACTTGGTCTGATGAAGAATAAAATTGTCTATAAGTATGCGTGATAAAAACGTAATTTTTTCACTCGCTTGGTTTGTCATAAAATCTCTCTTCAGTCGTACGCTTTTGGTAGAGTAGTCGTGGTTTTTATGATTATAGTGGATCGTCGATGAGGCCCTTCTTCGCGATTGAGGTCCTCTCGATGTCGACTCCATCTACTTCTCTTCACAGCCAAGCGAGAGCATTCCACATTAGACTGCTGTGTGGCCGTTTTGATGATGATACGTTGACTAATTGAACTAACTGGAGAGAAGTAAATTCATTTATTATTTGTAAAACACATTAATAAAAACTATAACCCCGCGTAATTCCTAGAGTCAGATTATGAAACCTAAAAGGTATAGAGTTTGTTTTTAAAACTGTTAATAAATAAACTTATTGATATATTAAATAAATATTTGTTTAAGGATACTAAAACTTCCGTATTTTAAAATAACTATGTTACGATCTCTAGGTATTCGTATATAACAAGCGTATCGGAAAAGACACTTGGAAGTGACACTAATTAACACTTCATTCCTTCTACTTAGCTGTGTAAACTATCACTGTATTTATAATATATTTTAGATTTATTTTCTGAGGGTATACTGCAATAATTAAAAAAAAAAAACAGTGACAACGAAACAAAAATATATAACCGTAACAAATACAAAATATATCCTTATTCGGGACATATAAAATGGTATCACTATTTAATTTGAACAGGTAATGCAAACAATGTTTTAATATTGCAAATAAGTTATCTAAAAATAAAAGCGTATATTTTGCTTATAATGTTGTCTCATTTTAGCTATTTCTGTCATTGCGTGACATATCTATTAGGGCAGCAGATACTGTCTCAAATTCATGTACAAGACAATTAAACCTAAATTAAGAATAGGCTTTATACGCTATTAAAATTAGTAAAAAAGAGAGATCTCAATCTTTAACATTAGCTTGTGTTATTCTATATCTAAAACATTATTTGCAAAATTTCATATCTCGCATCCAGACATGATTTTCTCATCTACGGAATTAAATTGAACCACTCATCTTTAAAAGCACTCATTTCTTCATCTTTATAAGGATGAGATAATTTTAAATATTAATTCCGTAGGAGTATTTCATCTCTAAACGAAAAAATAGGGCATAGAAAATTATGAGTATACGTTCGAGCACAACAGAGCTTGCTAAATTTTCTTTTGTTAAAACTCTGATTAATAACAAATGAAAAACACGCTTTCATATCTCATTAAATATTAAAAATTAATGACGATTTGTTTTCAAACGCAATACTTTTAAAATAATTGGCAAATACATTTTTTATTATGCAACTTAGAATTGCAAACAAACTGATGGTCCACCTGAAGAAAATTGGTAATCGTTGCCCATAGACTTGAGCAGTACCATGAACATAAGAGAGTATACTGTTTCGCCCACAATACTCTCCATGCGTTGCCATTCCTGAAGACTTAGGTGTTATTTCTTTATATCCTGTAAATTCACTGCCATATTCCACCCTCCTAACCGAAACACAGCCATGTAAACACAACTGTTTCAAGGTAGAAACACGAATGGGACAGAGGTGCCCAAGCAAACGACTTTTGTACAAAGTCTCCCTCTGGTAATTCAAACTCAAATCATTTGTCGCACAAATATGGGTACATACATTGGATGATAATATTTTTACAAGTCTATTGTTCCATATTCTACCATAACGATATAAAAATAATGTAAAATTGTTATATAATAATTATTTGTAATGCCCGTGTGGTCCTGCCATAGAACAGGTCACCTCTTTCTTTCCCATGGGTGTAAGAAGCCGCTAAAAGGAGGTGAGGGATGGGCAGCAGCATCCCTCTTAAAACATCTCTGAAGCCTAACTGCGGTTGCCAATCCGTCTGTCAAGCGTGGCAACTACTGGCAAAACTGCCAAGGGGGAGACTTATGTCCAGCAGTGGACAGTTAAAGATGATAATGATGAATAATTCTAAATTACAATACACATTAGTAACTAGATTTTATTAATATTATAACTGTATAATTATTATATATTATTTATTATAACTGTATTAATTAGTTAATTATTTTTCAATTATATTTTCTTGTGTTTCTCTTTACGATTAACTGGTAAATAATACCATTTGCTAAGTCGCGAATTAAAACTAATTTATATTAGTAACAATGCTTGATTTATAGAGCAATTTTTTCCATAATTTCAGTAGAAGTACTCATGTAATTATTTGCTTTATAATAAGCGGTAATGGTGATGGAAAACACCACAAGCATCACTCGCGCGTTAGGAAGCTCTTGAATTACAGTAACCTAGTAATTTCACTACCGTAACTCACCTTTCAAACATAAACCGCAGACCTTGTAGTATATTTTTGTATCGAAATACTGGTCTAATTGGCAGCAGTATTAGATTTATCAGAACAAATTGACGTCCGTATCTTATATTATATTTTTTTTTATACAACTTAGAATGGCAAACAAGCTGACGACCCACCTGACGGAAAGTGGTAACCGTCGCCTATAGACATGAGTAGTACCATGGACATAACAGAGTATACTGTTTCGCCCATGATATCTCCCATGTGTTGCCATTCCTAAGGACTCAGATGTTATACCTCTGTACCCTGTAAATTCACGTCATATCCCACCCTTCAAACCGAAACACAGCCATGCAAACACAACTGCTTCACGGTTGAAACACGAATGGGACAGAGGTATTCAAGCAATCGACTTTTGTACAAAGTCTCTCTCTAAATGGATACTAGCTAACATTGATTTTTGTAGAGGATATTGCATTATGTTCATTTTTTAATTGATGATAGTAGAAATGGTAACCCCGCCTGCGCTATCGGTATACACTGGCGGAGTACTAGCGAGGAATGATAGATGATAAAGAAGCAGGTCACTTGGTGCATCGCATCGCAAGGATTTATTGTTGAATATAAATCAATCACGATGTCTTCCAAGGGGAACCGTGTGGAGGAACGACTTGTTAAGGTATATTGCTACCATATTGTATTATGTTTACCAGAGAGACCTTTTAAAAAGTTGGTTTGAAAAATTACAGAGCACAGAGGAACAACAGCTTAGATTTTAGGTATAGTAATGAATGAGATGTACCATAGACGTGACACTATCTTATTTTCGCATATGGGGTCGGTTAAGCCGTCGCACGTCGACCCATAGGGATCTTCTGTGCTTCCCCTTGCCTTATACCAACATTTCATATATCCTATGTGTTACCTTAACGATATCCTGCGGTTTAAGATATCTGTAGTTCCCTGACTCTGGATAAGCTGTTCCCAGTAGACTCATACGCATACTTGCCAACGAATCGCAGTTGCACATCAAGTGTGACGAGACTCTATGATATCCATGGTACATTTAACATTTATACGGCATCCACTTTACCATTCCTGTTGACTATTCCATATTTTACAAACTTTTTTATTTTTATAGTATCTGACCCGACATGTTCAAAACCTTGAAATAAATAACAAATAATAAAATAAATTTAAAATTGTGTTAAATAAAAAGAACCAAATCCAATTTCGGCAAAACCAATTAGGTACTTTGATATAAAAACAAAATTACCAATTCGATTTTAGTAAAATTTCTATAGGACCAATATTACTTTTTTTGTACAACTTAGAATGGCAAACAAGCTGACGGCCTACCTTATGGAAAGTGGTAACCGTCGCCTATAGACATGAGCAGTACCATGAACATAACAGAGTACACTATTTCGCCCATGATACCCCCCCCCATGCGTTGCCATTCCTGAGGACTCAGATTTTATTCCTCTATACCCTGTAAATTCATGCCATATCCCACCCTTCAAACCGAAACACAGCTATGCAAACACAACTGTTTCACAGTAGAAACACGAATGGGACAGAGGTACCCAAGCAATCGACTTTTGTACAAAGTCTCTCTCTGGTAATTATGTATATCCATTCGGATAAGAAAAAGAATATTTCAAATCGGTTTATAAGTGACGGAGTTATTAGGTAACAAATGTAAAAACTAGACTTATTTCACTATTTTTAAACCGACTTCAAGCAAATAGAAGTTCTCAATTTGGTTGTATTTTTTATGTTTGTTACCTCTTCTTCCTAACTTCGTCATATATAGCTTTTATCCGCGTTACAGAGATATAAATAATAGTCTATGTGGTTTGGAGAACTATTTTTAAATAATACATATAGTCGTATACTAAATTTCATTACAATTAACTTTCTTTATGGCAGTCTATGGGGGGGGGAGCTTATGTCCAGCAATGGACGAATAATGACTGAAATGATGATGACGAAAGTATTTATTTTTGTGATATTTATTCATATTTTTATCATTTACGTTATAAGCCCATAAGGGCTATAGAAATATAGCTACATAACAATGCGATGACCGATTTGATATTTTTCCAAAAATTAAATTTTTTAATCTACATTATTTCAGTTAAATTCAAACTGAGTTAGAAACATTCGTAGTAAAAAGGGATGTAAATGCAAAATATATGCAAATTAATGCTTCGTGAATGTAGCGAAGGCTGAAAGTAGATAGACATGTTGATAAGTCTAATACAATAGCGTGGCTAAGAATATAATAGTGCTTTGTTGTGTTGCTTCGTCCATTTCTAAAGCGATTATTTCACTATCAAGTATATTAGGGGCATACTGCAAACGATCGATGCTGGTACAATGGTTTAACATACCGCCTTGGAAGAAAAGGTTAGTAATGCGGACTACCAGTTCCATTGCTAGCAATATACCTATCAGGTCGACCTCCACGTAGTGTGGAAACCTTAATGCTGACTTCCAGGTGTAGTCGTTACGATGGGCTAACTGATCTGCTTCTCATTTTCACCTATCATCCCTTACGGTGCCCTGCCAGCGTACACCATTATTGCGGGCGGGGTTACCATTCCATTATCTTCCATTAAAAAAATATACCGGACTATCTTTCAGGGGTCGTGGGTTCGATTCTTGCAGAAAACAATCATTATGAATAATCGTGATGGTTGTTTTCTGCAAGAATCGACATAACCACAGTTAGCCTTTGGTGATGTTATAAGAAGGACGTAGCAGCGTCCTTCTGTACGTACTAAATTTTCTTAGTTGCCTCTTACAATAACCATTGGAAAGAGTGGGGTGGTCCAATCTATGCCGAGACCTCACACAATAATATATAATTATTACTGTGTGCATAATAAAATATAATTTAATAAAACCTATAAATGATTAAAGTGTGGATATTTTATCTAAAAGTGGATATGTAAGTGGACTTTAAAATAGTTATTTTTATATGTGTAATACCTGTATCCCACAACTTTACCTGCGTGAAACCATTATATATGCTAAATTACTATATAAACTATTCGTGTACCAAATTTCATTTAAATCTGTTCAGTAGATTTTCCGTTAAAGAGAAACAGATATCCGTCCATCCATCCATCTATCCATCGATCCATCATAATAAACTTTTTCATTTATTACATTTATAGAATTACCCAATAATTTATAACGGATTACAATAATCCGTGTTCATATATACGAAGACGATAAAACAAAAAACAGTTAATTATATTGCAGCATTTCAATGTGCACATATTTCGAATTTGCTTTATCATTGTTTCAGTCAATCCAACAGTCTCGTCTGGGCTCGAAGCTATGAGGACGATCCTCAAATTTACATTTAACTGTGTAACAAATTTTATTCAAATCCGATCAGTCGTTTATGAATATGAACTTAAGGTTTACCACTTAATTATTAACTTTAAACTTTAAACACTTAAGCCAAATATCTCATGTTCATTTACCCTAGAGGCAAATAATTATTTTTTTCTCCAAGTGAGCACATTATCGTCTCTAAAAAACATTTACATACTTTGTGGGAAAGTAGAATGAACCTAAAATTTAGAAGAAAATCTTGCAAATTATCCATTAGACTGCGCGCGGATCTCTTTATCTCCCGTACCCGTGGGGATTACTGTAAAAAGAAATGCCTATTTATTCAGGAACAGTGTAGCTTTCAATGAGTGAAAGAATTTTTACAATCGACTTAGTAACGCTAGAGAATTACTATGTAAATATGCAAATAAATATAAAAATATTTTAATTTTAGATTTCTGTTTCCCCAAAGGTTCATTAAAAGAAAATGCTATATATATATAGCTTAAAATATGTCTTCTATAACATATATTTTTATTAATGTACGTAATACTTTGTTATGTTCATAGTACCGCTCATGTCTATAGGCGACAGTTACCACTTTCCATCAGGTGGGCCGTCAGCTTGTTTGCTATTGTAAGTTGCATAAAAACAAAAGAATGCATAGAGTTTATTCTATAGCTATGTAACTGGATACACTAGGTACTTCTACTTAAAATTTACCCCTTATAATGGAAACTATTCCAAAATTAAACATAAGGATAGATGGAGTATATTGTTCCAGAAAATAGAGTTTCTTTATGCCCTCCAAACGTAATTGCCAACAAATAACGTTCGCGTCTAATTATACGGGTTGATTTATTTCTGAACGCCCATTCATTAAGTATGTATGCCGGTATTGGAAGTAAACATACTGAGATATTCACCAAATAGATTACAAACACTGGATTTTGCCTGCCAAAATACGAAATAGCGACTTCATTCCCTTACAAAATTACTGTGAACTGAAGGACTTCCATTAAATGAAACTAGAAAAAAGTGTTATCAGTAAATGTATAAGAAACGCGAGCAGAAAAATAATCATCATTACATCAGCCTTTAACTATCCACTGCTGAACATAAGCCTCCTCTTTTGGAGGTTTGCCAGTAGTTGCCACGTTTGACAAGCGGATTAGCAACCGCAGTTAGGCTTTGGAGGTGTTTTAAAAGAGACACCCATCCCTCTCTCGAAAAACAATGTCAACAAACAAATATTTAACAAAATATATAAAAGCAGTGATGCATTAGAACATATAATAAATTATGATTGTATTAACACAAAAAAAACAGACTTCAATCAATCAATTTGAATAAAAAAAATTATTATGATAACATTTCTATGAGACCAATCTGAAAGATATTTCCTCGTTGAATATAAATTGTAAAAATTTTAAATTGTACCTTATGCAACTGTATCTTTCTTGAATTAAACTATTATTATTATTATTAAAGTATGGTGCTTTCAATTAACAAAGAGAATGAAAATTTTCTTAATGGATTTTTTTTTATACCACTGTGGTGGCAAACAAGCATATGGCCCACCTGATGGTAAGCGGTTACCGTAGCCTATGAACGCCTGCAATACCAGAGGTATTACGCGCGCGTTGCCGACCCTGAAGAAACCTCTTTACCCCCTTTTGAAGAACCCCATGCTGTAGTCTCTCGGGAAAACCTCGGCAGGGAGCTCATTCCATAACCTGAGTGTTCGTGGGAGAAAGCATCTCTGAAACCGCGTTGTACGCGACCATTTAGGCTGTAAGGTATGAGGGTGAACTCCCTGTCGATGGATTCATAACTGATGGAGTTATGACGTGACAAACATAAAGAAATGCTGTAACCAAAATCATACAGTTATTATTTTATTATATCAGTAGAATAAATTAAAGACAGTACCTGCCTAAACTTGACTTAACTGTCATTCAGTGTTGATTCTATATTATCAAGGAATCAGCGTTGATTGACAGTAGCAAAACCACACCGGGGCATTTAGGGCGGCATCAACCTTTCAGCCTTCAAATGATTCGCCTGCACCCCTATTTTAATATAACTTTTATAGCTATGGGGAAGCGTTTGCATTGTTCATTAATATTCATCGTCCACGACTTTTGACCTTTAGTCAGAGTTGTGAAAGTTCCACATGTATTATGGGTTCTTATTGTTTTAAAGTTCAAATAGTTTATATGGGTAGGTATTTTCCTAATATTAAATATATGCGCCCCTATCATATTTCTAAAACAATGTGATTTAAATACAGCAAGATTGAAAAAGCTTCAATGAGTGAAATTTTAAAACGAAGTAGGTTTTGAATTCGTCTTTTTAGTTTCGTGTGTATTATTATACAACAACCCCGCCAGTTCTATCTACACTGCAAAAAAATATACGCCCCTACCCCTATCATATTTTTAGGACAATGTGATTTAACTTTAAGAAAATTTAAAAAGCTGCAATGAGAGAAGTTAAAAAAAGTGGCTTTTCAATTAACCTGCTTATCCCATCCAATTCTATCCTGTAAAAAAATATTGGTAACCAGATTGTAATAACCTAATTACTCTAACTCTAAATGTCAATTCAATTCTTATAATGTACGGGTATTTTGATAATCACATAGACACACCACTATTGAAGTAATTTGATATTGATGATGATATATTCGGGTAACGTGAGTAGTCATGGTCCTGCCCGATGGCGGCGTAATGGACCGGGCTATTGAGTTCCATAAAATATGGTTGAGCGCAATGATGGCTTTCTTATCCGTCATACTCGTGAAGAGATGCTGCTTGTGGGAACTGCTTTGATCATATTTGCTTTTTTTATTTTCCATGTAAAATGTATGTTTATTTTTTATATGTATAAATAAAAATTACTTCTTATTATAGTAATAATAATTAGTTTTATTCATCTCCACAAATTACAATGTACAGATTATTTACTTTATACAAAATGAAAGTATTGTAATTTGAGTGCGTGCGTGAGTGCGTGCGTGCGTGCGTGCGTACGTATAGTTACAGTACATATAGTACATATAGTTACAGTCCCCATGCAAATGTAAATTTATTAATAAATTCATTCATTCATCCAAATTTATATAATATTCTATTCTGTTCTGTCCTATTCTATTCTTCTGCATTTTCACTCCGCATGCCCCGGATATTTATTTTTATTATTATATAATAATATAAATAAACTAATATATACGCTTATACCCCTTAAAAGACTTTTATTTAATATTTTATGTGTGTTCTTGAAAGCTAACGAACATACTCGTAATATATTCAACTATCGAGTGGTACTTAGTATTGCTGTAGAATTGAGTAACAGTAAATATTGATTCTGGATACATTTGCTTGTGATATGTATCAAATTAAGTATTTAATACGTATATAATAAAATTTATTTGAATAAAATTATTATGCTTAATTCCGCTACCGTTAGTATGTGTGCGTTTGCCAACACTCGAAGATTGACTATTAAATTATTATTATAAATTATTATATGTATACCAAATTTTAATTAACCAAAAAAAACATACTATACATATATATATATATATATATATATATATATATATATATATATATATATATATATATATATATATATATATAATTTGTTTGTCATATGTTAAATAGAAACGTAATTCAAGAAACCATTGTCGGTAACAATAAATCATTTCAAATTTCTTGACAAATGCGCCACATTTCAGTTTATCCCTGGCCACAGAAACTACAAAGTGTTTCTCTGCAATCCCTCACCATTAATAAGCCTGAGGCAATGGAGACAATCACATTCGCTATAAAGCTATATAGCTCATGCTCTCCCCGGGACAAAGCTAAGGAAGTTTTATAAAACACACAAAGAGTTCCTTTTAAAACAAATATCGCGATTATTTGTCTCGACGGCATCTATTTTTATTTTATTGCGACAACGTTTATATTTATTCTTAAACAAATTTAGGATTTCGATGATGCAGAAAATAATATAAAAATAATTTTAATAAAATATCTAGAGATCTCGATATGGGTTTATTTAATTCTGAGATAGAATCAGCAAGACGTGTACTGAGTCAATGGTTCTTTTATAGTTCATCTTTGAAAGTGTAAATTCAACTTTTTATTTTATATAACTGCCTACCAATAATATTTGTACTACTATAATGTTGTTACTCTAAGTTTAATTAGTTTATCAGAAGACTTTGGACAAAAGTCGTTTGCTTGGGTGCCTTTGTCCCATTTGTGTCTACCGTGAAGTAGTTGTATATATAACATAGTTTGCATGACTATGTTTCGGTTTGAAGGATGAGATATGGCCGTAAATTTACAGGGTATAGAGGAATAACATCTGAGTCCTCAGAAATGGCAACGCATGGGGGTATCATAGGCGAAACAGTATACTCTGTTATAATTTACAATTTGTAAAAATTACCTACATTCTAGCAAAATAAATTCATTTCTATTTCATCAAACAACAAAAAAAAATATCCACAAGAAATTTAAAAGAAAATTTTATAGTAATTTAATAAACTTTGTTGTAGTCTACTTAATTATAGAATAAAAATCATAATTTTGTGATTAAAAGCAAAAAGTATTATTCTTTTCTTTTGTCGTTTAAGAACTCGGGTGAAAATGTGATTACGTCCAAATGCTGCCTTCGTCAGCAATTTTATATTACATCTACAAAGATTTTTTAAGTCAGCGGATATTTTTTTTTTATTTGCGAATAGACCTAGTTTTATTTTACTCTAAGAATGCCTTCAACAGAGACTGCCTCTTTAATCTTGAAGTATTTTAAGTAACTTTCATAAAATGAAGATACTTAATTAATCTAATTTTTTTTGTGACTTTCCTATTTTTTTTATTTATTTATTCATTAGTACAAATATGTGTACATGGCAGATTTAATGCTAAAATCATTCTCTCCCAGTCAACCATAGGGAAGTGTCAGAATACTCGAATGCGGTACTAATAATTATTGATGTACATACATACTAAAATTACATATATAAACGAATTAATATATATGAATAACAAATATACTTACACATATATGACATATAGTATATTATACACGAAATTGAGGATAATATAAAGCACTTACTGCTCGGATAAAGTAAAAAAGTGAGCGTGGACGTTTTTTTTTTAAAGACGGTGTAGTCGGTAGTCTCTTAATGGCATCAGGAAGCGCGTTCCAGAGTCGTGAAGAATATAAGAGAAAAGAGTTTGAAGCGTAACCAGTACGGTGAGAGGGGAAAAATAGTTGGAGAGTATTATTGGAACGAAGGTTACAATCGTGAGTTTCAATTCTATTATATATATAGTAAAGCGACGATTATCCAAACATAGGTAAAACGAGCGCATAACCAGGTTGCTACCTACTGGTACCGTGTAGACATGCTGTCTAACTCTCATCGCATCAAGTAGTTAAAATATAAAGGATAGGTAATATACAGCTACATCTACATATTTTAGTGACAATATCTATATAGTGATCTAATAACGAATATGTTAAAAGTCTGTTATCTTAAAAATAATATTGGATAACTAGACTTTTAACATATTCGAAAATAGATATCCGACCGATATGGGCGATATCGAAATGAGTGACCTTTCCGCCATCGGTGTCCATGAAACTCAATATATTGATATTGGAACGGTATCCTCCAAATTCCTCTCAACCTTTTACGTATTTAACTACTACTTTGCTATAGTTTGAAGCTCAGTATCAGATATCTGTCTTGAAAAAGCACGTGACTTGCTCGAAAAAGGGCAAGTTTGTTTAAACAGATAAAAATTCAAGATCTTTCTACACATGAATTTTATAAATTACATTGTTCATGAATCACACGTGTACGTATGTTTTCACAATTGAAGTAAATTTTTATGAAACCAAATAAAATTGCTACTTCTAAGTCTCTGAATAAGTACGTATTTGTATTTATCCAACCAATCAAACTTCTGAGTGTAGGTACATCATTTCAGTTACAACAGTTTCATTACACTTGGCTTTGTACACAATTTGTGTTTACGTCAAATGACAGAATTCTTCAATTAATCTCGACCACGTTAAATAAACTTTGATTAAAACTAGTCTATGCGAAATTGATAAATTTTATTACATTCAATTTAGGATTACGAGAAACTAAAATATATTTGTATATATGTAAGAAATAAACAAATTGCTCGTAATTCAATACGAGTAATATAGCGGAGAATGGAATGAATAAGCTGGACATAGAAGTCTTTAAAATGGTGAATGAGAAAAGAACATTAACAAAAACAATAGAGAATGGAAGAATGTTCTCTTCTTATACAACATGACAATTTCTTAAAGGGGAAATAGAGAGCAAGAGAGGAAGAGAAAGACCGAGGAATAACTACATGGGACAGATTAAAGGAACACTAAGTATTATGTCGTATAGGGAGGTAAAAAATATGGCCTGGGATAGAGCTGGCTAAAAGAAAATGCATTAATTAATTACGCTGACAAAAGAAACTTCTTAAATGAAGAGAGATGAGTTATATATTAGCTTTTACCTTCAACTTCGTCCGTGTGACTGAATATGTTTACCAACTGGGATAAAAAGCAGCCTATATCTTTCTCCATCCCATATACATAATACGTGCATACCATTTTATTGTGAATGAGTTAATCTATTAAGCCACCAAAGGATAAGAAACAAACTCCCTTTCACATTTATAAT
Source organism: Galleria mellonella (assembly GCF_026898425.1). NCBI lineage: Eukaryota > Metazoa > Arthropoda > Insecta > Lepidoptera > Pyralidae > Galleria > Galleria mellonella. Next base: position 3,942,867 of record NW_026442117.1, read on the forward strand.
ATTAGTAAAGGAAATAAGGATAATATCCTTTTTATACAGCAAGAAAGACAAACAAGCTGACGACCTACCTAATAAATGTCTGGTATCCAATCTCCATAGACAAAAACTGCACCGTGGGCATAATAGAGTATATAGGACACCCATATATCTTTCATTCGTTGTCATTCATTTTATGTTGATTTTTGCTATGTCTACCATGCCTCTATTTCCTATAATTTCACTGTCCATTCTCCGTAATTTCATAAAACAATTTGACATATTTAATTTTCAACCTACTTTAAAAAAGGAAGAGGTAGTTCTCAGTTCGATGATATTTTTTATATTTATTTTCTCATAAATTCTCATTTTGTCAGTTATAAACCGATTTAAAAAATATATATATTTTTTTAAAGATTGATTATAGATCGGTTCCGTAGAAATTTTATCAAAATCAATATAGTGCTTTCGTTTTTAAATCAAAATAGCTAGTTTTACTAAAATTGAAGATGGAATGTTCTCTCTTCGACTGGTCGTGTTATTGAACCATATGATCTCTGTAATATAATAAAAAAAATATAATTAAGTTTCTTTTTGTGCAACACAAATCTAATTTATTTTTGAATTTGAAAGATATTACAGTCCTTTCTTCACATCACTCGTTAAAAATTATATTATAACGTTGAAGGTACTATGTGTTTTATACTCTCTCGTCACCTTTGAAGTGTTTTATATTAAAAGATTCAAACAGATCTTTATATTACTGTAGAGTCAAATAAAGTGACAACTAACAACCTTGACTCATGTGGTGAAAAATATTATGTAATGGCTATTGAAAATATTTTAAAACTAATAAATAGTCGTTGGAAATAGGTCGGTACTTCGGTTTAATTATGCAGAACAACGCCAATATAGATCGTGAAGTTAAACACAGAATTAGCACTGGTTGATTGAAATAGCAACTCGTCAGTGTTCGAGCTCGAATGCCTTCCAAGTTAAAGAGTAAAGTTTACAAATCTATTATAAAACCTGTACATACACATGACAGAAATGCGAATGTTGAGATAGATGTGTGGGTGGTAAGGAATAACAGAACCAAAACTAAGCATGTACGAAGAAGTTTAAAAGTTGCAAGTGGAGGAATTACGAAGTAATAGATTGTCATGATATGAACATGTCATGCGCAGTAATGAAAGCCATGTTTTAAAGAAAGTGTTAAATAAAAAAGTGGATGTAAAAAAAGTGAACGAGCGAAAAAAAGATGGATGGGTTGTGTGAAAGATACTATGCATAAAAGAGTTGTCAGCCTGGATATGACAGTTGACAGGGATTTGTGTAGAAAGAAGACATAAAGCGCCGACCCCAAATAAACAGGAAAAGGCAAGGCAACGATAACGATGAAATAGTCATTAGAAATTTAATACAAAACTATCCAGTTACGAAACAGAGCATGCACAATACGTTTCAATGGAGCTTAATGAAAATGTAATCTGATATTGTTAAAACACAGAAATACTCTATCAACTTACGGACAAATCGAAACATTCATTTAATTAATCGGTTTTTGATTTATACTGCTATTGGATATCAACAAACTGTAGTGTGATCGAATCAATTATTAATTTGTATACACTTTCATTAATTTTTATTCTAACAAACCAACTACATTAAAAATACTAGTTAATTATATTTTGTAATGTAATCATTGTTTACATAATAAACGGACATAAAAATTCTAATATAAAGTTATACGTTTATTGATTAATAAGGTGAGGAGATTCTACGACACGTATTCCATTTTCAGGCTAGTTATTAAATCGTTGCCCGAAGTTTGGGTTATAACTCAAAAGTTTTGGTGACAAACGGTTGACAAAACGTGCATGGACGAAATATGGAAGGTTATAGAACTTCTAGTAATAACAATAATACATACATACTAATGGTAGTGGAATTAAACAAAATAATTCTAATTAAATAACTAGTGATATGGACTTCCGCAAAATAATAGTTTAGTATAATAATTATATTATTACATTAAAGGAATCGAACCAACAACCTTCATGAAATCCATTCTTACTGCTTCGCAATCAGGTACTCTGTGTGCAAATGTCTCAAGTATGTACATCTATCAGTGAGTAAAGTGCACTTGACCTTTCCAGTGAATTGGAAGGTATATGAAGGGTGGAATATGTACCGACACACACTCAATAGGTGTACATCATCGTTCTTGAGTAGACATATACAGGTACAAAAGACAGAAATATATTGTTGACGCCTTATATAATACATTAAGAGTATTATAATCCTGTTTTAGCTTTGAAGTGTTTGGACTTTTTCTTTTGCGCTGACATTTCTAATTCTGAATTATTATCACCAGAGGGAGACTTTGTACAAAAGTCGTTTGCTTGAGTACCTCTGTCCCATTCGTGTTTCAACCGTAAAGCAGTTGTGTTTGCATGGCTGTGTTTCGGTTTGAAGGGTGGGATATGGCGTAAATTTACAGGGTACAGAGGAATAACACCTGAGTCCTCAGGAATTCTATAAGTTGAAACAGATTTGGTGCAAGTTTTAGTTTTTATGAGCAAAGGTTTAGTTTTCATAATAAGCTTAATTTTTTTTTTGTCTTCTCACAAAACTAGTAGTATAGTCTGTTTATCACAGATTCATTTATCTGTATGTGCTTTTCCATTCCATTTTAATCCTTTCGATCGTGTGGCTTTAACTAATGTATTTGGTGAAGTTCTTAGTTATTAACATGTATGGACTGGGGGAAAGGGATTGTTAGTAATGGAGACTAAGAATCCCATTGCTAGCAATATACCCAACCAAGTCGACCTCCTTGCGGTTCCCCCTGAAAACTATCATGATTAATTCCTGATGAATTCATCATGATGGGCTAACTGGCCTGTTTTCATTCTTATCGGTCACCTTTCACTGGTGCTCTGCCAGCGTATCCCATTAGCGCAGGCAAAGTTACCATTTCATTTTCACCCATCAAAAAAAAACATGTATGGACTATATTGTTATCTCAAAACAAAGAGTTTTTATTTTCTTAGTAGTTGCTAAAATCAGCAACTTTGCATTGTACTCGGTTATTTTAATAATTTTGACTCAAAACAAATAATTCTTGCTACTATTAGATATTAATATGAAAGTAAGTTTGTTTTTACCTATAAGCCACTTAACAGTTTTTTTGTTAAAAGTTTCGTAAGCACACATTATGTTTTAATGTAATAAATATCGGTTTAATTTTTTTTACATTTTAAACGCGCAGTCAATCTCGCACTCGCGTCAACGGCTCATGATTAAGGATCACGAATGCATCCCGAAACTAGTCGAACTTTCGAGAAAGTTCGACTAGTTTCGACTAGAAAGACGACTCGAAGAACGAAAAGAGTATATTCCTTTTTAAAAGGCCGGCAGCACGCCTACAATGCCGCTGGTGTTGTGGGTGATCATGGGCGGCGGTAGTCACTTACCATCAGGTGAGCCGCATGCTAGTTTGCCCCCTGCGTTGTAAAAAAAAAAGAAAAAAAAAAGAAATAAAAAATCTAATTACACGTAAGTTAAACTGGTAGTTATTACCTTAACAGTTTAACCAATTACTATGAAATGTGGCTAACAAGGGCTAAGTGCTATATAACCTGGAGAGGATATCTCTTTATCCTGGTCAGTGAATTTACCCCAAACACGCAGACAAAGCTACCGGTAAGAAAGAGTTAGTAAAATATTTTTAATATTTATTCCATTTTTTGTCTTTACTTCATTACTGTTAATGTAGCTAGTATTTAATTTTAAAAAAATAGGTACAAACTCTCTGTCGAATAAATCCGAAGTTACGAGCTTAAAATATTTATCGTGTACTTCCAACTGACGTAATTCAAAGGTTTAACACCATCAAAATGGAGATCTGTCTGTATTTTTTTAATATTGTACACATTATACACTATATCTTAAAACAGATTTTCAATAAATTTCAAAAAAACAAGGAGCATCTCAATTCGGATGTATTTATGTTTGGTTACCTCACAACGCTTATCCTATGTACTAATTCACGTGGACAAAGCCGTGTGATACAACTAGTTAATAATATAAATAAAAAATATAGTTTATCAAGATGAAATTTTGCATCAAGTCATATGGTAATGTTATATCTGTCACAGAGAACAAACTGCTTCTATGGAACTCAAAGATAAACTTATAAACTAAACAATAAATCAATACAACTGTGTCTGTGTTGTCTTTGGACTAGTTTGATTTATACCGATGATTACTCGACTTATAGTCATTAATCATGATCTGATCATGGTGCTTGTCTTTTAGAAGTGTTTGTAAATAACTAGTTTTCACCCGCGACTTCGTCCATAGAAATGGTCACAGTATCAATTCTAAACAATATATTATACAACATATGTAATTGTTTATATAATAAATAAAGAAATGTCCATATATATATTGATGTCTATATTTATTTATTATTTACACTCTATTGCACCATTCATAAAGACAATAAATGCAGTAAATTTTAATTAACACCTTAATTAACACCTTTGGTGACCTTTTCGGTAAGTAATCACCTCCAGACAGCCTTTGGGTAGAGGATATTGAGAAAAAAGACAAAGAATATGTGACGAACTATTATATAGGTACTAATATATACAAACATATACACATGTATAAATAAATATATACATAAACATACACATACTTAATAACACACATACAATAGCAGAGAATGAAGGAGTACGATGAAGAAAGAACACAGGAGAATAGTACTAAAGGGGAAAATAGTAGGACTTAATAGAATTTTTGAAGCTAGTGAGAATTTGAGCACAACAAATAGAGGTAGTGAGTTTTATTTTATTACTACATCTGCCATCAAGAGATTATATCTAGAATAAATAAAATATATTATAATTACATAGCCCGAAGGATAAGCAAGCTGAAGTGTCAATGGGCTGGTCGTATAGCTCGAAGAATCGACAACCGATGGGGAAGAAAGGTTCTTGATTGACGACCGCGTACGGTTAAACACAGTGTAAAACGACCCCTCACTAGATGGAGTGACGACCTGAAATACATTGTAGGGAGTCAATGGATGCAGGTGGCCCAAGACCGTTCGTTATGGCAGTCTATGGGAGAGGCTTATGTCGCAGCAGTGGACGGATAATGGCTGAAATGATGATGATTAACGAAAATTTTATGAACTTACTCTATTTGTCGTCAAAATTAGGTAGAGGCAATACTTAAAGCTATTGTCTGTACTATCTATAATTTATTTTAATTGTATGTAAAATATTATTAATTTATACAGTTGTGTTATAATTACAAATTGTTTCCCACAAAAAAAAACCGACTTCAATTGTGAAAAAACCAGCTATTTTGATTTAAAACCAAAACTACTGGATCGATTATGATTAAATAAAAAAACAATTTTCCAAATCGGTTTACAATTGACGGAATTATGAGGCAATAAATATAAAAAATACGACCGAATTGAGAATCTTCTTCTTTTTGATGTCGGTTAAAAATTATATTGAATATATTAGATAAAGAACGAAAAATATTTATGTTTCTCAAAGTATAACGTTTCAAACGTTAGTTTAAAATGCAACAGTGACGTCAGTGGCTGATAATTTAACATAATTTACGTCCAAACAATTTTACTTGTATATGAAATACATTGAAATTGCATGTATGAAAATATACCTACGCATTCAATTCATGTTGCGAAAATGTTACATCCACGCTAGCGTACCTAAGTGCTGTACTCATAGAGCACTGACGTTTTATGTCTACATCGCCATAAATTGCTGGATTTATATGTACCGATTCATTTGTGTATCGCATCAACTTGTCTGTCGATTTTCATGATGGAATTTTGACCGAACGAAGTTCGTTTGCCAACGTTTTCGAGGACGGCACCTAATACAGGGCACCTCACATCTCTATATTGCCTGTTAACGTTTACTAATATTTTAAACTATTTATTTGTGTTTTATTTTATTTATTTTAAGCAAACATCTTCAACATCATATCAGGCTTTGATTATCCGCTGCTGAATATAAGCTTCCCTCTTGGAAAATTTTGCCAGTAGTTGCCACTCTTGGCAGGCAGATTAGCAACAGCAGTATACTTTTAAAGATGTTTTAAGAGGAACGCTGCTATCCATACCTCGGTTATTAAATTTCCTTAGTCGCCACTTACGATACCCACGGGAAAGAAAGAGACAGGAATCTTACGAATAGGTAATTACTTGTTTATACCCGTGACTTCTTCGGCGTGATCGGGACGTTTTTATTGCATTAAAGTAAAATAAAACATACCTATGTCTTTTTCCACATTAAACATTAGATGTAAACAAAATTGTTCACTGTACTATTAAGACATCAATAGATAACAAAGACCAAACAAATTCACAATAAAACATAAATGTACTTTTTTTTATACAACTTAAACTAGCAAACAAGCTGAAGGCCCACCTGATGGAAAGCGGTAACCGTCGCCTATAGACATGAGCAGTACCATGGACATAACAGAGTATACTGTTTCGCCCATGATACCCCCCATGCGTTGCCATTCCTGAGGATTCAGATGTTATTCCTCTGTACCCAGTAAATTCACGCCATATACCACTCTTCAAACCGAAACACAGCCATGCAAACACAGCTGCTTCACGAATGGGACAGAGGTACCCAAGCAATCGACTTTTGTACAAAGTCTCCCTCTGGTACTATAATAATAGCAAGAATTTGGAAACAAAAAGTGAACAATAGCGAAAGCAATAAAACGGATATCTCTAATTGGTGTAATTCATTAAATTTAATTTTAATAGAAAATACGACTACATAAAATCCCCTTAAGTCTATTGAGAAACCTCTTAGATTATTTCAATAAAATTTAAATTGGAAGTTAAACATCATCCCTATAAATAATTATTGCTATAAATAAGACAAGACAATACGGTAATATAAAAGAGCGGTAGTCACTTACCATCAGGTGAGCCGCATGCTCGTTTGCCTCCTGTGTTGTAAAAAAAACTAATCAACTAACTGGATAGAAAATTATAAAAAAATCATCATCATCATCATGTCAGCCTTTAACTGTCCACTGCTAAACATGAGCTTCCGCCTTGAGGGGTTTTGCCAGTAGTTGCCACGCTTGGCAAGTGGATTGGCAAACGCAGTCAGGATTTAGAGATGGTTTAAGAAGGAAGCTGCTGCCCAACCCCTGGCCTCCCTTAGTAGGCATTTAAGACAACCATGTGACAGGAAGGGCTCGCCTATTCTATGCCGGGACCACACGGCCATATATAAAAAAAATAGACAAAAGCATCTGGTCATATAAATCAAATAATTTACAGATGTAGATATTATAGGTTACTTTTTTTAACCAGAAAGTTGGCAAACAAGCATACAACCCGTCTGATGGTAAACGGTCCCTATGGATACCCGCAACACTAGAGGCGTCACGTGGGCGTTGCTGACCCTGAATAAACCTTAATATACCCTTTCTGAAGAATACCATACTGTAGTTTCTAAGGGAAACCTTTGCAGGGAGCTCATTCCACAGCCTGCGCGTTCGCGAAAGAAAATCTCGCAATTATTTAGGTCACTGCATCACTCACGTTCAATCACGAGATTGTAGTACTTCAGCAACGCACATAAAGTGATTGATGGATGCAGCTTGATATGGCAAATAAGGTGATGACTCATCTGATGGAAAGTAATAACTGTCGTCAATATATATGAATAGCACCATGAATGTCACAGAATGCTCTGTGACAATGCAGAATGATACGCAAAGTTTCACAGTTTTTAAACAGTTTTTTTATTGTTTTTTTAACACAATCTTAATTATATAATAGAAGAGCCATACAAATACAAGTATTTAATGTCAGAAATATGAGATTTTTTATGAATGAATTATTGTTTTTGACTGACTTCAAAAAAATAGGAGGTCCTCACTCCAATTGTATTTTATGTTTGTTACCTCATAACCCCGACATTAATAAACCGATTTAGATTTTTTTTTATCTAAAACGGTATATTTTCAGATGTTTATCAAAATCGATTTAAAGGTTTAGTTTTTAAATCAAAATATTAAATTATTATTGATATAATGAATTTCCATCACTCGAAGAAATCAAACTAAGAAATCCCAATCCAAACGATGAATTATATACATATATATTTTTTATTTGCAGGTATATCTAAAACATCTCTCTAGAATAGGTAAGTTATCTTGTATAATATTGCTTTTATAGAATAATTCCGTCTTATTGCTCTTACACCAGCAGCACAGTCCAGTCTAGACATGAGTAACACTACACTACGCCGTGCAATTACGCCAAATTACTGTGCGTGGGATGTGTCAACCCACTACTCCAAAATGAGTTGACGCACAGCACAGCATTTTTTGAATAATCGTTTAAAATTGTATAGACGTATATAACGGAAGCTAAAACTAGAACTAGATTAAAAAACGTTTTTTTTTTTCGTTGCTCGTTTTATGGTACGTGGCAAAACATAATTATGAGCACTAACATCTCAGCCATTATTTGTCTACTGCTAAACATAGGTCTCTCCCATAGACGGCCATATAGAGCTATTTAATATTGAAAAGAAAATATTAGGCAATCAGTAAAATCAGTAAATATTATTTTACCAGAGGGAGACTTTGTACAAAAGTCGATTGATTGAGTACCTCTGTCCTGTGTATTTGTATTTCAACCGTAAAGCAGTTGTCTGCATGGCTGTGTTTCGGTTTGAAGGGTGGGATATAGCGTGAATTTACAGGGTATAGAGGAATAACACCTGAGTCCTCAGGAATGGCAACGCAAGGGAGGTATTATGGGCGAAACAATATACACTGTTATGTCCATGTCTCATATCTATAGGCGACGGTTACCACTTTCCATCAGGTGGGCCATCCGCTTTCCGTCAGCTTGTTTGCCATTCTAAGTTGTATAAAAATCTCAATAGTGTCCTAATTAATTACAATGAATTTGTAATCGTTGATTGTATCATTACATCTGTTAAATGAACTATTAAAAAATTGATTGTGGCATCTATCGAATTATAATCAATACATAAAATATTTTTAGCAACACGAATTCAAGAAGATCAAGTAGCCTTTTTGATTCCTGGAAACTTTTTAGTTATTAATTAAAAATTAAATGTATATAATTATTAATTTATATATAGTTATTAATTTATATTTAAATATGCTAGTAAATTATGTCATATACTTTTCACCGCCTCTGCCCTTTATATACTTTCTGTTTTTACCTAACGCTTAGCTGGTAGACAATGTCATATGACATTAAGCTCGCCACTTGTACAAGGTTTTATTATGCAATGAAGAATAAATAAAAAAATACAATTCATAGTTTTCAGTACAAAGGAAATATATATGATAAAACACAATGTGAAAATTCGTTCCAAAAATAAATAAAAAGTTCAATTAGCCGTTTCATTTTACTATTCCATTGTAGTCGATTGTATGTTAATCCAAATTTATACCAAGCCACGCCACAAAGTGTACTCGTAGTTCTGTAAATAGGAATTGTTTTTCAAAGCTAACAAGCTTCGTCTGTCAGAGGTAAATTTACTTTTTTACTTGCCATTCATTTTTAACCGACTTCAAAAACGTTCTCAATTCGGTTGTATTGTTTATTTTTTTTATTCTTTGCTGTGCACAAACATAAATTTATCATGGGGTATGCTCTGAAGAACTGTTTAAATTGATATCTTTTTTTACAACACAGGGGGCAAACGAGCATGCGGCTCACCTGATGGTAAGTGACTACCGCCGCCCCTGATCACCCACATCACCAGCGGCATTGCAGTTGTGCTGCCAGCCTTTTAAAAAGGAATATACTCTTTTCTTGAAGGTTATGTTGTCGTATCGGTTCGGAAATACTGCTGCTGGAAGTTGATTCCAAAGAATGGTTGTGCGTGGAAGAAAGTGCCTTGAAAAACGCACGGTGGAAGACCGCCACTCCTCCAGATGATTGATGATACTGCTAATTTTCACCACCGTACAACCCGCCACAAACTAAAACTCTATACCAATCATCTGGATGAGTGACGGTCCTCCACCGTACGTTGTTCAAGGCACCTTCTCCATTGTTATATGGAGATGATGATAATAGGCAATTTTTTTATGTATTTATATATTTATCGCCGTGTGGGCCCGGTATAGAATAGGCCATCCCTTCCTTTCCCATGGATGTCGTAAGAGGCGACTAAGGAAGTATATGGTGAAGGTATAGGTAGCAGCGTCCCTCTTAAAACATCATCAGAAGCCAAACTGAGGTTGCCAAGCGTGGCAACTATTGGCAACTACTGTCTTGTTTGTTTTATTATTTATTTATTTGTTACGATATCATAAAACAAGATGGCTGCTGAATTCGCGTGATTCCAATAAATGATACACATGAGCCTTGGGAGAGACAGCAATCCGCACAGCTGATGGAGCGGAACATGCCCAGCATTGACGTCAAGCAGGCCGCGTGATGGCATCAACGCGCCTCGAGACATCTACATCCATCCACAGAGTCGACAAATTTAATTATAAGTTTTTTATCCTTTAATATTATATTTTAACAAATTGTATTAAGTAAATTTCGGTTTTTTAAGTCCTTCGGCTGCAACTCACGTAATTTATTTTTTAGTACAAAAAATATACACAAGGCGAACTTAATGCTTAAAGCATTCGCTCCCAGTCAATCTTAGAGAAAGTAACAGAATGATAATAATAATAATAAATATTTTCAGTATAAATAGGCCAGATAAGTATATAAATTTACCCCTTACCCCCAAAGAGCTGAATTTTCTTTTCCTTTATAATATTATGTAAACACGTCAAAATAAAATTGAAAACTAAATATCATTTTCTCTTCCATCCACTACTATAGAATGTTGATTTTTTTAATTATAAATTGATCTTTGTTTACAAGAACCATTTATTTAGCTACTACTGAGCTACAAAGGTTCCCAATAAATCGAAACCACAGAATTCCTCTAATTTATATTACAAAATCAGATTTCACATACCCACGGAATATTATTGTTCGTCGGAACTTGTTCGAGTATTAAACGATAAGGAAAGACAGCTTTAGTATGCAGTAAATTTACGATAAAATTTCTCAAATCGCTGAATTCGCGGATCTGGAAACCATTTTCTGTGTAAGTAATAATTCACATATTTATGGCCGTGATACCAATTACAGTTTAAACTCGTGTTTATAGAAATAACTAATCCGTAGTTAAACCTTTCTCTTATCAATGTTAAAATATCAACAGTTAATTTAAGATCAATCGTTTTTATAATAGTTTGCATAGTCATGGTTATAAAACGTTAGATTTTTATTTAAAATATTAATTAAATGTGATTTTTTATCTTTAAATATATATATTTTTACATTTTTTAATGTTATATTGGATTAAGTAATATTTTGTTATTATTTCTTCTTGTAAATAAATTCATGTTCAGAAAAAAAAAATATATAAGTAACTAATAAAAGTATGTAAAAATATATCGATTCATTTTTGGTCTCATATATCTGGTTGCCAAGTGTGTTAACTACTGGCAAAACCCTCCAAGGGGGAGGCTTATCATCAGCAGTGGAGTTTGTTTTGGAGTTTTTTTTTTTTGATGGATGAAAATAGTACGGTAACCCTGCCTGCGCTAACGGGATACACTGGCAAAGCACCAGTGAAGGGTGATAGATGAGAATGCAAACAGGTGCAAAATGCCAGCTAGCCCATCATAATGAATTCATCAGGAATTAACCATGATAGTTTCTAGGGGGAACCGCAAGGAGATCGACATGGTTGGGTATATTGCTAGCAATGGGATTCTCAGTCTCCATTACTAACAATCCCTTTCCCCCCAGCAATTGACAGTCAAAGGCTGATATAATAATGATGATGATATACAATGCATATGCAATGTAGGTACAATATACTAACACGAACATGACCATGCAGTGATAACACAAACCTATAAAACTTTATAAGGTACAAAAAGAATTCATTCATGTAAAAAACCATTTGTTGAGAAATAAAATTAAAAATAAAACAAAAAATAATACATAACTGATCGGTACTTTAATTTATTAGATTATTTTTATTGTGACTTTGTCACATTCCATCGTTTTAGACTTCCTTTCAGGGTATAAGATATTCCTGTACTATATTTCATAAAAACAAAGTTACTTCCATTTATAAGCTGAAGTATGAAATAGAAATTTATTATTGAAACTGGATATTCTCGGCACGAATTGTCGAGTAAAATTAAAATGAACCCTCGGATCAGTTTTCAAGTGCAAATTCTTTAATCTAATATTTTATATCATAATATTTATTTATTGCTTTACCCCCGAGCTTGAGGGTAATAATTTTCGATTATTCTCCATAAAAGCAACGTCTATCGTGACACAAGTAATAATAGTAACAAACACCATTAGACACATAACATAACGCCATCTAGTGAAAAATTAAGTAGATATTGTACTATGGGAACTACGAATAGATAACTGATAGTTAAACAATTTTATTTTTGCAAAACATATTATGTAGAGAAAATACCCAGAATAATACAGTCTTATTCATAAATACAAGTGTTTGTAATATCATTTCTAAAACTTGTTTATTTATTTATTTATTTATTTAGGAAAGACACACCAACAATATGCTCACACAATTAAGCAGACAATACACAATGTTATAAATAAGTAAAAGAGAAAAACTACTATTAAAAAATGCTTAAATCTAAGTTTACTTGAACAAAAACATCTTACTCCTCACTACCAAGCTTAAGGCCATATGAACACATCAATTAAAGGTGTATACAGCTCTCACAGATAAGCGTCAATGTACACTAACAATTATACAATTGGAAAAGACCTAACTACCAATCCATAATATTAATAAGCCTAGTAAACTGCACTAAAGAATTACCAAAGATGTCGATATTATGTTCATTTTTTAATGGCATCCCTATATGTTTGTGTGTGAATATATATATATATATATATATATATATATATATATATATATATATATATATATATATATATATATATATATATATATATATATATATATATATGTATGTGTGTGTGTCTATGAATATATATACTTGTTTAATTAATTGCTCTTTATTGCACCAATTAAAAAAAAATAGATATAGTTGTAGATAATAAATATAGTTAATTTTAATGAGAAGTGATATAAAAGGAGTTTTATGAACATATAGGTCTAACAGCAATTATTAATACATATATATACATATACACATATGTATATCTAACATACACATTACACAAAAAGTTTAAATTGAAAAATAAAATAATAATTATTAATATTATTATAATTTATCAGCCAATAAAATTTACTCATAAAAAAAATCCTTCTACAAACCTTAACATAGGTTAATAGGTTTTATCTCTTGTTCTTAGGTTTTATTTATTGCACAGTTATGTCAGTTCCATTCAAATTGGAAACTTATTGTAAAAAAGTCAGAAAATTTTACTAACATTAGTTTCATGAGAGATATGACATTTTTATGAATAATGGGTTATGAATAATAAGTTGATACACGTGAAGTTAACACAGAGAAAGAAACAATACCATTGAAAATTACAGCAAACATACTAAATTGTTTCGACTTGAACACTGCGGGCTGCAGCTCGTCGACCCCGTCAAATTAAATATTCGAACAGCGCCGATTAGATTTAACGTCCGCTATTAACAATCTGCTAATTGCAATCTAGATATCCAGCATTAAATCAAAGCTTTGACGAGAGTTCCAGCTATAAAGTTAGTTATCAATATTGCTCCTGGCCATCTTATAGAACGATCGACGGCAGTAATACAATATTGATATTCTTGTGACAAAGGCATGGGATAAAGTCAATATGCACTACCTTAAAGCGAGCTCGAGGCGAGTGTTTAACGGAACAGACGTGTGACTATTTAGCCCATAGACAATCTCGATAAAGTTGGCCCACAATCTTAATACTGAGTCATTCAAAGCTTTGAGTTATTATTTCAGCAGACTCATTAGTGTCGTTGGAACGAAGAACTCATTAGAATGAAGACACTCGAAAATTTATTTCCTGAGTATTGGCTTCCGCGTAGTCCTGGCTTAGAATAGGCCACCCTATCCTTTCCCATTAGTGTCGTAAGAGGCGACTAAGAGAGGGCGAGCGGTAGGTAGCAGCGTTCCTCTTAAAACATATCTTATGAGCGATCTATGTTTAACAGTGGACAGTTAACTGCTGATGGGAAGAGATGAAATAATAATTAATAAATTAGTAATATATTATATTAATTAATATAATAGGTAATAATTAAAATTAATAAAGTACCTCGTTATTTTAAAGTCATTTAAAATCAATTCGCAGCATACATTAATGAAAATTGCATGTATGGAATACTGATACATCAATGACTGTTTGATTGATCAGCGTATTTAATATTGAACGTAATAAAGTCAATACGAATTGGTTTTGACCAATGTTCGTAATTACATTAATTAGTAATTACTAATTATTAATCAGTTTATTGAGGTCTGTTATTGAAAAGCAAATAGCTTTTACAATAACTATGATGAATAAAACCGATCTAGTGCGCGTTGAACTCGCACGCCGAGGATTTTATACAAGTATATAAATGAAATACGTAATATGAAAAGATTTGCCGTGTGATCCCAGTATAGAACTAGCCACCCCTTTATTTGCCGTGGGTGTCGTAACAGGCGACTAAGGGGGGGCAGAGAAGGGAGGGATGGGCAGCAGCGTCCTTCTCAAAACATCTCTGTAACCTAACTGCAGTTGTCAATCCGCATGACAAGCATGGCAACTACTTGTACCCCCCCCCCCCCCCATGTGAAGTTCAGCAGTGGATAATTAAAATCTAATATGATGATGATTAAAATATTCTATTTATACTCGAGTATGTCGAAGGTACTTTTTCCATTATTATAATAATAATAATATATTTATTTGCTCGAAATGTGGTACAAAATGTCTTAAATAATAATGAGCTACACATTTCGCCTTATCTAAAGGCATGCAAATTTTTATTTCAGCACATGCTAATTACTTTTTATTGGCTTACGTATATTTAAATACACACTTATAATTGAAACGACTAATTCCCAACACGTCTAACTAAAAAAGTCATTAAAATTTCAATATTCTGCTTTGTAACTATTTGGAAACTTTTCAACAATTCGCTCGGATTCCATTCAACAGATATTTTATATTGCTTTTCGTTATGGATATTGCGAATATACGTATCATAGGCGTATTCTAAAATTTTCAATGATATTCTATTAATAATAAATGCGAATGCGTGTAAAGGTACTGTATTATATGGATGTTTGGGTATTTGTTACACTATTATGTTAAACAACTGATGGAGACTTTGTACAAAAGTCGATTGCTTGGGTACCTTTGTCCCGTTCGTGTTTCAACCGTGAAGCTGTTTTGTTTGCATGGCTGTGTTTCGGTTTGAAGGGTGGGATATGGCGTGAATTTACTGGATACAGAGGAATAACATACGAGTATGAGTCCTCAGGAATGGCAACGCATGGAGGGTATTATGGGCAAAACAGCATACTCTGTTATATCCATGGTACTGCTCATGTCTATAGGCGACGGTTATCACTTTCCATCAGGTGGACCGTTAGTTTGTTTGCCATTCTAAGTTGTATAAAAAAAATAAAAAAAAGATTTAGATGAAAGTTACTATTAAATATTTTTTAATTAAAATTAAATTACATATTTTTTACTTTTATTTATTTATACTTTATTTATTGTGCACAGAATTTACATTGTTATAAAATTATATAAAATAAAGATGTACAACAGGCGAGCATAACTCTGTAAGAGTTCTCGTCCAGCAAACCCTCAGTGGAAAAGAGCATTAATTACCAGCGGGCAGTGTGCGTACAATATGAAGTAGAAACAGTATAGTACTAGTACTTACTATTATTATATATTTATTATTTATCAGTACCACTTAGTAGCACTAAGAAATAACAAATGTGCCTACCTAAATACAAAGTAACTTATATACTTATTATATAAGTTACTTTGTATTTAGGTTATTCAAAATACACACACACTCACACGTGTGTATATATATATATATATATATATATAATCTCTACATGTACAAAATACGTGCATATACCTACTCACAAATATGGTATATATAAGATTAAGATAAGTAATTCCACTGTCAGATTTATTGGTGAGAGTTTACAGATTATTTTACGAATGCATTAATCGAAAATTACTCCAAAACCTATTAAGTCGAAGTTCGGCTAATGTCCCGAACAAACAATCATGATTGGTTGTTTAGAATATTTGGCCAATTGTCGATTCTTAATGGAGTCGAAATCAAGTACGTTTGAAAACTCGCACCAATTACTCTGAGCCAGAGGACCTACCATGAATTGTTTTCCGAAAATTTGGAGTCGAACGAAACACAAATTTAATGTTAAAATCACACAATACATATCGTTTAAAAGTATTCAAAATGATAATATTATTCCTTCGGACTCTACATATTCTAAGTCTATACTCAGATATATGAGTAATTAATAATTACGAATCTTTATAGACTATTTATCTGTTTCTTTCAAATGTATTCATATGAATTTTGTAATATTCTTATTTTTTTATATATGTATATATATATATATATATATATATATATATATATATATATATATATATATATATATATATATATATATATATATATATATATATATATATATATATATATAATTCGCTGTTACCTAGATAAACCCTTTGACTTTCTTGGGTACGGCACATAAATTTTATTCTGTTAATTTTCTTAATTATATAATACTTACTTATACAATAATTAGTCCATTACTACTAAGGTTGTCTTAAAAAAATTGCTCTTAGCAATTGTATAAATACAACCTTACTTATACTATTATACAATACTTATACAATTGTATCGTTACATTTATTATCTTATTTTTTTCCTATATTGTATAATGTAAATAAATTATACTCATTCATTCATAAATGTATTTTTTATCTAATAAGTATATTTAATAAATTAATAATAATAATGTAACGTTACAGTTCCACCGAAAATCCTAAAACAGTCCTCTACTTTAATGTATTAATTCTCAAATTATTTTCATAATTACTTTTGTAATTTGTAAGGGTTACATCCGCATTTTTGTTATGATTACAGTTGCCGGTTTTAGTTGCAGAGCAAATATTTGCTTTTTACGGTGTTCGTATTATTTGTAGAAACACATTTCCGCGTTCTAAATTTAAATATTTTCAAACTAGAGTTTTGTTTTTTATTGTTACGAAGACAAACGAACAGATAATCCACCCGATGGAAAGCGAAACGGAAAACGTTCATAAAATATACTTCATCGTGCATTAATGAATGTGTATTTATTTATTTATTATTTTTATTGCATAATAAAACTTTGCACAAGTGAGTACATTCTCTACCAGGTAACAATTAAGTAAAAACAATTGACAATTGCAAGTTCTTTTTTTAAATATTGACTGAATCAGATGTCATCTTGCGGAAGTCCACAGTTATTTGAGTATATTAAAATTAATAGTAACGGAATTAAACAAAATAATTCTATTAAAATAACCAGTACTTTTCTGCAGTAAAAAACATACTTGTTCATTACGTAGACAGCACAAATTAATTACCAAGTAATATAACTATGCGTAGATTCCATGTTGTAAACTTTTATGGAAAAAGAAAAGTCCGTTTTAGCGTTAGTACCGTTTATGTTTGTATATTGGCCATAAAGTTTAATTACATGCGTACTGTTCCTGACGCTTTTAGTGAAAATTATATGGCAATACGGCGGCTGAAAAATATCCAACACCGAACTCTTGGATGGAACTAGGTATTCTAAGTGCAGTGGCGTTACTTTTTTAAATTTATACCAATAGACTTATATTTGAAGAAGAAGAAAGAAATATTTTTATTATAAACTTAGGTTTTAGCATTTTTTAATACCTAGTCATTTTTTCATTACAGCCCTTTCGAAACGCAATTTCAGCCAAAAAAAAACGGACAATAAACTAAGCTGTCGCTTTTTTCAAAAAGTTTAACTATAATATAAATAATAAATATGTGTGAATACAAATTACTAAGCAACATAAGGTCATAAAATATAAAATACATAGTATATAATTAAAACAATTTATTAAAATAAATCGATCGCAATGACCAGAGCAGACCAGTCCCTACAGGCAGCACCCGTTCACGAGCGTGACGGGTAAGCCAGCCATCATTGTGCTCAACCATAATTTAAGGAACTCAATAACCCGGCCCATTACGCCACCACCTGACTGGACATTTTAGTGAGCATGGGTTACTCAAGGCCTCCAATCACGTCATAGCCAAATTTAAATAATTTCATACATATTGTATGTAACAGTTGCAGTATCCACACGTTACACAGTAAAAGACATACGTTAATTAACAATAAAATTGCCACATTACAATAAATTCACATTACATTAAAAGGTTGACCTCCTCGCGGTTCTCCCTGGAAACTATCATGGTTAATTCCTGATAAATTCATCAAGATGAGTTAACTGACGTGTTTTCATTCTCATCTATCACCCTTCACTGGTGCTCCGCCAGTGTATCCCGTTAGCGCAGGCGGGGTCACCATACCATGATCATCCATTAAAAAAAAAAGATGATTATCGTGTTTCATGGAGAGCAAAGTAATAAGAAGTATTATCTTCTAGGTATTCTATGCTACAAGATCCTTTAGTCGTCTTTACAATCTTCAGTTAACAATACGTCGATAAAGGTAATTGCTTTCATGTCTAACATTATCCGCTTATCAAGGCTTTATACTTCACTAAAGATACCTTAGACCTTCAAAGAGACGTTCTCAGTTTAGTTGATCATGTATGGAATTCATTGTATTAAGCACTAGCTTTTTCCCGCTAATTTTTTTTTTTACTTTTTTTATGCAACTTATAATAGCGAACAAACTGTGGCCCACTTGGGAAGCAATAACCGTCGCCTATAGACATAAGCAGTACCATGGACATAACAGAGTGTACTATTCGCCCATGATACCCCCATGTGTCATAGTCGTGTGGTCCCGGCATAGAATATACCACCCCTTCCTTTCCCGTGGGTGTCGTAAGAGTCGACTAAAGAAGGGCGAGGGATGGGCAGCAGCGTCCCTCTTAAAACGTTTCTAAAGTCTAACTGCGGTTACCAATGCGCCTTTGCCAGTAGTTGCCAAGCATGGCAACTACTGGCAAAACCCCCCAAGAGGAAGGTTTATCAGCAGTTGACAGTTAAAGACTATAATGATGATGATGATGAAGAACGCCATGAGACGAAAACAGTCATATCCTAATATTATCAATGTGAAAGTGAGTTTGTTTGTTACTCTATAACGCCTTAACAGTTTAACCAATCACTATAAAATTTGATATACACATTACTACCTATATAAAAAAATATAGACTATTTTTTAGTCTGATCATATTATAAAATTAAAAGATAATATTCCTTATTTTGGGCATTGTTCTTTTCTGCTTCGTAAAATATTAACTCATAACGAAGATTATGGAATATATACTTATAAATAAATCCAATATATTTTTCGCTTTTAAACTATAAGTTCCTGACATAATATTGTAACTATCTTATATTATTATACTAAAATAGAAAAGGTCTGGATCCTAGATTCCCAGGTATCCCTGACAGGTAATATTTGAAAACAAACTTTTAAAACAGGTTTTGGTTTCGACATCCCTCAGATGTTCGATTTTGGGCATCTAGTCAGCAAAATAAACCTAATTTAAAAGTTACATAGTTATTGTATATTACTTAATCCTATTTTCATATTGTTGCTTCGAAAATGTTATACTTTTAATATTTCTATATTGGTACTCACTTATAGTGTGTTCCCAGTATAAAATAGGCCATCCCTTCCATGGCCATGGGTGTCGTAAGAGGCGACTAAGAGAACTTAATGGACGAGGAATGGGCAGCAACTTCCCTGATAAAACATCAGAGGGAGAGGGATCTTTGTACAAAAGTCGTTTTCTTGGGCACCTCTCTCCCATTCGTGTTTCTACCGTGATGCAGTTGTGTTTGCATGACTGTGTTTCGATTTGAAGGATGGGATATAGCAGTGAAGTTACAGGATACAGAAGAATAACACCTAAGTCCTCAGGAATGGCAATGCATGGCTGCCGCACTGCTCATTTTACCAAAGATCAATTCTGTACATGAAAGATATTTCCAAAATAACTATCAGGGGGTGATTAGTGATCGATACTGATGCCAGAAATTCAATCAGTAAAATTTTTGTCTGTCTGTATGTTCGTTATAGAAACAAAAACTACTCCACGGATTTTAACGAAACTTGGTACAATTATTCTTCATACTCCTGAACAGGTTATAGTATACTTTTCATCACGCTACGATCAACAGGAACAGAGCAGTGAAGGGAAATGTTGGGAAAACGGGAGAAGTTACTTCATTTTTAAGTTTCCGTCGTGTGTACAGCCTTAATAGTCACTTTTTAAAATGTAAAAACGTCCACCCGTGCGACACCGGGACGGGTCGCTAGTAATATATACAAATGGGCGATTGTCCAATGAATTCAAAACGGAACTACGCCAAGCTGATATAACTTGGACCAGTAACTAGTCTGCGTACTTGTTACCGGATAAGGTGCTTATAAACCGCTTCATTAGTTTTAGTACCGCATAAAGATACACTACAAGGGTTCGTGTTTAATATTCTGATATAAGTTTTTTCTAACATACTACAATAGTAGTTAATGTTTCATAAACCTGAGACGTATTTATTAAATTAGTGTTTTTTAAAAAAGTGTGAGTTACGAACACCTGGGGGGTTCCCAAGCCTCTGAAAGAGGATCGCGGATGGTCGCAAATCCGTAAAAAAATAAGCAACGTTCAATCAAATGCTTTTATTAAGAAAATGTTCATTAAAGGGCATTTATTGTAGGTAGGCTAACAAAATGTTTTTTTTTTATGCACATGGAGCATACTAGCATGCAGCTCTCCTGATAGTAAATGACTACCGCCGCCCTTAATTACCCGCAACACCAGAGGCATTGCAGGTGTTCTGCCGGCCTTTTAAAAAGGAATATGCTCTTTTTTTAAAGGTTATGATATCGTATCGGTTCGGAAATACTGCTAGAAGTTGATTCCAAAGTTTAGTTGTGCTTGGAAGAAAGTTATTAAAAATTAATAGATTAAAAAAAATAACTAAATGAAATCACATTAACTTGAAGTGTACACCTGTTCTGCATTAACCGAATTTCTCCCATCGCAGATTATACAAAAATAAATAAAAAAATACTGATTTGACGGTTACACATACACGGAGTGAAAGTGGTCGCATAATATTTTTAAATACTAAGAAGGTCGTGCCATAAAATTTTTAAAAAAGCACTATTTTAAATGTATGATAATAGAATACTAAGCCTGGTGAAACAATGATAATAGGTAACGATGAAAATAGGTCAGTTGGCCCATCTGACGAATTCAATAAGAATTCACCGTATAAAAAAAAAAAGATAAATTTATCCATATATGTATCTTTAACTAGTATCTAAAGCACTTGGTCAATATACCTGAAAAACATGGCTTGATTGCCTTACCCTTACTTGATATTCACTGAAGCCTGCAACTGACAACGGTACAAAAGATTAGGAAAATTGCTTTCACCAAAGAGCCATTTTGTGTAATAGATACTCAACATATTCCATTTTATCGACCTATTGCGAGCTTATCTGGAAATATAAATCAAAGTTGTATTTATTAGGCATTATGTGGGATCACAAGATAAACAAATAAATTATTTTACGATGTAAGTAATTATTGTTTTTATATCAGTTCTCGCTACGTCTAATAAAATGGGGCAACTCGTAACACTGTGTGAGTGGCGCATTTGCAATGTTAAACCGGAGTAATAAAAATAATTAATTACTAAACATTATTTCAGTAACATTGTATTTTTGATTAACTTCTGCTAATGGCCTTGTACAGTTTATGGTGATACTAGTTTCATTTAAGATTATAATTTTAGTATATTTATCACTTGTCAAATAAAATGAAACCCAGACTTAGGCAGTTCATCATCTTCATCATCATCACCTTTGATCTCTATTATTGTTTATGGTTATTAAATTGTAAAATCGTGTATGTATGTATATTTATATTTGTGTATATGTTTTTATAATATATATTTTTATATGTAAGTAATATTTAATGTTACATAACCTTCAGTATATACATATATTAATGTTAGCAAATTGTTTGGAGAGATAGGCAGCTGCATCCCTCTTCAAACATCACCAAAAGCGCATATCCCATTCAGTGCCAAAGTCAAAGACCTGGGTCTGTTAATCGACCCATCACTGAAATGGCATTTCCAAATGGCTGAAATGTGTCGTAAAAATACAAGCATTTTACGTGCTCTTTATCGTTTTAAATTTTTTCTTCCTCCGTCCACTAAATTACTCCTTGTCCAATCCCTAATACTTCCGCATTTCGACTATGCCGACGTGTGTCTTACTAACCTCTCGCAAGAACAGTTGAACAAACCTGATCGTTTGCTTAACAACTGCATTCGCTTTATCTTCGGGCTGCGTAAGTATGACCACGTTTCTAATTTCCGCTCACAACTCAAATGGTTGACCATTCGTAACCGCAAAGACTTACGTATACTTTGCACACTGTTCTCTATCCTCAATGATCCTTCCTCTCCTACTTATTTGAAAGATAGATTTAACAGTATCTAAAAATAATTAACTCCCATACCCTTAATCTTCGGTCATCTCATAATCTCCTCCTCATCACCCCGTCACATCATTCCGGATTTATGTCCAATTCTTTTACTGTCACCGCTATCAGCCTTTGGAATAAAATCCCTGTAGATCTACGCAGAGCATCAAGTAAAGATATTTTTAAAAGAAGATTTTTAATTATTTGTTGAGTCAACAAAACCAGCGCTAGTTACAGGTCACTCAATAGTTATTATATCTCATAATGCTTATCGTTGTTTTAATTTATGTATATATATATATATATATATATATATATATATATATATATATATATATATATATATATATATATATATATATATATATTATATATATATGTATTACTTTATCCATATATATATATGTTTATGTATTATATGTGCATTTCTTATGTGTGTATTATATTTATATTGTGTATTGCCTTAATGTGTTACTATAATTGTCACATATTTTTCACCACATCTGCCCTTCATACGCTTTCTGTTTTTACCCAATGGTTAGCTGGTAGAGAATGCCATATGGCATTAAGCTCGCCATTTGTACAAAATTTTATTGTGCAATAAAGAATAAATAAATAAATAAAAGCCAAACTGCGGTTACCAACCCGCTGTACAAACGTAGCACTGCTGGCAAAACCCCCCTTATAGAGGTTATATTCAGCACTGGTCAGTTAATGGCTGATACATAAAGGACCTAGACCAGAGGGAGACATTGTACAAAAGTCGATTGCTTGGGTACCTCTGTCCCATTCGAGTTTCTACCGTGAAGCAGTTGTGTTTCCAAGGCTGTGTTTCGGTTTGAAGGGTGGGATATGGCAGTGAATTTACAAGGTACAGAGGAATAACATCTGAATCCTCAGGAATGGCAACGCATGGGGGGTATTATGAGCGAAACAGTATACTGTTATGTCCATGGTACTGCTCATGTCTATAGGCGACGGTTACCACTTTCCATCAGGTGGGCCGTCAAACCACGTTTGCCATTCTAAGTAGTATAAAAAAAACCTAGTATATATCATCTGTAGAATCCATATTCAAGCAAATAAACCTTTATTGTTATTATTTTTAGTAGTTAAGAAAAAAATATATAACCTTGACCCCTCCATAACCACAAAAAGGTCACAAAGTCTAATTACTGGCGTAAATAAAAGTCACTTATTTCATTTCTAACTTTGTCAGTACCCACTTTTCAGTCTAGTTTCGAGCACTTACGTTAATAATTTAGTGGCATTACGAGTTAATTTCGTTGTTCCTAGACGGTTAGCTTTTAAATTACTCATCACTCTACTGATTACAAAAGCAATCCGAACTAAATTTTATATTAAAAACATTCTTATAGCTTCACAGCACCTACAAAATTACATTTAAATAGACAAAGTAATCTTGACTTGAATTAATTTATCTATGTCAGTAGCCATTTTTAATACATCAATTTAAAAAGATTTGAATTTAGAACGTGGAATTATGTAAAAATATAAGTGGTATCAACCCTATATGGACCTAAAGAGTAGGTACTTCTCGCTTATAAATACAACTTTTTAATAACGCCTGTCCGCGACATACTCGAAATAATACGCCGACATCAATTTAACACCGATTACCCTCTAGAGGCCTATATATTTTTTTAAATTTAGAATAAAAGGTTTTTTATTTATAATTTTTTTCTAGATCCAGTAAGGCAAAGGATTAATCTTTATACAAATACAATATGCGTACAATTCGGATATTTTTCCAATTCATTCCAGTAATAACAGTATTGAAATAGAAAGTAAATAGGATTATAGATATAGATTATAGGACCAACAGAACATGCTGATGGAAACGGCATTATTATTAGGCTAGCAGTTCATTAGACCGATCTTTAGTAGTACTCAAATTTCAAATGCGACCAAATGGCCTGGCCGTCGAAATTACACCTTCTACGCCTAAGATTAGTATTTCAAGCTCTAGCTCTATTTATTCTTACTATTATATCTTCCTTTAATATCAGCTATACTTGAATTCCTATATAAGCTATAATAGCATGGGCCACCCCTTTCTTTTCAGAGGGCGTCGTAAGAAGCGACTAAAGGAGGTCGAGGGATGAGCAGCAGCGTCCCTCTTAAATCATGTCTAAAGCCTAACTGCGGTTGCTAATCCGCCTGCCGTGGCAACTACTGGTAAAACCAAGGGAGACTGATGTTCAGCAGTAGACAGTTAAAGGCTAAATGTGGTGATACTAGAGTTCGCAATACTATAATCCTACCTTACATATTTTGCAAAACATAGCCCTTCAATGATATGAGTGGCATATAGTAATAAAAGAACTGTAGTAATTATGTAAGAGAGAAAGGAGATACTATTTTTTTTTTGTTATAAAATTATTATGACACAATCTCACTTATTTTTGAAAGAAACAGTAACAAAACTCCATACATCCATCATTATAAACTTTCATATTTATTACATGACATTGGGATCCCGCTAAAAAAAATTCCAAAGTTATTGACTAAATTTTCCAAAATCATAATCTGTAAATTTTTTTGAAATAATAAATAGTTGCTTAAAAGATAGCACTCTGTTAAATAATCATCTAGAAACAAGCAAATAGATATTATTTTTCTTTTTGTTTCACTAAACTTTTTTTATGTCAATCAAAAATAAAAAAAAAAACTGTATTTGACTTAAAATAAATCAACGACTGCAAACAATCGTCAAAATCATACGGAAAAAATATGAAGTGAAACTGTAAACTCCTTGCGCTTTTCGATTAAAACCTAAAGCGGAATATCTTTATAAAATAAATGTTTATTTTGCAGTCATTGCTGTTCTAACGTCGCCTGACACGGCTCAATGTCGTTATATGAAAACACAATATCGGCCAAAGAAAACACAAATATCTAGAGTTCATAAATAAACACGTTGCCTCGTATACGCTTGTGACTTGAAACAGTTTATTATCTGTAAACAACAAAAAAATATTACACAGCAAACTGTGGAAATGGAAAATTATTTACTTCTCTTCTTTCGTTTGCTTGGAAATTGCTTCGTTATTAAAAACAAATGTACGTGAAGAAGTAACAGAAACCCATCTTTTTTTGCAGTTTGAGACCGCCATGTTTTTTACGTCATATTTTACTGAACTAGATGTATCTTGCGGAAGTCTGTATTACTGGTTATTTGATTAGAAAATTTTGATTAATTCAGATACCATTAATATGTGTACGATTACCAACACTCGATCAACACCCAAACTGTTTCGCGGTATGGGTGCCGAATGGTTAACACTAGGTTTCACATAGCGATCTACGATCGTGTCGTAAAACATACGTGAATAAAATGGCAGTCGGAATTTGATAGCTAATATGGAAATTTGTAGAACTTCTGGTAGTAATAATGGTGGTCAATCTTCGAGTATTGGCAATCACACACATGTTAAGAATAGCAAAATTAAACAAAATAATTCTAATCAACTAACCAATAATATGTCTATAGTTTTCAAAACCTATAAATCACCAACTAGAGGCCTTCCCCAGAGACTACAGCACAGGGTTCTTCAAGAAGGGCATTAAGAAGGGCATTAAGAAGGGTATTAAGATTTCTTAAGGGCAACGCGCGCGTAATGTCCCTTGTGTTACAAACGTCCATAGGCTACGGTAACTACATCAGACGGGTCACCAAAGTGCTATAAAAAAAACCAGCTTCATAACTATAGCCAGCTTTATAGCCTTTGTTCCCATAGACGATCTAAGCAGTGTAAGAAGCAGTGTAAGAGTTCGGACTCCATAGAGTACAAACTTTAGTATTCATAAGTACGTATGTGTATTGTTTCTACATAAAATTTGTACATATTTATAAACAAAAATAAATAAATATATTAAACGAGCACTTCACTAATTTAAACATAAATTGTACCAAATAAACAGCTACGGTTACAATTAAATAATCAAATTCAGAACGCCACTGAGACACAATAAATAAATTACAAATTCATTTGACATTTACCAAAATCAAGTTTCAGTTCTTTTTTAATGGACGCCAGTGACACAAAGAAGTTGTTTGATAAGTCCTGAATAAAAAAAAAAATATTAATCCCACAACAAAATGGTGAAAGTTTGCTATTTTAGTGGATATTAAACGAGAGACTTGATTTCTGATCCCCTGAGGCAATTCGTGATTGTCAACGCACTCCCTAGATATTCGACAATCAGGGTAAATACCTCCGCCATCCCTCGGGCAAGACACAAATGTTTAGATCTTATAAAAGTGGAATATATTGACAGTATACATTCTGAATAAATATATAAAACCAATCTCCAATTGTCTATGATCTCAAAGTTAATAATGGTGGTGTTTCGTTAAAAAAATAATATATTTACCACTAGTCTTTACTCGTATTTTGGCGCGTATATGATAGAGAAGGATATAGTCTTAATGTTCACGTACAACACGGTTTCAGAGATGTGTTCTCCCATGAACGCTCAAGTTATGGAATGAGCTCCCTACCGAGATACAGAAAACTACAGCATGAGTTTTTTCAAAAGGGGAGTAAAGAGATTTCTTCAGGATCGGCAACGCGCGCGTTATACCCCTGGTATTGCAAGCGTTTATAGGCTACGGTAACCGTTTACCATCAGGTGGACCGTATGCTTGTTTGTTAACTCAGTGGTGTACAAAAGGCTACTTTTCATACCAGGTCAACTTAAATACCTCAATTACAATGAAGAAATAACGGGTAAAAGAAACGTGTGACTGAAAAAATTTTGAAATGCACTTTCTTTATACAAAATACTTATATATAATTATTAAAATATAATATTAATATTTCAAATATGAATCTTATGAGATATATTCCTAACAATATCTAAATACGAGACATTTACGTAGCATTTTATCTCCATATTAACTAAGGTCAATGTACACGCTATTTTACTTTCTTATTTTTATTTTACTAGCTTATTCTCGCATCTTTTAAGCATGGAAAATGATAAGTAAAAAATGTAATGAACAATTTCTAGATAGTGTATCAAATTACGAGCAAACTGTGGGACTACAATTTCCATTGCTAGCAATATACCCTGTCAGGTCAACATCCACATGTTCTTAGAAACCTTGTTTGCTAAATTCAGTTGTACTTTTCAAAATGGGCTAAAAAAAAGTCTTTTTTTTTTTTATCACTTTGCCCCATCAGCATATATCGTTAACGCGGGCGGGGGCTATATCTACGGTCAGCCATTAAACTTTAATATTTTATATATGCAGAATGGATTGGATGCAAGAATGAAAGAGGAAGACTTTGAAAGTCGATTGCTAGTATTCAATATTTCCACCGTGAACAGTTGTGTTTGCATGGCTGTGTTTCGGTTTGAAGGGCATGAAATTACGTGTAATCCATTCAGGAAAAAAATTGCAAAACAGAATACTCTGTTATGTCCATGGTACTGCTCATGTCTATAGGCGACGGTCACCACTTTCCTTCAGGTGAGCCGTCAGCTTGTTTGCCATTCTAAGTTGTATAAAAAAAAAGAAAAAAAGTCTTTTTTTTAATTTAAATAAAATAAGCTTTACAGTTAGGCTATATCCTAACTTAAAACTTTATTATTTTATATATTAATTTATGAGAATAAAACCGCATGAAATAGCTAGTATTCAATATTTCTGAACGTGCTCTTATATGGCATATACGTGTAATCCATTAAAAAATTGCCAAATTCGAACTTGAACTGAATCTGAATAAAATTTGAACTACTTTATCAAAAATTGTTATTTTATGATAATAAAATAAATTTAATATTCCAAACTATATAAAATTTCTAAATTTTTTTAAACTCACTTAAAACGTTGGC
Organism: Galleria mellonella; assembly: GCF_026898425.1. Classification (NCBI taxonomy): domain Eukaryota; kingdom Metazoa; phylum Arthropoda; class Insecta; order Lepidoptera; family Pyralidae; genus Galleria; species Galleria mellonella. The sequence goes on from NW_026442117.1 coordinate 3,971,548, forward strand.
TCCAGGAAAAATGTTTCTGTTAGATAAAAGAATTTATATCAAATAGATGTTGACATTTTATTTATTAAAATAAATTTATTTCATGCGACGTTTTAAAATTTTACATTTTATTTGCTTCTGATTATTATTTTTATTGTAATTAGAATAAATATTATAACTATAAAGTTTGCAATTATCTAAAATGTATCACTGTAAATAAGACTTTACATTCTGCACGCCATTAAATCAACGTGGCAAAATATGTAATCTTATATATAAAATTCACGTGTCGCGGTGTTTGTTACCAAACTCCTCCGGAACGGCTTCGCCGATTTTTATGAAATTTTGTGTGCATATTGGGTAGGTCTGAGAACCGGCCAACATCTATTTTTCATACCCGTCAATAATAAGAGTGACCCACCCCTAATTTTTTTTTTAAGTTTTTGCAACTTTTTTTTTTATTTTCATTTTATTATTCCTAAAGAGGGTTGACGTCAGGCAGGTGGCGGTCGTAAAACTAAAAACCAAGTCTTTTTGTAATATGGACAAAATCATATTACGCCGACCCTAAATTATTGGGATAAGGGTAAGAAGATGATGATTTTCATTTTATTATGATTAAGCAATGATAAATACATATAACTTCAAATTTTCACGCTTTTACAATCAACCCCTGTTTTTTAATCGCGATTTTTATATTACGCAATAGGATTGCAAGATGACAATCGAATATAATAATTGTAATACGATGAATTTCATATATAGTTCTCGAAATAATGTATATGGTAAAACAACGTTTGCCAGGTCAGCTAGTAATATATAATAATATAATACTAATTAAAATCTATTTTAACCACATTTATCTAAATAAGTTATTATTATACTATCTATAAATGTTTATGAAAAGATTACAGAGATATCTGAAAATATTTTTTTTGTACAACTTAAAATGGCAAACAAGCTGACGGCCCACCTGATGCAAAGTGGTAACCGTCACCTATAGGCATGAGTAGTACTATGGACATAACAGAGTATACTGTTTCGCCCATTATACCCCCCATGCGTTGTCATTCCTGAGGACTCAGGTGTTATTCCTCTGTACCCAGTAAATTCACGCCATATCCCACCCTTCAAACTGAAACACAGCCATGCAAACACAACTACTTTACGGTTGAAACACGAATGCTTTCTTCCTGAAATCTTTTTTCATCAACAAGACTGCCACCATACGAAATGTGACAAATGGAACATAATATATCTTCTTTGTGACTTATAAACTCACAATACACATAAATAATTTCAACACGATTCCGCATTTCCGAATTGCGCCCATACAGTTCTAATACAATTGTGACACTCTTCATTTCACGCCGTCAGCTGAAGTAAAACGCCTCCGTGAAATTATGTCATATCTCGGCATCTAAAGTTAACAATACAACAATGACAATGTTACTGCATAAAGAAAGATTACTTTTCAATTTCACTTTGTCGCTTATTAGGCAACTTTCATAAGCAGCAGATTCTCAAATCATCTGAATTTTTTTACTGCATTACGCGATTACAGCACCAATTATGAGTAGATTTGTACAATTATTTAGATGTATAGATTCGTTCTCGCATATGTATATTTAAAACATTGCTACCCGTTTTATGAAAAAAAATTTTGCAAAATGAAGTCTAATTGTAAACCCAAATTCTCAAAATTTTACAGTAAAACGTTCCGTGCGGATGTGTGTGTGCGTCTGTGTGTGTACTTGCGTATGTGCATGAGTGCGTGTGTGTATTTGTGTATGTATGTGTGTGTGTGTCTGTCTGTGTGTGTGTGTGTGTGCGCGCGCACGTGTGTGCGTGTGTGCGTGTGCGTGCGTGCGTGTACGTGCATGCGTGCATGCGTGCGTGTGTGTGTGTGTGTGTGTGTGTGTGTGTGTGTGTGTGTGTGTGAGTATGCGTGTGTGCATGTATGTGTTCATTATTGATTTTTTTTTTTGTAGAACAAAGTATATATCATAATAACTTTCTAATTTTCATGCCAAGGTATGTTATACAATTTTTTTGTGTTATTCAATGGCCCTGACAAAAAGGAAGCACTTTCAAATAACTAAACGGAAATTTGGTACACAATATCATTATACTCAAAAAGGCTATTTGGGCCGACATTTTTTCATCCCCATTTGCATGTCTGGACGCCTCTCTCATAGATAAACCTTTTGTAAGCTTTTATTACTTTCTACGGCTGAGGGGCACGGTATTACATTATTTGATATGTGCGAAATTCAACTCGATATCTCCTTTTTTTTTACAGAGTAGAACTCGTAACGTCTGTCAGAGTTCCATATTGAAATATAAAAAATAACAAAAGAGTACTACGTGTAGCATAGGAATAAATAAATAATAATAAATGGCAGTATTTGTTTTTTTTTTATACTGACTATAACTTGCAGGATTATACCTATAACGTGAATTGTTTAAATGATGCAATCACTAGATTTGTTTCAAACTGCTCTAAGGCTATTTTTAAAACTTATTTTTAAATCTTTTTAATTTTTTTATACCACTAAGATGGCAAACAAGCATACAGCCCACCTGATGGTAAACGGTTACCTTAGCCTATGAACGCCTGCAATACCAGAGGTATTACGCGCGCAGTGCCGACCCTGAATAAACCTCTTCACCCCCCATCTTATACTCATACTTCTTTTTGAAGAACCTCATACTGTAGTCTCTTGGGAAAACCTCGACAGGAAGCTCATTCTATAACCTGAGTGTTCGTGGGATAAAACATCTCTGAAACCGCGTTGTACGCGACCATTTAGGCTGTAGGGTATGAGAGTGAACTCCCTGTCGATGGCGAGCCGTACAATGATAGATAGTGGCCGCGGGCATCATATTGAATAATTCCTCTGAGCACAATCCGTTGTACAAGCGGTAGAACACGCAGAGTGAGGCAAAATCTAATACGATTAAATTTAATACGATGCCTATATACACATATAACGGAAAAATTGAGAAACTCACCTTGTCTGCCGTTTTAAATAATTGTTTCGACTTAATCCAGAAGTTTTTAGGGAGCTCTAAAGAAGAATTCCAGAATTATCACGTAAAAACTACTGCCCCAAATAAGGGTCAGTTTGTGTGTATTTCATAGTTATATTCTTTAAGAAATAACTTAAAATTTTGTATATGCTTTATCTTGATACGCCATCTAGAAGTGGTTATTTGATTGTTTTTCCCACTTCTGAAACGATCGAAGTCAACACGTACAAAGTAGCGGATAAAAAAATACATATGTATTATTGTTGTATTAAATAACATCCCCACGGGAAAATACGAGCACAATGGTTCAAATTTCGAAATTCTTTCGCTTCGCTCGCTCGTTTAAATGGATGTTCTGTTTTTAAATATTATTTGTTGGTTCATCGGACGAATGAATCGAGTACCGGACCGTCCACCGCCACCGACCGCAGTGTTTAACTTTTTCTGGTTATTTGTTTTCATTTGATTTGTTATTTGTCTGCTCTGGACTTGTATTTAAACAAGCAGTGCTTTGAATATTTACTTCAACTGTGGCGAAATTAATATGGAACCAATTCAGGATTAAATATTGTTTGTCGTAAAAATAATTTATATTCATTTAATATTTTCCATTGAAAGTTACAATGCTGAGTAATATATTGCTTATTGTGAAACAAAATCCACTTATGGACGCGGTTTTGTTTTTGTTTTATAACACAGTGGCCAAACCAACATGCTCCTGTCTTTTAAAAAAGAAATATGCTAATATTTCTTGAAGTTTATGATGTGGTATCGGTTCATAAATACTGTTTTTTTTTTTACAACACAGGGGGTAAACGAGCATGAGGCTCACCTGATGGTAAGTGACTACCGCCGCCCACTGTTACTGTTGTTAAAAGTTGCTTCCAAAAAGTGGTTGTGCGTGAAAGAAAGTGCCTTGAAAAGCATATGGTGGAGGACCGCCACACATCCATATGGTTGGGATAGAATTTTAGTTTGTGGCGGGATGTACGGTGGTGAAAATCAGTAGCACGATCAATCCGAAAAACTTCTCAGAACACTCCCCATGATATATTCGATAAAAGATGCATAGAGATGCAACGTCTCTTCGTAGTTTCAGTAGGTCAAATCGGATAGTAAAACGCTGATCGGCAATAATACGAGCCGCCTGACTTTGATTGCGGTCCAATGGAAAAAGCTGGTACTGTGGCGCTTTTGCGCATAGGCGATAACAGTATTTCATATGTACGGATATGGACTCAAACTTTATACAATTGCAAATGGAATATAGCATAATCTACTTATAGACTTACGGCTTTGTATTCTAAATTCAAACTTTTCGTTCCAATATATGTACGTAGTTGGCTGTCACTATAAATGCCTAAATACAGGTAATGGATAATTTTTTTTTTGATGGGTGAAAATGATATGGTAGCCCCGCCTGCGCTAACGGGATACGCTGGCGGAGCACCAGTGAAGGATGATAGATGAGAATGAAAACAGGCCAGTTAGTCCATCATTATGAATTCATCAGGAATTAACCATAATAGTTTCCAGGGAGAACCGCGAGGAGGTCGACCTGGTTGGGTATATTGCTAGCAATGGGATTTTCGGTCTCCATTACTAACAATCCCTTTCCCCCAATGAATAATATTGAATTGTTGTATAGAGACTAGATGTCGCCACTCATCAATTATATGACAGGTGTCAATTTGACACGATCCTTCAGTCTAAGGATTAGATAGCATGGACATTAATCTACAACTTGATATCTATATACATTGGGTGCCATCCCCCGCGCAATTGTAATGACTACAAAGTGCTTATTAATAGAATCTTTCATTATATTTCTAAAATATATAATCCTTTATTAATATTTCGAAATTTAGGGAGACTCTGAGCTTAAGTTTAAATAGATTTTAATCGAAACAATCTGACTCGAACTTCAATATCAATAAATGTATTAAACGCTTTTACATACTAAACTCAGTACTAAATTAATTTCCATATTTAAATATATTAATATTTTTTTTTATGTAACTTAGACAATTGCAAACAAGCTGACGACCCATCTGAAGGAAAGTGGTAACCGTCGCCTATAGATATGAGCAATTAATTTAAATATATAACTAGAGTGGAACTTTGAATTTATCGCTGATATAATGTTCCTTGTGTTTTATAAATTTTGTACAGAAACAAGTTTATGCAGACATTTTCAGCGAAATAACAGGCATTTTAGAAATATTGCGGAGCTTCTCAGACGACCTTCGTGGAAAGTAGCTGGCATATATATGCGAAAAGCGTCCACGTTATATATATATATATATATATATATATATATATATATATATATATATATATATATATATATATATATATATATATATATATATATATATATATATATATATATATATATATATATATATATTTTAATAGTTTTTGTATAGCAATTTTAATGACTAAGCTGAACTTTTAAGACGTCAAGAGATAATAAACAAACCCTTTCTTAATGTTGATAAAGATTTTGGATTATTTACTTGAAAAATAAATAGTTTTATTTGTTCTACGTTGAAAACAACTGCTCGATATTCCATTAAGCTTTTACCATAATTGAGAGGTGCTTTCAACTGAAGCATATAATATTATCTATAGTGAACGATGACACATGAGTACTCCTAGATAATGTATTTCAAGCACCTACTTAGATTTATACCGACTTCAAAAAAGAGATTCTCAATTACATTATTACCTGTAATTTGTCGTAATTATTGAGTAATTTACATGATTCTTTATTTAATCGAAACTATTTACTCCCGTATTTATTTAATTGTTCCAATTCATTTGAAGATAGAACTTTTTTTGGAAAAATTAAGATATATATCATTAAATTCTCATTCTAAAATATTTTTTTCTTTTTTTTTATACCACGAAGGTGACAAACAAGCATACAGCCTGTCTGTTGGTAAACAGTAACAGTAGTCTATAGACGCCTGTAACACTAGGGTTGTCACGTATGCGTTACTGATCCGAAAAAACTAGAAAAAAGAGAAAACTTACACAGAGCCCGTAAGGTCAATTACAAAATTAGTATAGAACCTATATGTAGGTTAGGCCTAGGTGTAAATATATTTAATTGAAAAATAATACTATTAATATAATAAATGCGAATGTTTGTAACAGTGGATGGTCGGATGTTTGTTACTCTTTCACGAAAAACTACTAAGCAGATTTGAATGGCATTTGGTACACAGATAGATGATTTCCAAAATTAGCACATAGGATACTTCATGTACTAATTGTAATGTATGGGCATGACTGCGGGATACAGCTAATCACAAATATCGCTACTAAATCTGCAAAGGTATCGTGTGACAAAAAAAAATATTTATAGTCAAATTGAGCCCATGTCAAAGGTCTTTTTGTTAATGAAAGTGGACTAAACACTTTTGATATCTAAAGGCGACGACCTTTTACGAGTAGTAGTGGTGGTCGAATTGAGAAACTTGTCCTTTTTCAATTAAAATACATTTGTAATAGATTAAATCTCAAGCAGCTGATGGTATCTCATGAACCATTCTACTATCATCATCATCATATCAGAACTCAACTGTCGACTGCTCAACATAGGCCTCCCCCATAAGAAAGATTTTGTCAGTAGCTGCCACGCTTGGCAGACGAATTGACAACCACAGTTAGTCTTTTAGTTAGTTAGTTTGAGAAGGACGCTACTACCCATCCCTTGACCTCTAGGTACCCTTATTTAGTCACCTATTACGGTACCCACCCCAAAAGAAGGGTAGCTCATTCTGTACCGAGACTTCATGGCAATGTACTGTGATATTCATGAAATAAGAAATTGACATCAAACGTTTATAGACCGACAATTAGTAAAAAGTCGCAACGTAATACATTTACTCGGAAGCCATTAGAAGGGGAGGAGTTTCCAGAAAGTACACGACGGTATATAATAGATGCGTCGTACCTATAATATCCAATAAGCGTGTTAAGTGTGACAGTGAGGCGAGACAAAAGACGGGACGCCGTAAGTACAGGCAATTTATCAGTCAAGACCAACCGAAAAAGGTGCGTTTCATGCAGGTTTTCGTAGGTGATTTATGCTTACTACTTTACTTCTTTCAGCCGTTAACTGTCCACTAGTGAACATAAGTCTTCCCCATAAGGGAAGTTTTCCTGTAGTTGCCACGCTTGGCAAGTAGTTTGGCAACCGCAGTTAGGTTTTTAGAGATGTTTTAAGAGGGGCGCTGCTGCCCATTAAGTTCATATCATTAAGTTCCTTTAGTCGCCTCTTACGACACTTACAGAAAAGGAAGGGGTGGCCTATCCTATGCCGGGACCACACGGTTTTTTTACTTACTTTTTTAAAATAAAGAATCAGATTTTTCTTTTTAATTTTTATGAGTGATGTTTTCAAATAGTATGATGCGGGATTTTAGAGCTTTGTTAGTTTTTAAGCATTTTTATTGACAATATTGCTGTAATTTTCAATAGAATTGTGTTTTAGTGTATTTGTTTCCTTCACTTTCATATTATGCATTTATTGCAAATTTACTGACAAATAAATTATTATTTAATTTCATTATATACGTTGTTATAACTGTCTGTTTTCCTTTAATAAATAAAATAAATACTAGAAATGTGCATTTTTCTACACAAAAGAACTATTTAAATCAGAGCAAAATATACCGATAAATGATAAGTTTTTTCTAAGACATTGAAAACTGTAATCCACCACTTCATACACATGGATTTTGACATAAAAACAAACGACAGATTTTAAGTTAGACCTTCAGAAATACGATTGTGGAAACCGCATCTAATTTGATGTAGTAATATTTACGTAATACAGGAACAAACACACGAATACAGAGAGAGAGTTTGTACAAAAGTCGATTGCTTGGGTACCTCTGTCCCATTCGTGTTTCAACCGTGAAGCAGTTGTGTTTGCATGGCTGTGTTTCGGTTTGAAGGGTGGGATATGGCATGAATTTACTGGGTACAGAGGAATAACACCTGAGTCCTCAAGAATGACAACGCATGGGGGGTATCATGGGCGAAACAGTATACTCTGTTATGTCCATGGTACTGCTCATGTCTATAGGCGACGGTTGCCACATCCCATCAGATGGGCCTTCAGCTTGTTTGCCATTCTAACTTGTGTAACAAAAATTTTTAAAAAAAAATAAAGTTGACCTCTATTGTTTTAAGTAAGCCCCTTAATTTTATGATGTGTTCTACTATTTTTAAATCTTATGTTAATTTCAATTTAATATCAAAATAAATCCTTATAATCTCTAATAAGCCTCTTAGTTTTACTAGTATTATATGTATATGTATATATTAGTTGTAGACTAGTAATTAGGAAATGAAGCCGTCAGCTTCAGAGCTTTCTAGGCTTTATTTATTATAGTCCCATCTGAGATTCCTGTTGAGTAAACACGATTAATTGTTTCCTATTAATTCATAGTTTATTTGGCTGATATTGAGTTAGCTTATGACATAGAAATATGTCTGCAAATATTTTATTAATCTAGGTGTTATTTTGCAGAAGTCAATATCACTGGTTATTTGAGTAGAATTATTTTGTTTAAACAATAACAATATAACACTTTGGGTTTGCTGGAAGGCTCGCCTTTTATTTTGTTTACCTCTGTCATATTTTTAAACAATAAAAGTATTAAATAAAATAAAATAAATATAACATAATATAATAAAAAAAACCAGGTTCATAACTATCCTTTGTTGTCACAGACGATCTATGTAATAAGAGTTCGGACTCCACAGAGTACAAACTTTGATATTCATAAGTATGTATATGTAGGGGGAAAGAGATTGTTAGTAATGGGGACTAAGAATCCCATTGCTAGCAATATACCCCACCAGGTCGATCTCCACGCGGTTCCCCCTGGAAACTATCATGGTTAATTCCTGATGGATTCATCATGATGGGCTAATTAGCCTGTTTTCATTCTCATCAATCACCCTTCACTGGTGCCCCGCCAGAGTATCCTGTTAGCGCAGGCGGGGTTATCAGTTATTCTATTTATAGTACAAGGTTTTTCTTAGTTCAGGACTAGATGGCGCTGTGTACAATGTACAATGTTATTTATTTATCACTAGCGACCTGCCCCGGCTTCGCACAGGTGCACATTACAACACATCACATTAGAAACCTTTAAAATTATCAGTGTTTCTTTACTATATTGTACATGTATTATACATATAAACCTTCCTCTTGAATTACTCTATTAAAAAAACCGCATCAAAATCCGTTGAGTAGTTTTAAAGATTTAAGCATACATAGGGATGGACAGACAGCGACAGCAACTTTGTTTTATACTATGTAGTGATTACTTATTTATGAGTTTCTTTCCATGACAATATTTCTACACTAATCAGGTGCATTCGTACATGGTTTCAATTACATTTTTTTTCTTGTTATAATTATATTAGTAATTTCTTAGTAGAATACTAAATAAGAACATAATGCTTGTACTCTATGACTAACTCAATTACAATATTATATTATTTAAATTTAAAATACTTATTAATATCATAAACATTAAAATAAGTTTGTTTGTTATCTCTTAGCGTCTTAACAGCTGAAATAATCACTATGCTTAGTATGTACTAAGATGAAGAAGGACATAAGCTATTTCAAATCCCGATCGCTGTACATATCCCAGTCACGCAGACGAAGTCGTGGGTAAAAGTCAATTATTAAACTAAGATACAAAAAAGAACGAACTTGAAAAATTACATTATTCCTTGGAAAGTAAATAATAACCTAATAACAATCATACTGCGAAAGCTATATGATGGACAGGATTGTCCTTAAAATGACACTTAATTTAGCGTGCGCTATTTCCAAAATGGCTCTTTGAATCCTCTTAAATCCGACATTACAAGTTTACGCGCGAAACATAAAGCTGAATGAGGAAAAAATCTCATTTGGCGTGTTTGTGTTTACGCATAAAAACGGTAACAGGCCGTTTATAGCGGGAGGATCATTTTTTAGTCTGTACTCGTATATTTGCGGTCAGCTTTTATGATAGTATTACAGATACAAAATGTATTGAAACAACTTTATAATCGATATGTAAATTTAAGTATTCCACACTGCGTACCTGATGACCAAGGGATTTTTAATAAAATTACTTGAATTCCCATTTTATTAATTAACATTTTTTATAAAATACTTTATACTGATTCTAGTGGACAAATAAGCGGTATTCTAGTTGTATATCTATAATAGCAGTACTGTCTCATGATACTCACTTACTGATAGAGGATTTTTAAGGTGGTCGCTTACTTATCTACGACAAACTCGCGGTTAAGTGCTAGAATTCGTAATATAAAATCCTACATATGTACTTATCTCCGCCAAATCGAACAAATCTCTTGAATATTTCCTTAAGTTACACAAATCTGTGTCCAAATCTCAAACGAATTCAAAAGATGTCATCGAATTCGGTACGGACAATTTTTTTTACAACACCTGATGTTAAGTGACTACCGCCGCCCATGATCACCCACAACACCAACGGCATTGCAGGTGTGCTGCCGGCCTTTTTAAAAGAAATATGCAAAAGATGCTCTTGCATTTACTGTCACTTTAACAATATTGTCGTCATTAGGTTGTTTCTTATAAGTTCATAGGATTTTTAATATTTTTAACATTATATTAGAATAGCCAGTTCAAATGGCATTAATATGCCGCATAAAAACCTTAAGTTGGATAAAGAAATTACAGTAACTAGACGAACAATAAATTAATATACAAAAACAAATCATAGCATAATTCGTAATAATAAGATAATGTATAATTCAAGACAATGCCATTTTAAGTCTTACAAACCATCTTATGTCATCTATAAAATAAGCTTTATTTTATTTTCAAACGACTTCAAAACGAAGGACATTCCCAATTCGGTTGTATTTTTTTTAATGTTTGTTATAACTCCTTTAGTTGCAAACTGATTTAGATTTTTTTTTCAACTGAAAGAAAATACAAATTGGCCTCACAGATTTTTTATCAAAATCGATTTAGTAGTTTAGATTTAAATTAAAATAACTGGTGTTGCCACAATTGAGTCTTTTTTTTGGGAACACAATTTAATTTGTCCTATCTATTATATGAAACTCCTCAAGTTACAAAACAATATACCGATATTAACCAATCTAACAACTCTTAGTCCTAGCATAATATGTAGGAAATAATTACAACGTGGTCGATTCTTTTGACACGGATAGATGCACGATCACCTTTACGTGACTCTCACATCATGCTTATTTAAAGATTAGTAATCTGAAGCGGCGACACTTAGCCGGGTATATGCTGGAAGATCTGATAACAGATTAAGACGATACATTTTCGATGTTCTATAAACGCTGTCTCTCTTTAGTAGTTAACTAACGACCCGCCTCGGCTTTGCACGGATTCAATGTAGAATAATAATACTAAACCACTGTATCCGTCTTAATAACTTTACAAACTCTTTTTTACAGACAGTTTTTTTAAAACTTAAAATGATTACAGAAAGCTATCTTATAATATAGAATGCAATATATATATATATATATATATATATATATATATATATATATATATATATATATATATATATATATATATAGTAGTCCTAATAAAAAAAGAATAATTCTTCGATGACACTTTATTTTGTTATATTTCAGCATTTTCGAAGAAAGCTCTCAGTCGACTTGATCTCTTTCGACATCTTGAATAATTATAAATGAATGAATGAATGATAACTTTATTTGCTTTATCATTATGTTTCAACAAATTAACACGAAAAAAATAAAATAAATACGTATAAACTATTAACTAAAAATGTAGTTTAAAAGATTTAAACGTGCACATTTGCCAAGCGTGGCACCTATAAGCTTCAACGGTAGGGTAAAAACCTCCAAAGGTAGGGTTTATGTCCAGCAGTGGACAGTTAAAGGCTGATATGATGATGATGATTAAAATAATAATTTTTACATTATTCATATTAATTTATTTTTTCATGAATTTTATTAGTAATATTTCCTTTAGGATAAATAAGGAACATATTTCAATTGTGATGAAAAAAAAAACTACAAAAAAAAATGTAAAGGTGAAATTTTTATAGGACAAATATGGCACAACTCATGGCAAAATAGGTAAGAGTTATGCCATAAACAGCACGAAGCTCATTTTGTTGTGTATATAGCCATATTCAAGTACCAATTTCCATTAAACAAGTGCTATAAAAAAACTCTTGTAATATGTCTGTGGATGACAAATAAAACAAACAACATATATTTCGTTGAAATAAAACATCATTACTTACTTCAAAGAAATAATTCCTTAGTACCTCGTGAGAGGAAATGAAGGTCGATTTTGTTTTAGACTATGACGCAAATAAATAGGTATCCAAATACATAGTTTTCGTTAAATTTTATTTGAAGCATTTAATTTTTTTAACACACTTTAAAAAAAGGAGGAATTTATCAATTCTATTGTATTTTCGTTTGTAACTTCAGAACCTCAGAACTCCGTCATTTGTAAACCAATTTGGTAATTTCTTTTTTGTTTGAAAGAATATACTTTCAGATTACACCCATAGAAATTTAATCATAATCGGTTCAATAGTTTAAATTTTAAATCAAAATAACTGCTAATGCCACGAATTTAATTTTTATTTTGAGAAACAAAATCTACTTCTGTAATAAACGAGGCTTTATGCAATTTAGAATGGAAAATAAGCTAACGATTACCTAATAGAAAGTAGCAGCCATCGCTTATAGGCAACATAATGTACATTACACAATATTCAGTGATTCCCATCCATCATCATCATCATCATCATCATATTATCAGTCGTTGACTGTCTACTGCTGAACATAAGCCAAACCTATTGGAGGGATTTGCTAATAGTTACATTGCTTGGCGGGTTGGTAACCGCAGTTAGGCTTTGGTGATGTTTAAAGAGCAACGCTGCTGTCTAGCTGTCTACCATTAAGTTCTCTTAGTTGCCTTTTACGACACCTAGGGGAAAGAAAGAGGTAACTCATTCTACAACGGAACCACACAGCAACTTTATAATAGTAATAAATGTTTTTTTAAAGCTAAATAAGCTCTAAATTAAAAGTTCTAAATTAAAAATTCGAAATTCAAATCCAAAGGAAGAGGTTGCCCATTCTATGCCGTAATCACACGGTGAATAATGCCCATAATACCTGTTATTTCTCACTTATTTGATTCAAATGCTTATTTGAACTATAAATCATTCCAAATAATATGTATATAAAAATATAAGACTATATACAAGTACGTAGCAACAATATATTTTAGGAGTATGTGTTACAATTCTTAAGTACTATAGAGTTATATCTTCGTATTGTGTAATATCACTGTAGAACAGAATTGTAGATAAAATCAGTAATATCAATTGAAAAGATATATTTTGACGAGGCATCACGCCATCCTCTGCTTAGCATCAATATTTATTACCTTTTCTCAATTCACACTTCATAAAATTATAGATAGAAATATTGCGAAGAAAAAATAAAGATCCGCGAGTTTTATTGGAAAAATATACGTAGAGATACTTATGTTTATAATAAAAGTTATCTCTCTCTAGAACGAACCGCGTTAATTTTCTGCTTCGAAAAATTGTTTAAAAGATATTATTCTGATAGATCTAACTTTAATTACAATATTTTTATATTTATTAAAAGGTGACTTAGTAAGTTGAACTTATCTCACCCATGCAACAATAAGAATAAAAAAAATGTTTTAAAAATATATGAAATAATCACCTCAGTGTAATAGTGGATAGTTAAAAAATACTTAGAGTTGATATTATTATAAGTATGAAAGTGAGTTTGTTTGTTACTTAGGGGAATCGCAATGGATCGATCAATGGTTGTTAAATTGAGCATACATGTAGTATTTGGAGGAAAGAATATATCCTTCTTTACTCCAGACCTACCTGTCTACTTTTTATCCCACTGTCATCCAATATAACCTGTCCAGTGTCCAAAATCACGTGTAAAAACTAGTCATATTATAAAATTTTCAAATTAATTTGCTTTCGTTTTTTACCTCTCAACTCTTTAACGACTTGTTCGCTTAACCAATCGTGGTAATCAATACCTACTTATAAATCCTTTGTTTTAGCTGACCATCACACACAGCCATATATCTGGCCATAAGTACTGTTACATAAAACTTTTCTTTTTTTTTTAATTTTAAATTATTTTAAATTTGGAACACGTTTATTATTTTAAAAACTTCTTTCGATTTCGCGCCATTTCACCTATTTTTCGTGTTCATTATCAAATTACAATATGGAATTGGGTGTTAAAGAAAATAGGATTGCAGTGATCGCCTTGCACAAGGTATGGAGCCGTCGGTCATATTCCAGATACTTCTGCTTAGTATCAGCCGTATGTTCGTATATACTATCAACAGATACAACAACACTTCCTCTGTCGAAGACTAGAAAAGATCGGGACAGCCGCGTGCTGTTAGAATTACAAAGGCCAATAATGCTGTTAAAGCCAGAATTCGTCGAAATCCCGTTAGAAAGCAAAAATCTTATCGCGAGAAATGAAGATACCTGATAGGGCTTTGTCGCGTATTATAAAACAAGACCTGAAGCTCGGTGCTTATCATCGATATACAGGATATGCCCTTAATCAATCTTTACAATAACCATAAATAATAAACATCAATACTGTAGACATCATAGAACGCCATAGTATTATGGGTAGATAATATAAAGAAATATATATATTTATTGTATTCTCAATATCTACATATATATTGACCCAGCAACGGGTGTATTAATCCAATATATAATATCGAATCAAAGAACTTGATCGAAATGTAGATATCCGAATAATACAGGCGATATCGAAATGGGCGACGACCTTTTTTTGCCAACGATGTCCAAAGAAAACTAATATGCGAGTGTATTACAGTGTTTCAGATATTACCCACACACTACATAGTATTTATTTATTTGTACATAATTACATAATACATTAGTACATAAATGTGTACAAGGCGAACTTAATACTAAAAGCATTCTCTTCTAGTCCAACTTAGGGAAGTTAGAATACTCGAATATGGTACTAGTAATAATTGATATACAATATATACACACTAAAATTTGCATATACACTCATATATATATATATATATATATATATATATATATATATATATATATATATATATCTATAAAAGATATACTATATTATACATGAAGATGAGAATAGTAGATAATATTTAAAGCTCGAATAAAATATAAACATGAACGTAAACCGTTTTTTGTATCTCCCATGCGTCGCCATTTCTGTTTCTGAAGACTAAGGTAATATTCTGTAATCACACTGCTATATCTTACCCCTCACTTACAGGTATGCTAGTGTAAATATTTGGAGATAGAGTTACGAACGGGACAGAGGAACCCATGCAAATGACCTTCTTACAATGTTTTCCTCTGATAAAATAACTCAACAGATATCTATTTCCACTGTCTGCAATGTGATAAATGTGCTTTTGTGTTTTGCGCCTGCCATGGTGTCACAATACATATATTGCGACGTAATATGGCTTTCATTCATTTTTAAGCAGCTATATGTCGTCTTACTATCGCATTTGGTGTCTGTCTAGAGGACATCTTTTCTCACTATCATAGAATAATTTGGTTTTTTATTACCTCATTTGATATTGCTGTTATTCAGAAATTTTGTGAGAATAGGTGCATTCTGGTACCTGACGAAGAATCAAAGTAATATTTATAGTGTAGTAGTATTATTATTGATTTTCATATTTACTTATTATATTTTTATATTGATATCCACGTGGACGTAAATAGTCCTCGTGGCACTGGCATAGAATAAGCTACCCTTTCCTTTCTTGTAGCAAAACTTTCTCTTATAGGGATCGCTTATATTCTTAGCAGTAATCAGTTAAAAAAAGAAATGATATTTATTTTTGTCACGTCTTTTTGTGTGTTTACATTAATAATTTTTTTATTTATTCTTTATTGACCACATTACAAATAAATGTTTAGTAGAAATAGCGAATTTAATTCTATATAGCGTTCTTTCCCAATCAATAAAAAATTCAGATAAACAGACTGATTATTAGTGATTGAAATTAATTGTGTGTGTGACTACATAGACATATATATATATATATATATATATATATATATATATATATATATATATATATATATATATAGATAAACATAGACACACTAGTAAGCAATTGTACTAGTTATTACAGTCAACTATTATAGTTTTTAAATAATCTAAAAACTTGATAAGTCCTAATTTTTCAATAAATTAAACATATAATATACTTACGAATATAATTACCACATTTTTTATGTTAACCGATCCCCCCAGCTTTGTTCGCGTGAAATGGTACATAAAGTGCTACCCGTGTATTAAATTTTATTCATACCCATTCAGTACATTTTGCGTGAAACAGTAACCATCCATTCATCCCGACAAAACTTTGCATTTATAATATTAATAGAATATCTTAGATTATATAGATGGAGCATCGATTCTCAAAAACGGGTCAACTTTTTGTCAGCTAATTGTCAAGTTAGCTGAGTCGTTTTTTTATCAGTGTTTTATATACACACAATGTATCTTGACGTATCTATATTTAATAATTTAATAAGTAAAATTAATTTTTACGCATTAAAACGATGCAAAAATTATAAAATAAAATAAATATAGAAGTTATAAAAGTCACACTCATAACTATTTATCACGCAAAATTGAATGAAAAAGTTGACCCGTTTTTGTCGAAGTATTTGTATGAAGACACTCTATCAATATAATCTAAGGATGATACCCATACTCCTACTAATGCAAAATCTTCATCAATTATGCGTCGAGATATAATATATTCTTTTTGCTATTAATACAGTTTACTATTAATTTATTCAAAATATCTATTTGAATCTTACTCTTGTACATTTCAATAGAATAATTCAATGTCCTTTAGTTACGGTCTGTGCATTAAATCGTTCTTTGTCCTAATGCAGTCGTCGATGCTAAATCCTTTCATTGCACAAAGCGTATTTGTAATTTGTTTTACTCTGTTTCTTGAAATGAAATTAAGTTTAATTCCAAACTGTACACTATACTCGTAAGTTGTCTATTGAACTTCCAACAAGCTGAAACGGTCACTGCACGATCCACTTTGAATATATTGGAATGTCTATCCAAATTTAAAGTCTTTATTTTATCAAAAATATATTAAAAATTATTTGAAACTAGCTTTTATTTATTTATACTTTTGGTAATAGATATTAATAACTGACCGAGATAAAAAGGACCCTATTTGTCCATCTATTTGTCCTGTAACATAGTACCTGTATAGCAAACTTCAAGGCATTTAAAGGTGATTAGATAAGATTTATTTTTCTCTATAATTTTTATAAAAAATAAGTAACAACATGAATAAGATACTAACTATGTATATAAATACGTAGATAACACTATATAAATGACATAAATTGGCCGTGCGGTCCTACCATAGAATAGCAATCCTCTTTTCTTCATGGGTGTAGTAAGAGATAACTAAGGGAACTTAATGGTCGAAGGATGGGCAGCAGGGTCCCTCTTAAAACATCACCAAAGTCAAATTGCGGTTGCCAACCGTGATAACTACTGGAAAAACCTCCTAATAAGGGGAAGCCCGTGTTCATTGACATTTAACGGGTCATATAATGATATGTAGTAAAGTATGAGAATGTCGCAATTATATGTCAATTTTCAAAAACAATTGAAATTTCTTCATTTTTGTAACTAATCTTTTAAAAAGTGCTCTGCTAGAGAAATAAAACGTTAATCATATAATAGGTAATATTCATATTAAGCTGTCACTTAAAATTTTAATTTTGATAGTGAAAACGTATTTGAAAAATTCAATAATAAAATATTTATTTATTTATATAAGATACACCAACAACTATATATTTGTATTAATTAAACAGAATAGGTACAATAATATAAGTAAGCTTGAGGCATTTTTTTTAATACAACTTAGAATGACAAACAAGCTGACGGCCCACCTGATGTAAAGTGGTAACCGTCGCCTATAGACATGAGCAGTACCATGGACATAACAGAGTATACTGTTTCGCCCATGCGTTGCCATTCCTGAGGACTCAGGTGTCATTCCTTTGTACCCAATAAATTCACGCCATATCCCACCCTTCAAACCGAAACACAGCCATGCAAACACAACTGCTTCACGGTTGAAACACGCATGGAACAGAGGTACCGGAATTACAGGCATATTCAGCTCTCACAGATAAGTGTTAATATACACTAAGATAAAAATCATGCAATTAGTGAAGACTTAATTATTAATCTATACTATAAATAAGCTTAATAAATTGCATTAAGGAATTGCTAAAGATTTCGATATCATGATCAATGTTTATGACTTTATTATGGTATGATAACATTTTGTTGAGGGGAGTACTGGATTCAAAGTTAGCACAACAAGCGAATGTTGAAAATGCATTATCTGTTTTTGCAGATCTAATATTGCAGTTACGTGGTACTGTCACACGTATATCCTTAAAACTATCAGGCATCGTAATGAGACCATTTAATATCTTGAACAACAATATCATTTATTTATTTATTATTTTTGAGAAAAGCTTACATCTATAATAACTTAATAATTAATTATACATGACAACAGTAAGCTAATTAAAAGCTACTACATATAGTTAACGAAAATTGAATTACTTACAGACTAGATAATTACAACACCCACGTGAAGAAAAGAGGATTGCTATTCTATGCTAGGATCGCACGGCCAATTTATGTCATTTATATAGTGTTATCTACGTATTTATATACATAGTTAGTATCTTATTTATGTTGTTACTTATTTCTTATAAAAATGTGCAAACACAAGCTAATCGTCCTTAAAATCAACGAATGAATAATTTACGATGGTTTTTCTTATATAACTGCTATTAAATATATCCATTTTATTATCCCTACTACATACATCATTGAAAATAGTGAAAGCTCGTATTAAGTAGCATTAAGAAGCGAGTCAATGGAATATTAAAGTATAATATCTGTAACCTTTCTACGCTGACTCAGTGACTTCATCCCGAAGAATTGTAGACGATCAGTATAAGTCGCAGTTATTGGGAATAATTTATCTTTGTAAGCTAAGTAACGTGTGAAACTTCTTTGTACTCTTTCAATACGATCTATATGATATTTATATAGGCCGTCTTATTATCAACGAAGCATATTCAAGTGTACTGTGGACGTATACGTTATAGGATATTTTTAAAAGCTCAATACTTTTGAATTCTTTACATGTTCGTTTGAAAAATCCGAGCATTTTATTGGATTTCTTAACAATATGTCTATTAAGTAATAGTTTTGAGTTCAGTATAACTCCCAAATCCCGTACTTCAGCCACCTCCTCGATGCACTAATTTTTTAATTTATTTTATATTTTGTGGATACAAAGTTTTTCATGATAGATTTATATGTAGTATTTTCTAGGATTGATATTTTATTTCGCTAACAGAACAGTTTTTTTTTTTAAATAATCAATCAAACGCGTTGAAAAATATTTAATTTTTTTTTTTTTTTATTAACAAACATGCGGCAACGCATTGGGGGTATCATGGGCGAAACAGTATACTCTGTTATGTCCATGGTACTGCTTATGTCTATAGGCGACGGTTACCACTTTCCATCAGGTGGGCCGTCAGCTTGTTTGCCATTCTCAGTTGTATAAAAAATAAATAAACGCAATGTTGCCACACTTCGGTCAGCAAAATGTATGAATGCTCTTAAACGAATTCTAAAAGATGAAGGCTTGCAATAGGCAATTCGTCTATATATTTTTATGAGCGTATCTTTTTTTATGGGAAAGGGCTGCAAACGAATACACGACCCACCTGATGGTAAGTGATTATCGCAACCCATAGACACTAACAACACCATTACATAAGGAATTGCCTGTGCAATGCCGGCCTTTTAAGGAAATTCACAATTCATTTATAATAAAATAATCGACTATCCGTGTGGTCCCGGCATAGAATCAGCCACTCCTCCCTTTCCTGTGGGTGTCGTAAGAGGACGACTAACACACACTAGTATCTATCTATCGAGTATCTATCTATTTTGTTAAATATTCTAAAATTGTTAAGGTTTATTCCCTTGGTGATCACAAATAATTTTCTCTATTAATGATGTGATATAATTTACTCAGTTTCGTTCCTTTTAATATTTCATTCTCTGAAAACCTTTACTCACTTTCACATTTATAATTAGTGAGGCTACTCTCACAGATTAATATTTAATTAAGCCCTATGAGATTGTTAATGAAAATTGAGGGCCAAAGTCCTCACCCAAGATATATCTATTACATCGTCCGCTTTCATAAATCGTCCCATACATCACGCCTAATTAAATAACGTGATTATGTATCCAACTATATATAACATTATACATCAATCAACCTTCCCCCATCCACTGTACATTGTTGTACATTGTACAAAAGTCGTTTGCTTAGGCACCTCTGTCCCATTCGTGTTTCAACCATAAAGCAGTTGTGTTTGCATGGCTGTGTTTCGGTTTGAAGGGTGGGATATGGCGTGTATTTACAGGGTACAGAGGAATAACACCCGAGTCCTCAGGAATGGCAACGTATGGGGGGTATCATGGGCAAAACAGTTTACTCTGTTATGTCCATGGTACTGCTCATGTCTGTAGACGACGGTTACCACTTTCAATCAGGTGGCACGTCAGCTTGTTTGCCATTCTAAGTTGTATAAAAAAAAACATAGCAATTCTATATATTAGTTCAATAACGAATATATTAAAAGTCTGCTGTACAAAATTATTTTTGAAAATAGATATGCGAAAATAGATGTCCGACCGATATGGGACTATCGAAATGGGTTATGACCTTTTCTCCGCCATCAATGTCCAGAGAAACCCAATATCTATTTACTGATATAACCAATATTAAACTATCGAAGATATCGAATCAGTATCCATGTTACACATGCCTACTAATTACACTTGCTTGCAGTCTTATTTGTAAGTTAGTATAAGTTATAAACACTTTTCAATATACAGTTTGCGACTTCTTATGGTAAGGATTATTGTTACTTTGTAATAATTTGTTTTCTGTAATTTGTGTTTCAATTATTTTATTCTCTTAATTACTCATTTTTTTTGATAAATTGTCGGTATAACTTTTGAACATGAATCGGCGTTTTCTTTTTTACAATCATTTCATAATAATTATCACAGAACAATAAAACATATTTTAATTAGTTTAAATATTTAAAAAAAATCCAAATCTGTTTACAACTAACGGAATTATGGTGTAACAAACTTAAAAAAATTAAATCGAATTCAGAACCTCTTTTTTTTTAAATCGGTTGAAAATAAGAAAAATCCTTTTTTCGAATATATTTAAATAGCTAGTAAAAACATTATTAAATACTGTACAAACATAATGGTCTTGGGGTCGACGAGTCCATTAGACACGAAGGTCTCCTTCAACGCTTTCCATTTATCTATGCCTTTTGCTGACCTGCACAACAATGAACCTGCAACCCTTTTGATGTCATCTGACCACCTTTTGTATTTTCTACCTCTTTCACGTCTAATTTTATACCGAAGAATCCACTCAATTACGGTTTCGGTACATTTAGCTTTTTTATTCAAGTGACCTATCATCCGGATAAATAGATATGCGGACTTGACTGACGTAAAAGAAAAAAAAAAAAACAAAAGCTTGAATTCTACCATATTACTTATAAATTTTATATATCTATTTTAAGAATAGGCCACCCCTTCCTTTCCCGTGGGTGTCATAAGAGGCAAATAAGGGAAGGCGAGAGATGTACAGCGGCGTCCTCTTGAAATGTCTCCAAAGCTTAACTGCGGTTGCCAATCCGCCTACCAAGCATGGCAACTACTAGCAAAACCCCCAGGGGGAGGCTTATGTTCAGCAGTGGACAATTGAAGGCTAATATGATGATATAATGATGATTCATATATTGTCCTTCTATTGAACACATTTCACCAGGTTTTACTACAATTTTAACAAGTACGTTTTTCTTTGGAAATAATTTAAAATTGTGTTTCACAATAAAAAAATTTTAATTTGTGACTAAACCAGTTATTTTGTTTAAAAAACAAAACTACTCGACCGATTTTGATAGAATTTGTATAGGACCAATCTGTAAGAAATAATCCTTTCTGATAAAAAAAAAATACTAAATCGAATTGTAATTGACTGAATTAGGAGGTAACAAACATAAAAAAATACTCCGAAGAACCACCTTCTTTTTGAAATCGAAAACAATCGAAAAATCAGTTCACGATTAGCGACGTAAAGAACCGTAATATAACCATTCAAAATGGAGTTAGGAGAATTGAGTACGTCCGTCTTCTGGGAGTCGCATAATAAAATTATTATGGGATCGTCTTGTAAGTTTATTGTATCATCAAAAACCGTTTACAATCAGCTATAAGAATAACGTAATATACAGATAAGAAATATAATGTGGATGCGGACAAAAATCCACACACACACATGTTCATGCACACATTTACACATACGCACAGTTATATGCATTACATAAGTATATGCATACACACACGAACACGCACATGCACAAGTACCCGCATACACGCAAGCACATTGTCAGAATTACAGTGAGATTCGATTCTGTACATATTAAATATTACGTTTACCGATGCAATGTTCCTTTATATATATATTATGCAACTTAGAATGACTAATAAGCTGACGGCCCACCTGATCGAAAATGGTAACCGTCGCCTATAGACGTGAGCAGTACAATGGACATAACAAAGTGTACTGTTTCGCCCATGATACCCACATGCGTTGCCAGGTGTTATTTCTCTGTACCCTGTAAATTCACTGCCATACCCAAATTGTTGTCGTGATCATAATTTTTCTCCTATATACGACAATAATGCTTCACCCAATAAAATACAGAAAATAATTGAAAACTCCGTACACACACATACATAAAGTACCAATAATTTAAGGCTCTATAATAATTCAAGGCTAGCATAACATCATATTACGGCAACAAACATGAATAGACATTCTATTCTAATTTATTGCTTTATACCGACTTAATCCGATATCGGAATCATTAGAAATTCGCCAAACGTTACTTCGAAGCCAAGGCTCCGCTACGAATAACTAAATAACGATATCTTTGTTTATAATAATTGAAATGGATACGATTTCAAAGGACAGTTTTATTAAGTACTATCTATGCCCACAATTTCGTTTGTTTGTACATTAATAATTTATTAATTTTTATTTGCACGTTTTTAATGTTTCACGCCATCTATTTTTGAGTAGCGGAAATACTGTTCTTTTTCCGTAATCTGTAACGTTTTATTTTTTATCCATATTTAGTTTATGCACTGTAAAATTTTCATCGTAATCTATCCAACTGATTTTACGTGAAATGCCAAAAGTCAAGCAGACAAAGGAATAAATAAATTCAAATTTTAAAAATAATCGTTTTTATTCAACCTACACCCATAAACTACATCCCTTAATATATTATGATCTACAGTATTGACTTCGTTACAATTTTATTATAATATATAACGTTATACAAAATATAAGCATATTTTGTGTGCACAAGTCAAAGTAAGTTATATCGTATGTTGATGCTGGGGATTGCCCGCGCTTTGTGGAATTTGAAATATCGTCTTTGTAAATGAGAACGCTTGTATTCTTCTACAAGATTTCAGCAACTTTAACAAATACAAATATTTCGCTTATTTTGTTATGATATGATTATGTCTGTGTGTCACTTACTACTAAAAAAATAACTTCTAACAAATGTGTTTCAAAGAACCGAGCATGATGCGTTCAAATGACCACATTTGAATTGTTTGAAAAATTCAACTTGTACTGTGCTAAAATACAACAATGCCAAATTTAATATAGTGCAAAAATTGGTAAGACTAACGTCATAGGCTGATCTTCAGTTGCGTATCTTCGACTATAGAACGCCAATGCATCAAATTGTATAGAATTTACTATTTTTGGCCATGGTGTACGGAAAATGGACCATTATGTCGATTTAACGCCATTCATATACCAATACCAATATCTATTCTGTCGTCGATGTGTATTATCGATCTTCTTTCGATGAGAGGTCGGCAACACCGCGCCACACTCAGCAGATGGACCACGTTAATTGCTCGTGTTGGTTGGTATTAATAAATTGAACACATGAATTCTTGCCATTTGTACACTAAATGTAGAATTCACCCGCCCTGATTATTCTCACAATACTCCAACGAGGTAAATGGGTGCACATTAATGACTGTGTCGAAATTCAAAGCTTAGTGCCGCTAGTGCTATATGCTATAGAGAAGTCGATATTTGAATTTACATCGAGACCGAATACCTACGCAATGAGGTCGTTAGACGAACCACAAATCCTAAATGTAATTAACTAGTCCAATTAAAAGCTATTTAATTGCTTGCTTGATACCTTTTTTCTTTGAATTAATAAAAAAAAAAAACATTAACTGAATATGCAATACTTGCTTAGATTTTGATTCACTAAAAAAGAGCAAAGGGAGACTTTGTACAAAAGTCGATTGCTTGGGTACCTCTGTCCCATTCGTGTTTCTTCCGTGAAACAGTTGTATTTGCATGGCTGTGTTTCGGTTTGAAGAGTGGGATATGGCGTGAATTTACAGGGTACAGAGGAATAACACCTGAGTCCTCAGGAATGGCAACGCATGGGGGGTATAATGGGCGAAACAGTATACTCCGTTATGTCCATGGTACTGCTCATGTCTATAGTCGACGGTTACCACTTTCCATCAGGTTGTATAAAAAAACATCAACATCAATCAATGTTATTCATTACGGAACATTTTAATAATTTAATGACTAAATAGTTTTAAGAATATTTTTTTTATACATATAAATCCTTCTTTGTAGAACCCACTACCATCCTCAATACGCAGTGCCCATTCATTGGCCACCGTCAAGAACTTAATTTAATAGTATAATTATCAGTCAACAGTTTAGCCAGCAAAAACAAAATTACAAAGCAAGATGTACTAATGAAATGAGACAGTTAAATTAGATGATAATCACGAATTACTTATTAAATAATTAAAAATAATGAAAACTTTAATTACATATCATATCCATTTACGTACACACCCGTTTCCCGTTTATTAAAATTGACATAATTAACAGACCCAAATCGTTTATCAAATTTAATGTAAAAAAATATATGATATCCTTCACTGAAGTACTAATTGCTTGCAAATGGATAAAAAACTCCCACATATAAAATATTCCCACATGAAGCGTACAAGAGACTTATTGCTGAACTTTCACCTTTTAAAACAAGCGTCCCTATTCCATTTCCCTATTTTCTTGTGAACGAATTTCAACCGGGCAGGCATCAATTTTAATAAGTTATTCATTTGTAATATAGGGACAAATATGACAACGGCGTAATCTAGCGGTAAAGCTTGTCAGTTTTAATGAAAGTGTCAAACGTCGGGTTAAATGTTCTAAACTAGATTTTACTCAAAATTCTGTGCGATATAAAAATATAAAAAAAAGGAAATATTATATATGAGTATAGCCCTGGCATAAAATAGGCATCCTTCCCTTTCCCGTTGGTGTCGTAAGAGTCGACTAAGTAAAGATAATATAGTAATAAAGATAAACTAACTAAAGAGTGATGGGCAGCAGCGTCCCTTTTAAAACATCACCAGAAGGCAAATTGCGGTTGCCAATCCGCAACTACTGGCAAAACCCCCCTTATGGGAAAGGCTATGTTTGGCAGCTGACAGTTAACGGCTGATAACAAAGCTTGTCAGTGTTAATGAAAGTGTCAAACGTCGGGTTAAATGTCAATGCGCAAAGAAAAACATAAAAAAAGAAATGTTCCCATTACTGAAAACTCTGACGATTATATCCGAGGAATAGATAAGTAAGCATTTATCGAGATAATTTTAGAAAAAGTAGACTATGTTTTTTTATAATGAATTAATATGTCTCCGAACCAAATTTCATCGTAATCCGTTCAACCGTTCAGACGTAAAAACTAAATTCTTTCTTATTCATAAATCGCCGCCAGCCTGAAATATTGTCCTGTCAAAATTATAATTTTTCTTCCCCAAAATATCTTAATCGAATACAAAAATATAAAATAAAGTATCCAAATCGTCTTCTCCAACCTGTCCTCAACTGATTCGCTTACTCGTGAACACAATATATTATATATAGGTATTAAATTTCAATATTTATAAAATAGACTTAATCGCTCGAAATCTTATTTCACATATACCAATCAATCATCAATATATATAATAAAATTGTAATTGATCGCTGTCTGTACATGCAAGAATTATAAGAAAACTATTATATATTGGGGGCTTTATGAACGGAGTAGTGAAAACAATGACTTTTAGGATTTTCCTTCCGCTTTCCATCCGCTTTTTTAACTAACTTTTGGTGATGTAATATACAATGTCATGGCATTTTTTTTTTAATTATCTGTTTTATATTACATTGTTCACTATGCTATATGTAGTACGCATGTTTACCTCACATGTGTGTGTGCCTGAGATAAATAATCCTATACTCTTCAGGTTATTTGTCTGAGGCAAGCACTTATAAATTTTACATATTACTTCTATTCGTGAAACCCTATAAACGAGGGGGAAGGGATTGTTAACAATTGGGAGGTTAGTCCCCATTGCTATCAATATACTTTATCAGGTCAACCTTCACGCGGTTCCCCCTGGAAAACAACTTGACTAATTTATCGTTAAATTCGTCGTGATGGGCTAACTGACCTGCCTTTTCATCTTTACCAATCATCGCTCACTGGTGTCCCGCCAGTGTATGCTGATAGCGCAGGCGGGGTTACCATTCCATTATTTTCTATAAAAAAAAATAAGCATTGTAAATTTTTTTATGTAAATAAGTCGTTGTTTTTCTTTTACAAATGGATAAATATATTATAAACTAGTATAGAAAAAGTCCAATGTTTTTTCCTATAAAGTTTAAACTTTGATAATGCTCTAAACGACGAAACTGGTCAGGTTATTAAAACAACTTTTTTTGTGAAATAGTAATTTTTATATATATATATATATATATATATATATATATATATATATATATATATATATATATATATATATATATATCAATATATATTATAAATATCATATTACAGTTACTATGTTACTAGCGACCGACCCTGGCTTCACACAAGTGCAATATAGAAACTAATGTGGTGTCATTGTGGAGTGATAAATAATATTACCATTGTATCCGTTTTAATAGCTTTGCAAACTCCATGTAATTTATATAAAATTTTTTGAACATTCAAATGATTATAGAAAACTATCATATAATATAGATATATGCCATCGTTGCCTTTTCTGTAGTTCTAATAAAGCGAAACAGTTCCATTGTACATTATTTTGTTAAATTTCAAAAGAATAAAACAACATTTTCAATGAAAGCTTTCAGTCGGTTTGATCTCTTTCAACATTTAGAAACCACATTAAAATCCGTTACATAGTTTAGAAGATCTAAGCATATATACAGAGGCGCAGACGGCGAGAAGCAACTTTGTTTTTTACTATGCAGAGATATTACTAGAAGTCCTGCTGTATTTGAACTTGAACTCAACCTTGTCGTTGTGTCTTGAACAAAACGGTACTAATGTAAATCCATAGATAACGTGGCATCGAGCCAAGATACGTGTTCTGTTCGCCATTTAGAGGAAACGACCACCCCAACCCTTGACATCGAATAATTTCATATAGATTATTATAACAATTTATTTTAATATAATTCAAAGACACTCATATAAAAAAAGGTATATTAGGATATAATAATAAAGATACAAATAATTTCAAAAAAATTATAGTAAATAATAGTGTTTGTATAAAAATATATATATTACTTATTAGTAAATTAGTAATGATTAAATTGTATTATTATTCTAACTCTTGACTGCTAAACATAAGCCTTCCCCATAAGAGGAGTTTTACCAGTAGTTGCCACGCTTGGCAGACGGGTTGGCAACCGCAGTTAGTCATTTACAGATGTTTTAAGAGGAACATTGCTAACCATCCCTCCACCATAAGCTCCCTTAGTCGCCTCTTACAACACCCATGAGAAAGGAAGGTGTGGCACATTCTATGCCGGGACACGGTAATGATGAAAAAGGCGATGTCTATACATGGAAGATTCTTACGAAAAAATTGATACGAGAGGTCTTAATAAAAACAAAAGAAGCCAAAATAATAATATTTAGAAATTTTATCTTTCTGCCTGTTTGTCAGTATATGTGTTCTGATATCACGCAAAAATTACAGCAGCGTAATTGAATGGGGTTTTCACAGTTGCATTCCTGAAGATTTAACTTAAAAATTGATGTACTCGTATGTTTTACCTTAATACACCATCTACAAGTACGATTTAATTGATTTTGCTACTTCTGATATCTACGAATTTTAACTTATTTTTGATACTCGATGCTCTATCTAGATCAGACACTTTGGTAGTCACTTTGAGAATAAATAATTTTTAGCGCCATAATTTTTTCACCTACTTAAAAACCACTATTACTACAAATTTAATTAATCAATTATTGTGTAAATTGTGTAAAATAACCAATTTTTTCTGATTCCCTTTAGGCTTGCAACGCCCACAAGGGGGCGTTATCGCCCACTTTGAGAAAAGCTGAAAAGCTTCGGAGAGGGAGACTTTGTACAAAAGTCGATTGCTTGGGTACCTCTGTCCCATTCGTGTTTCTACCGTGAAGCAGTTGTTTGCATGGCTGTGTTTCGGTTTAAAGAGTGGGTTATGACGTGAATTTACAGGATACAGAGGAATAACACCTGAGTCCTCAGGAATGGCAACGCATGGGGGTATCATGGACGAAACAGTATACTCTGTTATGTCCATGGTACTGCTCATGTCTATAGGCGACGGTTACCACTTTCCATCAGGTGGGCCGTCAGCTTGTTTGCTATCTTAAGTTGTATTAAAAAAAAAAGCTGATCTAGATAATCTAAATACGCTATATATTTTTACCAGAAAAACTTTTTAATATTATTGTATACTTACTAATCAGAAAATAATAAGTCAAGATTCATAAATATAAGACTAAAGTTGTTGGCTCACAATGCTCTGTCTGTCTGCCCGGTCATCAATTTATTGTTTGGAATGGATATTATCTCTCACATAAGGAATGTAGTAATGAAATCTTCTAATATATTAAAATTCTCATAAATGCATATATAAATAATAATTGCATGGCTCGTAATGTCGTCATTATAATTTCATTGGTTTTTTTTTTTGGACAGCAAAATATTTCTGAAAACAAAAGCAAAAGCTTCATAAAGAAGGAGTTCTGAATTCGGTTTTTTTATGTTTGTTACCTCATAACTATACCGATTACAGTACAGTACTAAACCGATTTACTTCTTCTTTTTGAAGTCTTTTACATGTGAAACATTTAATTTTGTCATAGTTGAATTCAGTCTTTTTTTGTGAAACACAATCTTTAATTATTTAATAGGAAATATTGTTTTTTTTATTTCCTTTATTCAAAAGAATGTATACTTATAAATATCCAATACAAATTTTCTTCAATATTAAAGAAAAAAAGAAATAATTTTTATCCCAGTGAATTATAATAATTTTTAAATAAACATTAACCGCTCATTTTAAAGCACTTTCAGCTAAAAATCGATTCATTTAAGAAAAATAAAATAAAACTCTATGTAATGCGATAAAAACTAAACATTCTTAAATACTTATAAATAGAATATTCTAATACAGTTTCTGTAAGTGCAGAAACTTATATCTTAATATCTTTTGTAATAATAATTCTATAAATATCAATACATTCCCCCAATATCGCTTAGTACTGCTTTATATTAAATAAGGCAATTCATATTACTAGATAGACCAATAATCCTCTTCAATATATATAAAATTATAAGTTAATAAATATTTCGGAGTGGTTTTATGGAAAAGAAAAACTAGGATCACATACTATTTCATGGCATGTATCATTGCACATATGTATAGATTATATAAGTGTACAAATCTTTCAAATCCAAAGTATTACTATAGTCTAATTATTTATTGTATGACTAGTATTATAGTCATTTGGAGAGGATGGATGAAAGAAGAATTACGAAAGAGATTTATCGAACAAGAATGAATGGAGATGTCGGTAGGGGCCGGCCTAGACGGACGTATGTCGACCAAATAGGCGACGTGCTGAAGAAAGGCCAAATTAAAAGTACCCGTAACCGGCGAGCGTGTATGAAAAGATTGATGAATGTGGAAGAAGCGAAAGAGGTTTGTTTGAATCGAAGCATTTGGCGTTCCATTGTTTCTGCCTACCCTAATGGGAGACAGGCGTGACAGATATGTATGTATGTATGTATGTAGTATTATAGTTTTTATAAATTTTCATCCTAATAATAATATATTATGAATACGCGTGTCGTGGCGGCCTTTAATTGAGGCAGCATTTTATAATGTAACGATATTATCATGTATTTTAAGTAGATATAAATGTATGCTTTGTTGGTTGTCCTTAAATAAATTAATAAATTTCGAGTCTCCCTCTAGTAGATATGAAATATTTCAAGACTATCAAAAGAAAAAGGTACAAAAAAGTTATTTGTTTAAAGTTATTTTAATTCCGCTGTCATCAGTACGTGTGTGACTGCCAACACTAGAAGATTGACCACCGCTATTACTACCAGAAGTTCTACAACCTCCCATACTACCTTAGAACCAGAATGATTTTAGGGGAGCTTTTTCCGCAAACACTTAAGTTGGCGAATTCATCTTCCAGCCGAGGTTTTCCCTAGAGATTACAGCATGAGATTCTTCAAAAAGAACGTATTAAGGTTTCTTAAGGGTTGGCAACGTGCCCGTGACACCCCTGGTGTTACAAGCAACTATAGGCTACGGTAACTTCGTTTACCATCAGTCGCACGGCCCGTATGCTTGTTTGCCACCAGAGTAATATAAAAAAATTTGCCGTCAATCTCCGACTGCCATTTCGTTCACGCATGTTTTACTAATATGTTTTGTTATGGCTTATTTTTAGGATCAAATCACTAATGATATTATTATATTACATCAATATTAATTATTATTAATTTTCAATATCTTTCACCGCATAATTTTATTTCCGTTTTCCAAAAGTTGACTGAGAGGGAATGCTATATGGCATTAAGTCCGCCTTTTGTACCGAACATTTTTTTTATAATGTGGTCAATAAAGAATAAATAAATAAATTATAATTGAGCTTTACGATAGTCATCATACGATTCATTTCTTATAACCCGCCGATAGAACAGCACCAGTCCGCTAATATTACTCCCTCAACGCGGGGTGCCTAATAAATTTGGTTGGTTATACGTTATTAATCTTACGACAATTCACGTTAAGCGGCTTTTTTATTTCCCAAGACACTTTTAAATATTCAGTACTAGCCACTTCCCGAGGCCCTACCTGTGTATATAAAATATCCTATGTGTTAAACATGCCGTGTGATCCCGGCATAGAATAGGCCATCACTTCCTTTTCCATGGCTGTCGTAAGAGGCAACTAAGGAGACCATTAAAGTCGAGAAATGGTCAATACTGTCCCTCTCAAAACATCACCAAAGCCTAAGTGCGGTTGTCAAACGTAGTGACTATTAGTAAAACCCCCCTTATGGGGGGGAAAGGGATTGTTAGTAATGGGGTCAAATACCCTATCAGGTAGTTCCCCCTACTGTCGTGGCTAATTCTAGTTGAATTGATGGGTGACCTGCTTTCATCCTCATTAATCATCTATTTTGTAGCGCAAGAGTTAATAGCACCCATTAAAAACAATATGATAAGTGGACAGTTAACGGCTGATCAAAACATTTCGAAAGTGATATATCAAAATGAAACATATGTACTTATGTCTGGAGCTACCATGACAATAACTTATGAACATTTTTTTATATATTTTTTACTTTATACAAGTACTTTCGATAAATATCATATTATAAAGCTATTCTAAATCAAATTTTATATTGATTTTTAAATCACATAAAAAGTTGAAGAGAAAAGGGTTAAAGCCTTGGAGACTCTCGAGAATTAATAGCGTCAACACTGACTTGGAAGAAAGACTTTTATTTCCTCAAAACTTTCTAAATAAAAACAAGTCACTACTCTTTAGGCATTTATTTTAAAAGGTGAACGACTCATTTGTTCACAATAAATCTCAAAATAAAGTTCACAATCAATATAAAATGAACGATAATTCAACAAAAATAGGGTTGAATTCGGAAGAGCAGAGGATACGTCACTATTAATATTCACTGTGAAACTGTTTAATCTACTAAATGAACTTTCCCCGAAAGTCTTGTCTTTACAGATTTACCCCTTTGTATACAAAAACTTTCCTGTTTTTATGTAAAAATCTATACTACAATAAAATTGCAGAGGCGAAAAATCTACATTCAATTTCTACGTAAAAATTAGCTAAGAAGATTTAAAAAAAAAATACAAAACAACTTAAACCAAACATTTTCATAATTAATGTCTATCTGTTAAAACAGGCGAAGTTTCGAAATTCGCCTAAATGTTTTCTTTTCTTTGTTTATCCTACTAATGTTATAAATGAGAAAGTTTGTAAATATGTTTGTATTTTTATTACTCAATCACGCCTAAACTACTGAACGGATTTAATACACAATTTGGCCCAATCAGGTGTCGCACTCGAGACAAAACAACATACCTACCTCTCGACCACGGAAATCATCAACAATAAATACTTGTTTAATTTGAATAAATGAAATTATTATTTAAAAATCATATTGCAAAATTCACATTTTAGTTTAACTTAGAACATTTTTAAAGCATCATCATACCAGCCATTAACTGACCACCACAGAATATAGTCAGTAGTTTCCATGTTGGGCAGACAGGTTGCCTACTGCAGTTAGGTTTTGGTGATATATAAAAAGGTACGCTGCTGCCCATCCTCTGACCAATAAATTACCTTAGTAGTCTTACGACACCCACGATAAAGGAATGGACTTTTAAATAACCATCTCAAAATATTGAAAATTTAAACACATTCTTATGAAAGCTCTAAATTCAATATTCAAATACGAAACATTTTAGTCGGTATAAACCGTAGCGGAGATTAGATTTTTCCTCAAAGTAAAAAATGAATCTTCTTACAGGCGACGGATGAGGCGGGCCGCATTTTAAAAGATTATACCTGCATAAAATATTTATGAATGAAGCCCCACTCATTAATCGTTGATCTACCCACTTCACAAAGTTCCTGTACTCCAGGATAACTTCTAACAGCTTCCTTCTCGTGGAAATATTATCCGTCTTACCTCAAACAAGTTAAACTTGCGATCGTCAGGTGTTCAATATATGTTTCGTCGTATTTCTATACAAACATGTGTTACTGGCAACTTTGCCGGCCTTATTCATATATTTTTATTTTTTATTATTCTTTTTAGGGTTCCGTACCTCCTAAGGAAAAAACGGAACCCTTATAGGATCACTTCGATGTCCGTCCGTTCGTCTGTCGAGACCCTTTTTCTTAGGAGTATGTGTAGGTATCAAGTTGAAATTAATATCATATACTCAGATTTGCAATCTCTTAAAACAGTAAAATAATCTAGCTTCTAAATCGACGCAATCAAATGATATGGCCATTTATGTTCCATTTATATATATAACATATTTTGACATTCTCATAGGAAATCGAAACCTATAGGGTACCCATTGACCTAGAATCATAAAATTTTGCCAAAAAGCAATGTCATGTAGCACAAGTAAATTTGTAGTTATTTCATAAAATTGGGCTATTTTTTATAGGATGAAAATGGAAAGGTAACCCCATCTATACTACTAATTTTAGCTGACACGGACTCAATGAGAGATGGGATAGGTTATAGTGAAAGCAGTGTCAGTTGGCCCATCGTAACAAATAAATCAAGACATATCCGCGATAGTTTCCAAGAAGGACCGCTTGGAAGTTGACCTGACAGAGTATATTGGTAGCAATAGGCTGCCAGTCCCCATTACTAAAATCCCTTTTCCCCTCAGGTAGACTGTCAAGTTATTTCCTATTCTAAGTACAGTGAAACATGAAGATTTTTGAGATAAAGTGGCAACATTATAATAATCCAAGAAAAAGCATGTACAAAGATATTAAGAGATGATCCCCGTATTGAGAAATTATGCGATACTCAAGTTGCCATGACATCATGACAGAGTATATTGCTAGCAATAGGGTGACAGTCTGCATTACTAAAAATCCTTTTTCCCCTTAGATGGACCGTCAAGTCGTTTCCCATTCTAAGTACAGCGAAACATGAAGATTTTTGAGATAAAGTGGCAACATTATAATAATCCAAGAAAAAGTATTTACAAAGATTTTAAGAGATGATCCCCGTATTGAGAAATTAAGCGATACTCAAGTTGCCATGACATCATGACAGAGTATATTGCTAGCAATAGGCTGCCAGTCCCCATTACTAAAATCCCTTTTCCCCTCAGGTGGACCGTCAAGTTATTTCCCGTTCTAAGTACAGTGAAACATGAAGATTTTTGAGATAAAGTGGCAACATTATAATAATCCAAGAAAAAGCATTTACAAAGATTTTAAGAGATGATCCCCGTATTAAGAAATTATGCGATACCCAAGTTGCCATGACATCATGTAATTTAATCGAGTCAACTCTCAAACAATTTTAATCATACTCTTACTTAATTCAACTTCCAATTTATAACTTCGAGTTTAGAAATTAATCTATTAACAAGCTTATATGTTTCGCATTATATCCAATACACATTTTAAGAGAAATTTAATATAGCGTGTGTCATAGGTTGAAAAGTTATTACTCCTAACACAATTAAAGCCGTAAATTCAAATTTGATTAACTCCAAAAACTTACAAAGTGAGAAAAGTGGAATAGATTTCGAACAATATTTACTAATATTGTAAATGTGAAAGAAAATTTGTCTTTTTGTTATTAATCACGATGAAGTTTGATATTTAACACTGTTTATATATACTGACCTGCATGGTCATGGTCTGACTGTATGGTCCCGGCATAGAATAGGCCACCCCTTGCATTCCAGTGGGTGTCGTAAGAGGCGACTAAGGAGGGCGAAAGGCAACAGCGTCTCTCTTAAATCATCTTTGAGTTATGCATCGTTATGCTTTGAGCATAACTGCAGATATTAATACGCTTGCTAAACATGGCAACTACTGGCAAAAACTCCCTAGGGGAGACTTATGTTCAGCAGTGGACAGTTAAAGGCTTAAATGATGATGATTAAACTAATACACGCGAGTAAAGACGCGGAATATAGTTAGTAATCAGATCAATGGAAGTAACAGTTATAGATAGCTACTGTAGTAGTACAGTAATTATCAACGTAGTAATTATCTTATATAATTATATTCTATGAATGGTATATTAATTTCCAAAAGCTGATTATCCTACAGAAGCTGTGTGAGACAGTCCACTCTATCTTGTAATATTACTGAGTAATTTTTGCGTATTTACGAGCTTCATGCGTTATCAAAGATTTTCCAAGAATTATGTAATGAATCGCATAGTTTCTGTTCAATACTTACTAAGACTTGTGTGAATGTGAAGATGTTTTTTTTTCTTTTTATACCATTGAGGTAGAAAACAAGCATTTGTCCATTTGATGGAATGCCATTACCGTAGTCTATGAACGCCTGCGGCGTTACGCGCGCATTGCCGACCCTGAAAAAAGTTCTTTCTCTATTGTTTTTGAAGAATCCCATATTGTAGTCACTTGGAAATATTTCGATAGGGAAATCTAGGGAGGGAGAGAGGACAGATAGTTAGTAATGAGGTCTAACTGCCCCATTGCCCTATCAGGTCGACCTTTACTCGATACCTCCTGGAAACCATTTTTATGATAAACTTTTAATAGAAACAACAATAGTGAGGTGGGTGGACCATGGAAGGCACCGTAACGAATAATCAGTTTTTATTTACTGTATAAATGAAAGAAACAAATTATTAATTAATACTTTGTTTTATTGTGTATCAGATAAATTACTTATTTTAATTCTATATGTAATTACTATTTATTAAACTTAACTTTTATTAAACTTTTCCAAACGGCCTTACAAGAAACAAGGCATGATTCAAGGCCAATATTATAAATCACTCGTTCAACTTAAAGTATATAATCTTCTATACTTATAATAAATCTGTAGAGAGGTCAATTCTGTACATGAAATATATTTCCAAAATATGATACCAAAAATGCAATCAATAAAATTTTTGTCTGTCTGTCAGTATGTTCGTTATAGAAACAAAAACTACTCGACGGATTTTAACGAAACTTGGTATAATTATTCTTTATACTCCTGGGCAGGTTATAGTATACTTTTCATCACGCTACGATTAATAGGAGCAGTGAAGGGAAATGTGTCTGTTACATCAAAACCACTGAACCGTGAAGAAGGACATAGGCTACTTATTTTACGAAAAACGACGGAAACGCGGACGAAGTCGCGGGCAACAGCTAGTCTAAAATAAAAATATAATATCTGCGAATATCCAAAAGTAGTACACATAAAAATCGATCAATTGAGGGAATGTTTGTTACTAATTTCATTGAAAGGACGTTTTCGGGGTAATTTCAACTTGGTTACATTTTTATGAAGTTCTATTGAAACGGGCCATACCTAATGTATATAATATAACAAAAATCAACAAGAATAATCTTTCCTGTGAAAAAGTACAAGCATTTTCTAATAATATCCTAATTAATAATAATCTAAATATTATTTTTGCCAATGGAAAAAATAAAACAATAATGTACTATTAAACTTAAAAAAAGAATTGAAACGATCCAAGCAATCACTATAGTGACGAACTTACTTTCTTAAGTTTTTATTTCTATTTGCATAGATTTATAGGAGAAGACTCAGGAATAATAAATTGCTATCAAGTTTCTTAGTATACTCGTATAGATCTCAGATTGGTTCAGTGATGAATCGGATTACACATTGTTTGTTCTGGACCTTTGGATTTGCGATTGATGGTGACGTCACAAGAATAAACGACTGTCAATCACCTCGATTGATTAATTGTTAACTTAGAAATGCCCCTCGTCATGTAGCTAGTCAAATAAAATATTGTATCATGAAGCTACGATTTGAATTGGCGCCAACTATTGCCAAATTATTTATAACCCTTTCGGGAAAATATAGTTGTACGTACAAACTACTCAAAGAATAATGTTTACAAATGTTTCATCGTCATTTCGGCCATTATCTGTCCACTGCTGGGCATAGAAAGGAAAGGGTACTCTATGTCGAAGCCCTACGGAAAAAACAATGTAAATAGTAAACTTTATTTATTTATTTATTTATATGCTTATGTACATTCATTTTTACTATAAATATTAGGTTATAATAAAAATAAATATTAGGTTAAAACAAAAACTGTCGGACTTTACCTTAAAGAGATTTCTTCCAGTCAACCTTAAGAATTTTATTAGTTTACATTAATATTTTCACAATTGAAGTAGCTGTTCTTAAGTAGAACAAATTGTACCTACTCGTTATGTAAATACGAGTACATTTTAGGTATTTTTCTAATTAGCTTTCTTCAGGTATTTCTTTCTTAGAAATTTTTAGATTCCATCACGTGGCTCTGGAAAATTTTCTACCAGCTCCCGGCCTAATGTATACACCGAAGTAATACAAAGAAAAAACGAATTCTCCAACATTTAATAAATACGGCCAAGATGGATGATTACAATAAATCTTTGTTACAATTAAAACTTTAAAAGAGCATTTGATTTCAATTTACGACGAATTCGATAATGTCTACTTCCAAGAATCTATGGTCTGAGATATAAGGAAAGGACTGGCACAAACGAGGGGCTTGGCTGGAAATTTTTTATCCGGGAAGGACAAAGTTGTCGATGCGTTAAAAGTGTCCAAGTTGATATAAGTGTGTGCTTTGTTAGTCGTCCGTGAATAATTTATTGTAATTATTAATGAATGACTAATAATGTACACTGCTCTATCCGCTGACATTGATGCATCTTTCCACTTTGGGTTTGCTGGAAGAAAACTCTATTAGAGTTAAGCTCGCCTTTGTACATTTGATTACCTCTGTCATATTCTTGTAACTGGTGTGTACAATAAAGAATTAAATAAAATAAATAAATAAGTTCAATGACCACATAAACATAACCAAAAAAATCACAATACAAAACCCTAACCTGTACAAACATGGGACTTTTTAAAATTCGCATGTCAGAAGGGACTGTATTAATGCGGTATCGTTTGAATTTAGTGATGGCCGAAACATTATTTTCGAGCAAATTTTATTGATATTCGAGTATTTTAGTATCTACTCGCAAAAACGAAACAAATAATGTGGAGAACTTAGACAAGGACTCGACTACTTGTACGTATATTTGAGTAGGTACTTTATCAAACATGAGTACTTTTTCAATTGATCTTTTAGGGATTATTTTTATAAATATAATAAATGTAATGATTTTTTCATTTGGTAACTAAGAAAAATATTAATAAAAAGCTGAAACATAAAAGCTTATAATAAACACACGTGTAGTATTCCAATAACGTAAGCACTCCAAACATGTATTCGAATACCGTGTATCCGAGTTCTATACCGAGTACTCGAGTACATAAGTACTTATACGATTTAGTACTTTACTCAGGCTAACTCGACACATCACTATTTGAATTCAAGATCAGCCAAAGAATATCCGCAACGTCACACGCTTGTGATTTGGCTATTTTCCTTGTATTTGTCAAACAGCTATGCTTAGGGGAGACATTCCCTTTTTCGTAGCCAACACGAATGTGTATCTTTACGGGTAAGTCGTATACAGTTTTGCGTTTATGTGTTCCGGAATTTCAGGAACAGAATTCAATTTTCTTGTACCTTGTATTACTTTTTTTAACCGCCTTAAAAAAAAGAGTGTTGTATGACGCGTGTATGCTTTTTCTTCTTTCTTTTTAAATAACATGACTTTACACCAATTAGTTATTTTGAAACTAGAAATATCTTTATTATGAGACTAGTAATCTGTACCGGCTTTGCACAGGTAGACAGAATGTTTAAAAATAATTAGCCTATGTTACTCGCAGATAATGTAGCTTCCTATAAATGAAAATAAAATTAAAATCGGTTAAGTAGTTTTTGGTTTTTTTTTTTTTTTTTATGCAACGTAGAACGGCAAACAAGGTGACGGCCTATCTGATGGAAAGTGGTAATCGTCGCTTATAGACATGAGCAGCACCATGGACATAAAAGAGTATACTGTTTCGCCAATGACACTCCCCATGCGTTGCCATTTCTGAGGACTCTGGTGTTATTCCTTTGTACCCTGACTCTTGTACAAAATTGTGTTTGTCCATTACAAACAAATAAACAGAAGGACAATCAAATCTTTCCTCTTTATAATGTTAATATGAATAAACTGATTATTTTTTTTTTGATAGTATAAGCTCAAGTATATTATTTTTGTATACAATAAAGATGTTTTTATTTTAAGGGCTTTTACCTTCTTCAGGTATATCAGACCTATCGTACCCTGAAGTGATTTCTCCAAAAAAGTTTTATCTACTTTCCCTAGTCATGGTTTATGAAGCCAGGTCAAGATAAATTCACCAGGAATAAAACATTTCCACAAAGATTTCCAGGGAAGACAGGGTACTACGTGAATTTAATAGATTATATTACTTAATCATCACAGAATTATACTGTGACAATTATGGGTTACCATGGATGTCTTTTATTTCAGCATTATTGAAATTAATTCATCATCATCATCATTATATCAGCCTTTAACCGTCCACTGCTGAACATAAGCCTCCCCGTTGGAGGGTTTTGCCAGTAGTTGGATTGAAATTAATCATTCCACTACAAATAGTAGCAAAGTTTTTTTGTTTTATGGATCATGGAATGGAATGGTAACCCCACCTGCTGAATCGGTATACGCTAGTGAAGCACCAGTGATAGATGGTAACTGCGAATGAAAGCAGGTCAGTTAACACATCGTATCAAATTCCACAAAAAATAATCACAATGATTTCCATATGGAACCGCATGGAGATCGACTTGCTAGGATATATTATTAGCAATAAGGCTGTTAGACCTCATTAATAACGATCTCTTCCCCCCGAAAACATCGCAAGCATAACTGTTTGACGATAGCAGCACGAATTATATAAAAGATTTTCCTGGGTCAAACTTTCTTGATAGGACAGAAAAGATTCCAGAAGGGCAATATACTTTCAAATAAAAGTAAATATTTACGTTCTTTCAATTACTGTGACCCGACAAATTTTCTCGACGGTAAAGATAGACGTATTTCAATATTAAAATGTGAATTTTCTAAAATGACTTTCTTAGGTTTTTTTATATAACTGAGGTGACAATCAAGCATACAGCCCACCTGATAGTTAGTAGTTACCATAGCCTATGAACGCCTGCAATACCAAAGGTATTACGCGCGCGATGCTAACCCTGAAGAAACCTCTTTACTCCCCTTTTGAAGAACCCCGTACTGTATTCTCTTGAGAAAACCTCGGCAGGGAGCTCATTCCATAACCTAAGTATTCGTAGGAGAAAACATCTCTGAAACCGCGTTGTACGCGATCATTTAGGCTGTAGGATATGAGGGTGAACTCCCTGTCGATGGTGAGCCGTACGATGGGTATTCGTTCGTTGATTTAAGATATTTCGAGTTCACAATCACTCCAAACAAAAACAAATTTGTAATTTTTACATTTAATATAATTTTGATAGATAGGTAATTTATTTACATTACTTATAGCACACAAATTACAATACATAATACACAGTAAAAGAGATAAAAGAATGAAAAACAAAAAGCAAAATATATAAAACAACAATTTCCTTTTTTCATGCGCGTGCCATAGTAATACAAAATAGTCACAACTCAGTTTATTGGTTTGCCCTCAAAAGAGCAAAACACTGATATTCTGTCGTGGCCAATAGTCAGTCGCAAAATTCCATATTAAAAATAATAATAAAAAGAAATATGAATAAAATGCATTGTGTGTGTCCATTACATTTGCCTCCATTTGATATTATATTCTAAATAAATAACAGATACCATTGAACGAGGGGTAATCAGAGGGAGTCTGTCACATTCAGGTATTCAGGGAATAAATATTTCCGCTACATACCTATTAGGTATGTCAATTTTTTGTTTATTAATTAAAAAAAAATTACGTTCTTTTTTTTAAATATATTTAGTTTTATAAATATAAATAATAAATAAAGACACAAAAATGTACATTTTGTGTCTACTTATGAACTTAGTTGATTAAATAATGCAAAACATTCTTAATAAAATTGGCGAAACAGAATAATAGACCTTCGCCCACGACTTTCTCTGTCTGTCCCTGGGATTGTATTAAAGGTCATTTGAGTATAATTTTAAGATTGTATGTAACTTTTATGCTAAAAATACTTCCTGTTTTACTTAATACTTAGTCAAATTAATCTATACTAATGTATACTGTAGAAGAACTTTTCTTACTTGCTAATCTCTGGTACTGTGTGGTGAAGGAATTGTTATTAGTGCATACTATCAGTCCCATTGCTAGCAATACACGTTATTAGGTCGACGTCCCCGTGGTCCCCCTGGAAACCGTTTTGCTGAATTCCAACTATATTCATCGCGATGAGCTAACTGACCTGCCTTTTGATTCTCACCTATAACCACTTACTGATGTCTCGCCAGCGTATACCGTTAACACAAGCAAGATTTCCATTCCATTTATCATTCAGTTAAAAAAAAACCCTAGCTGGTTTTGTATTCTTTCTTTCTGCATTTAATACCCTATTTTTTAAAGAAGATTATTGGCTATTCACCACCACGATCCGATCACAGATAAAGCCACGTAATATAGCTAGTTACTTAAAAAGGATAGTTTGAAAGCTTTTAAAACATCCATCAAACATTTTTGCTTTTAATACAAAAGCCTGTGTTACTGTACAAAAGTTAATTCTTACTTCATTAAACAACTGATTCATAAATTGTTTACAAATTGTTTAGTTATAATTCAAAACTCTCATCTACTTTAATACCACGGCGTCTGTCCATTGTGAAGTTTATTGATTCATTAAAAACATTGTTCATTAATGATGAAGTATCTTTAAAACTGAAAATGAAGTATTAATTGTCTTAGTGAAAATTTCCTTCGTGAAATCTCCAATAAAGTTATCCTTACAAATATTATAAATGTGAAAGTGAGTTTATTTGTTTATTTTTAATGGCAACTGTACGAATCGTCACGAAATTTGTCATAGACATAGTGTTTCGAACAGGGCCGTATCTAGATCCAAGTTTAAGGTAGGGCAAAACAATTTTCTGATAGGGCACAAGCAATAAAAAGTGAATGAAATTAAGGTAATGCATTGGGCCTTTCAAGGCATTTGCCCCTCAATGCCCTCCTTCCAAATTATGGTGTTCTACTAACCACAATCATCATCTTCTTCATCATCTTCCTACCCTTATCCCAATTATTATTTGGGGTCGGCGTAATATGGTTTTATCCATATTACAAAAGGATTTAACTTATAGTTTTACGACCGGCCGCCTGCCTGACGTCAACCCTCTTTAACCAAAATATGGAATGCAATAACAAATAAATTAACTAACTAGAGAACTAAGGAATACCACAAAAAAAAACAACTAGAGAACTAACAAATACCTCAATTACAAAAATATTTACGTTTATTAACTTTTGTAATATTGAAGATGGAAATGAGAAAAGGCTGAAAGATATCATGGGCGGCACAGTATACTCTGTTATGTATAACACCCCTCATGCGTTCCCATTCCTGAGGACATTAATATTTCAGTTTATTTTACGAAAAAATAACCTATACAAACAACATTAATATGAAATAATGGGAAATAGATTATACCCCAAGCTCATTTACTCATATACCGTGAAAAAAAAATGCTCCGAGATTTTTTTAAGCACCTTTATTTACCTGCCTTTTCTTTATATATATAAAATATAAAATTAGTGCGCATTTCGATAAAAGGGGAAGAATGCCTTAAACATAACTTCTATCGAATTTTACACAAAGCTACATTCCTTAATTTTTATAATTATGTAAACATGACATCTAATTAAAGATAATTAATGTATGGTATATTTAAAATATTTGAAAATATTAAGATTTTTTATCAATTTTTACCATTGAAATTACATTAATGAGAGAAATTTATTAATAGTTATTTCACATAAACATTTGTGAGTTTTTGTTTGTTAATTAATTTACCTAAGCATTTCCACTTAGTAGCTTTTCAATTGGCCGATTGCTTTATACAACTTAGAATGACAAACAAGCTGACGGCCCACCTGATGGAAAGTGGTAACCGTCGTCTATAGACATGAGCAGTACCATGGACATAACAGAGTATACTGTTTCGCCCTTGATACCCCCCATGCGTTGCCATTCCTGAGGACTCAAGTGTTATTCCTCTGTACCCAGTAAATTCACGCCATAACCCACCCTTCAAACCGAAACACAGTCATGCAAACACAACTGCTTTACGCTTGAAACACGAATGGGACAGAGGACAAGCAATCGACTTTTGTACAAAGTGTCCCTCTGGTAAAAAAAAAGGTAAACTCACGTTGGTAAGGTTTCTACAAACACAAATAAAAACAAAACTGTAAATAGGTTTTTGTTATTTAAATACATAAGGTATTTGAATTACATACATATT
The DNA here is from genome assembly GCF_026898425.1 of Galleria mellonella. NCBI lineage: Eukaryota > Metazoa > Arthropoda > Insecta > Lepidoptera > Pyralidae > Galleria > Galleria mellonella. The sequence goes on from NW_026442117.1 coordinate 4,015,498, forward strand.
CATATATATATAATGATAATATTATAATTATTATTGGTATATAAAATATAAATATTAAATTATCTTTTTTTATAAGGTTTCCTCGAATCAAACGGCGCAATACTCATGCGATTTAAATATATATATATATATATATATATATATATATATATATATATATAAATATATGGATTATTTATTATTTTTCATTTCGAATAAAAAAAGAAATTATAATATTTAAATAATGCAACGTTAATCAATTTATGTAGAAACGTAATTATTACGTAACGTTCCAATAAAAATTCCTTACCCTGCTGACGAACAAAAAAAAAACAATTTAAAACTATTTTAATATTTCTCATAGCTGCAAAATGGAATGTTCCAGTGCGCATTGATATTTTAAAAATTTGTTCGTATTTGAATCACTTAATACTTTAAAAAATTAGGTAATATACTAGTTCTTTTAAAACTTATGCTAATTTAAAAAAAATCTTAAAAAGAATCATCACAAAATGACAAAAGTATTACGTTATACACGTATGTATAGTGTATGTACATATGTATAGGGTGTGTATGTGTACATACATGTATGTACAGAAAAATACAATCTTTTTTTAATGTTTACAAATTCAAAGTATGAAAAATGAAGACCACTGATGTATAAACAAATTAAACAAATTCAAAACAGACAAAAGTGCATATTACGGTATATTAAAAGTTGTATAAAAATAGGTAAATTTATTGAAAAGATAATATTTTTTCCTAACGCACCTGATGTTTGTATGAAATGATAAATCACGTTGTGTCGCTCTCAACAGAGAATGGAATTAAACCCCCATCAAAGTTCAACAATTTGCACATAAAATGTTACGACACGACGTGTCTACGTGAGTAGATGATTTTCTCCAAAAATGTGACCTTATTATGCATAATGTATGTCTGTTTATGAAATATATCTGCTTATCTATTAGTTTTTTTTTTATGAATCTTCAGTTAGGAAAAACGAGGATCGCCTACGATGGAAAGTGATAAGCATCGCCTATAATCATAAAACGCGCCATCAACATCACAGAACACACTGTGACGCCCATGTTACGTTTTTTTTTTTTAATAAATGATAATGGATGCGCCAACGGTATCTTGCCTGCACTAACGGTATACGCTGGCAGGGCTCCGGTAAGAGATGATAGGTGAGGATGAAAGCAAGGCAGTTAGCCCATCGTAATGATTCCACGAGAACTAACCACGATGGTTTCCAAGGGGGATCGCGTGGAGATCGACCTGATGGAGTACATTGCTAGCAATAAGACTGTTAGACCCCATTACTAACAATTCATTTGCCATTCCATGCCGGGAACGGGCATTATGCTTCCGTATCCTATAATTTCACTGCTATATCCTGACGAGCTAATGACTAGCTTAAATCGTGTATATCTAAATGGGGCACTGAAAGTCAATTATATCAAAAAATGGTCAGCCAACGTTTTTTTTTAACGAAACGATATGCGTTATTTTTTGCAAGCAATAATTATATTTTGAATATTCTATTTTCACGTACTATCAGAAAAAAAGGTGGGCTGTTTTCGATGTACGGCTCCATCTAAATATTATGAATCTATTAATCTGTAACAAGAATATTTATATCGATTACATACATACATTATTATTATTTATAGAAATTACATAAATATAACTGAAAGGATTACATACTGATTTTGGAAATTTTGTCAGAATAATTTATTATAGTTTTTAAATCAAAATAACTGGTTTTTTTTTCACAACTAAAGTCAGTTTTTTTCTTTGTGGAACTATATTTATTAACTAATAATTTTTTTTTTTTTCAGATATGAAACATGGAAGACTATAACGAGACACTGCTGTTAAATAGTTCGGAAACGTATCAGCCCTACTACCAGAGGCCTGAGACATATATTGTCCCGCTTATTTTCGCTCTGATCTTCGTAATCGGAGTGGTTGGGAATGGAACTCTTGTGGCGGTGTTTGTGAGACATAAAGCAATGAGAAATGTTCCAAATACGTAAGTGTTCAATTTCATTATAATATAGTTATATATACATATGTTTTTTTTACCACTGAGGTCGAAAACAATCGTACAGCCAACATTACGGTAAGCGGTTACCGTAACCTATGAAAGAATACTAGGGTTTCTACCCGTACATTGTCGATCCTGATGAAATTTCTTTACCCGCCCTTTTGAGGAACCCATGCTGTAGTCTCTTAGAAAGACCTCGGTAGGGAACTCATTCCATAACCTGAGTGTTCGTGGGAGAAAACATCTCTGAAACCACGTTGTACGCTACCATTTAGATTGTAGGGTATAAGAGTAAACTCCCTGTCGATGGTGAGCCGTACGATTTTAAATGATGGTCATGTTGGCCATGGGCATCATATTGAAAATTTCTATGAGCACAATCCGTTGTACAAGCGGTAGAACACGCAGAGTGAGGCAAAATCTCTCTTAAGACTTAAGTGTTCGATACCGCTTGTAAGCCTGAGATCGTCAACAATTCTTGATATATAAGTTCATGTAGGTATCCTGTTTTATATATATATATATATATATATATATATATATATATATATATATATATATATATATATATATATATATATATATATATATATATATATATATATATATATATATATATGTGTGTGTAGGTAGAATTTATTGCACTTACTATGTTTTTCGTTTCGAGGCTTTCGTGATGATGAAGGACTCTGCTGCCTATCCCTCGACGATTAAATTCCCTCAGTCACGTCTTAAGAAGTACTAATTCTTATAGAAGTTCTTATTCTACGCCGGAACCACTTTGCAGATTTTAATGTATTTTTTAATAATAATAAGAAAATTGAATGTTAAAAACGAACTAGTCTGTGACAACACGGTCTGAAAGTAAGAAGAATATATATTGGCATTATTGCACCATCCAGTTTTTTTTTTATACTTATCGTTCTAGCCTTAGTCATATAGTACTAGTTGAGATGGTATCAATGTCCGATCTAGCAATTTTACCACTCAGCTCCGAAATATTATTTCTGATACGCCACCCTGGGGGGAAAAGGATTGTTAGTAATGGAGACCAAAAATCCCATTGCAATAGCAATAGCAATATACGTAACCAGGTCGACCTCCAAGCCGGTTCCCCCTGGAAACTATCATGACTAGTTCCTGATGAATTCATCATTGTTGTGTAAAGTAAACGTGAGGTCAAGATGGCAACAACAATCATGATGGGCTAACTGGCCTGTTTTCATTCTCATCTATCACCCTTCACTGGTGCTCCGCCAGCGTATCCCGTTAGCGCAGGCGGGGTTACAAATCCATTTTCATTCAACAAAAAAAAAGATACGCCATCCTTTTTAACGGTCAACCGCCCTCTAATTTTGACGCTCCATATTTCTCCCACTTTAGACATTTATCTGGCTTGTCGCCCGTGAAGATAACTAAACGTGGATTTTAAAACTTCAAGTGTTTAAAATAGAACGCGACTTTTGAATTTCCGTGACTGGATAACCTCTCATCTCTGCTTTCTATCAATCAATACATATAATAAAATCGTAACTAGTCGCTGTCTGTACATGGAAGATATACCAGAAAAACTATTATAGAGGGGCTTTGTGAACGCAACAGAACCCAAAACAACGATTTTTTAGAATTTTTGTCTGTTTATCTGTACATTTTTGCACGCTAATCTCAGAAACGACTTAACCGATTTGAATGCGGTTTTCACTTATGTGTTACGGTTTGCTCCACTTAACATTTAGTGTTTGTTTTATTTCAATCGGCTCATAAATAAAAAAGTTACATCAATTTAAAGAATCACATATAAAATGCTTTAAAATAACCGATCAATTGAAATGGTTAAATTTTTATTAAGGTATTAGATACGTAATTATCATTTAAGTATATAATACAATATACGACCGGATTCACGAAGCGTTCCAATGGGAATAATATACGGAAACTACATAGTTAGTTGAGCAGTACCATGGACATAACAGAGTATACTGTTTCGCCCATGATATCCCCCATTCGTTGCCATTCCTGAGGACTCAGATGTTATTCCTCTGTACCCTGTAAATTCACGCCATAGCCCACCCTTCAAACCGAAACACAGCCATGCAAACACAACTACTTTACGGTTGAAAAACGAATGGAACAGATGTACACAAGCAAACGACTTTTATACAAAGTCTCCCTCTGGTAAAAAGTTAGAAGAAGTAAATTAGAAGCGGGCAACGCCACAGGCAACAGTTATTTGAAAATATATGTCCTCTTTTAAGTTACACAACAAGAACAACTATCGTTTTATTCATACTCGTATGTACAAAAGATTCGCTCAATCGAATCCCTTTACAAAACAAGTCCCTATTGATGTCTATAGTTGAAACTGAATTCAAAGAAAAACAACATAAAAGAATAGAGGATTTAAAATAATCTAAACATTTACATTGATATTAAACGCATTCTTATTCTGATACAAGATTCTTGTGTACTACTTCGTACATTTGATTTAAAAGTAAAAAAAAAAACAATAAAATAGACTATTTCTAGATAAGGATTAATAATATCTATATATTAAAGCTACAATATTCATACACCAGTCCAATAACAAATATGTGAAATACTTTTTTTTTCTTTTTTTTTTTTATACAACTTAGAATGGTAAACAAGCTGACGGCCCACCTGATGGAAAGTGGTAACCGTCGCCTATAGACATGAGTAGTACCATGGACATAACAGAGTATACTGTTTCGTCCATGATACCCCCCATGCGTTGCCATTCCTAAGGACTCAGGTGTTATTCCTCTGTACCCAGCAAATTCACGCCAAAATTTTTTTACATAATACAGAACTTAAACAAAAATGTATTAAAAGTAAATTGGTATTTCTATAATTTGCCGAAGGAAATACTGAAATTTCTATAATAGATTTACTACAATAAAGTCCACTAATAAAAAATAATCCACAATGATAAAAAAATAATATTTAATCTCTATATAACATTACGTGAGATAACGACTTTGCCTTTGACATTAAATTTTCTTTACTCTATAATCCAATGGCGCCACCTACGCTTAGCTTTTCATGAGGTTAAGGCATAAGAATAAACAATCTGGTAAAGGTTAAATTAGAGCAAAATAATAATGGTAACATTTTCTGCATTAAAACACAATGAAAAGGGCAAACAAAACATATTTACAAGATGCTGATTTACAAAATGCTATTTACAAAAGGAAATTCATCTAACATTTTAAATTAATAATAATTTTTATAAGTGAATTTTTATCATAAAACATACTCCACAATAGTCATATACGTCCCGGCATTAAATAGGTCACCCCTTTCTTTCCCGTGGATGTAATAAGAGGCGACTAAGGTAGCTTATGGTGGAGGGATGGACAGCAGTGTCCCTCTTAAAACATCACCAAAAGCCAAACTGCGATTGCCAACCCGCCTACCAAGCGTGGCAACTATTGGCAAAACCTCCCTTATGGGAGAGGCTACGTTCAGCAGTGGACAGTTAACAACTGGTACAGCTACAACAATTACGTAATTTGTATAAAAATAGTTAAATAATATAGTTAATACTAGCAACACCGTAAATGTCGCGCATTGTTCTGTTTTAAAACCTTGAATCGTATCTGATCATGATTAAAAATAGGCACGCCATGGTTAACTCTCTAATTGTAGAATCCAGTTTTACTTGTGAAACGTTACATTTTCTTATCAACTGCAGTAAGCCAAAATCAATGTAGCATATTTGGTTTAATTTTCAATAGAAATAGAATAAATACATACATACATATCTGTCACGCTTGTCTCCCATTAGGGTAAGCAGAAACAATGCAACGCCAAATGCTTCGATTCAAACAAACCCCTTTCGCTTCTTCCACGTTCATCAATCTTTTCATACACGCTCGCCGGTTACAGGTACTTTTAATTTGGCCCTTCTTCAGCACGTCGCCTATTTGGTCGACATACGTCCGTCTAGGGCGGCCCCTACCGATATCACCATTCATTTTTGCTTCATAAATCTCTTTCGTAATTCTTCTTTCATTCATCCTCTCCAAATGACCAAACCAACGCAACATTCCTTTTTCGATTTTTGTCACTACATCGTCTTTATAATAGAATAAACTAAAATCATTTAGATTTTTTAAGGATAAATCCGCCTATGTACATTTTTGTTATAACCCAATATGTATATTAAAAGTAAATGTAAAACATATATCTAAATAAATGTATATAAATATAATTGAGTCGTTCGTTAGTCTCGTTAAACTCAAAAACTGCTTGACTGATATGTATGTTTCTTTTTTTTATTTTATTCATTGTAATACAATACTAAAGTTCTACTGAAAACTGTAAAAATTAAAATAGGTCATTTTAAATGGGAATCGCTACTTGGAAATACTTTTAATAAGTGCTACATGAGTACGTACGTGATACGAAATTCACTGGATCAAATAGTGTAAAATATAAATTAATTTTATAAAAAAATCATATTCATTTTAAAATTAATCACGTTTTAACATTGGGATCACGTAAGATTTTTATAGGATTATTATATTTCATATCTATTGGACAAAGGATACAGTAATACCATTATATGTATTGGTATTTGTAGGTATATATTTGAACTCTAAGCTGGTTAAAAAATTCGTTTGCGTATGGCAAAATTAGTTCAAGCATAAAAGCACCAAAAGGTAATAAACATATATATAAACAAACAAAGTCACATGCGCATTTTTAACGTTAGTAAGTGTATCCATTGTTTACATAATCCATTTATCGCTCGAGAAATGGTAAAAAGAAAAGAATTTTCCGTGTCATATCATTTAAAATAACAAGATCAAGAAATATAATTCGGATTATAGCTTATCATACAATATTATAATTGAAATAATTTGTAAAAGTGTTTGAATGCTTGTTACACTATCACGTTTAAATGGTTGGTCGGATTTAATTAAACTTGTTAAACTATCCGTTTAACAAGTTAATATTTACATACATACATACATATCTGTCACGCCTGTCTCCCATGGGGGTAGGCAGAGACAATGGAACGCCAATTGCTACGATTCTTACATACCTCTTTCGCTTCATCAACAGTCATCAGTCTTTTCATGCATGCTCGTCGGTTAAAGGTACTTTTAATTTGGCCCTTCTTTAGCACATCGCCTATTTGGTCGACATACGTCCGTCTAGGGCGGCCCCTACCGACGTCTCCATTCATTCTTGCTCGATAAATCTTTTAATAATATTTAATTATAAATTAGTTTATAACAATTAACCGAAACACCTAAAATAATCTATTTCTAATGAGATACTCTTTACGTAAACAAAACCACGGTCACAATGATAAGGAATATAGAAATTACTAGCTTTTACCGGCGACTTCGTCCGCATGCTCGGGATATGTTCATTACCCAAGATAAAAACATCCATGTAGTACGTGGTGTAAGAAAAACGTGGTGTAAGAGGAATCGGTAGAATATTACGCGATTGGAGGTTATTATGATATTTATAGGGATGTGACTTTCTTAAACAATGGATGATAATGGAATTGTAACTCCGCCTGTGCTAACGGTATATGCTGGTGGTTCAGCAGTGAGGAATGATCGATGAGGATAAAAAGGAAGGTCAATTCGCCCATCGTTATGAATACTCCTGGAATTCAGCACGATGGATTCCAGGGGGACCACGTGGAGGTCGACCTGATAGGGTATATTGTTAGTAATGGGACTGATACGTCTGTATTACTAACAATTCTCCCCGCCCCCCTTAGCTATTATAATATGAAAGTTAATAATAAATATGTATGTTAAAAAAATATTAATGTTTTTTTTCATAAAATTTTGCTACATTTTATATAAACAATAAAAATGTTACATATGATTTTCATTTGTTATTTGACGGCTCCATCCAAAGGCAGTCATACCCACATCTCTCGGCTATCCGAGCCCAGAGTACTTAATCTCAGTTCTAAAAAATAATGCTTACTAAAATTATGAAAAAGTATTTTTTTTTATATATATTTAATTTTCTCTTATTCACAAACACAAACTCTGGTCAAAATCAGGGTTGCCAGATGTTCGTTATACTACCGAACCGTTTGGTATTTTAGCACTGACAAAAACACCGAAATATGGGTGGTTCAATCTTTTATTTATTAATTTTTCTTCTTAATAAACGATTTAAGTATCACATTTGAGGCTGAATTATGCATACAATGCAACTTCAATCTGATATGTCACGAAATGCAGATAATAGTTAAAGCAAATCAGAACTTGCTAGAAGCGTGCATTGATTAGAAATCGATATAATTTTTACATATTTCTTTTTTTTTTTTCTTAGCTCCTGAATCCTACATAGTTTTTTTTTTTTTATAGTGCAATGTTTATTTATAATGTAACTATGTAGAACAAAAAGTAAAAAGTGGGAATAAATATAATTGTATATAATATTTAATATTGGTTTGTCAGCTAATTTCTCTTGTACAATAGTGCTTTGTATTGTCAGAACTTAGATTATATGGATACAGTATCGAGTCTCAAAACGAGTCAACTTTTTGTCATTTAATTGTCAAATAGCTGACTCGGTTTTTTATTAGTGTCCTATATACTTACGCACATAATAAATCTTGACGTATCTATATTTAATTATTTAGTAAATAAAATGAGATAAAAAGATACAAAAATTATAAAACAAAATAAATAATAAAGGAAACAATCATAACTATTTATCACACAAAATTGTATGAAAAAGTTGACCCGCTTTTCTCGAAACATTTGTATGGAGACACTCTATCTATATAATCTAAATAAATTATTAAAACTATTTTTCGGTATTTTTTTAAAAAGACCTAGCAACACTAGTTAAAACGCAGCGCGAAATAATTACTAGAGAGCATTTTTGTCCTGCCCCTTTACAGCCCTACATGTTACGTGTTTGGGAGACGGAGGGATTAGAAATGGAACTGCCATCGAGATTACTTCCTGGTGAATTCGTGAATAGGCCAACTGCGCAGACTTCATTCTCACGTATCATCCCTTCCTGGTACATGCGCGAATCAATGCAGGCGGGGTTACAGTTCCATTTTCAACTATTCCACTTACAAAACCTGCGTGACCGGGAACCTCGTACGTGACGTCGCCCGCCATCGCATTTGATTAAACTGTGTAATTTTGATTATTAAATAAATAAAATGTATTGTAAGATATATACATAGTATATACACTTAATCAGCATACGCACATCAGTCATGAAGAGTATAATTTACTAGTAAACAAAGTCAAGTGACTTGATTGCGAGAAGCCGCAGTGTTGCTAGAGGGGCAGTATAATTCCCCATAATAACGTATATAGACGGGCATTTATTTTTGCTATTTCGGAATAAAGTATGTTGTAGATATATTTTCAACCGACGTTGAACGAGGTCAAAAGAGGTCAACTGACGTCAAAAGAGGATTCTCAGTTCGTTTGTATGCTTTTAGTAGTAAAGTATGCTTTTCTAGTTGTAAATCAATTTGAAAAATCTTTTTTTATCCGAAAATATATACTAACAGATTGATATCATAGAAATTTTAACACAATCGGTTTAATAGTTTAGTTTTTAAAATAACTGGTTTTAATACGACTGAAATCATTTTTTTATGAAACACAATTTAATCATTGAGAAACGAAGTAAATTTTTGAGTAATAATTTTTCGGTTTTGATATTTGTAAAAAAATCATTATAATCCTGGTTCATTTAGAACAAAGTCGCGGTTAAAAACTAGCATTATATACATATATACGTGTTACAAACCGAAATTATTAAAACTACATTACATTAACTAACCAAAATAAAAAAATATTTTTTACCCAGAATCACGAAAAATATACCCAATATGGCAACTCCGGTTCCTACCTTAAGAATTTCAATATAAACAGAGGTCATTCAACTTCATAATATAAAATTATTTTCAATACATACATTAATGAGGGTAAAGGAATTTATTAACGAGTTTCAAATACAAACATCGATTCTGTCTAACAACGGAAACAACATTTCTTAATCAAATTCTTCAAAATGCCAATGAATTTCCAAACAAAGTGGAATTCTACATGAAAAATTTCAATCAGTAATTCTTGGTATCACAGTCAGCGCTCATAAAACGTTCTCACTGAACTTTATCCTTACAGCACCGCAACCCTCGTTTAGCTGCTCTTATTAACCAACTTTAAAAAAGGAAAGGTTCTCGATTCGGTTCTAAACTAGGTGTTATCTTGTGGAAGTCCATATCACTGGTTAGTCGATTAGAAATATTTAAGACTGCCAACACTCGAAGTTTGTCTTCTATTATTATAACCAAAATTTCTACAACCTTCCATATTAGCCATCAATCACCAACGCTACTCCGTCCACGCACGTTTTGTGATGTTATTATATATATTTTTGAAAATTTCTATCCTAATATGTTATATAACATAGGTAGATTTTTAATTTTACGTACCGCTAACGGTATCGGTTTCACCCTGCAGTTACAGGACAAATTTTATCTACAACAAACACTTCCAATATTTCTAGATTAGAGACACAAACAATGGAACTGGCGTATCTTAATCATAATTTAAAGACACCTTAACTACTATTAAAGAGAAAAAACAACATATCTACTTGCAAATAAAATAAGACCTTATCTTTTGGAAGTAATGTCTCGTAGTTGAACAGAATGTGTTTCGATTTTTAAATGACTTCTTAAAGGAGGAGGTTTTTAATTCGTCTTTTTTGTTTATATTCTCACACGCTACCTTTAGCAATTCTAAACTGATGTTAAAACATTTTTGTGCAATCAATAGGCGTATTCATACTTTTCCTAACTCTAAGATATTGTACAATTTTACCGACACAATACAATAGGAGAGCAAACTGTATGCATTTGTATGGAAACGCTTTTTTAATACTAAAACTTTGTTTCAGTCGATTTAAAAAAGAAGTAAGTTTTAATTTTAACTATATTTTATTAATATTCTCGCCGATTCTGAACCAATTTATAATCGGATTGGATTTCTCAATCCAATAAATTTATTTTTATTTCTGTTTTTATGTTATGTGATAGTCGACTGACTGAGATAGTACATAAATATATTGCTTATAATTCTTTCTAATAGAAAATTAGAGACGTAAAAGTGAGTTTGTTTGTTACTTCTTGGCGTTTAACAGTTCTACCAATCGTCAGTAAACTTGATATACTAGTATTTTACTTAATAATCGAGGGATGGGTAACAACGACCCTTTTAAAACATCACCAAAGCCTTACTGTTGTTGCCAATCCACCAGCTAAGCTTGGCAACTACTGTTGAAACCTCCTATGAAGGGGTCCTTTGTTAAGAAGTGGACAGTTGGAGCTGATGTGATAATATAAAAGCGCGCATTATTTGGGATGAATAAAAACATAGGCTACATTTACTCCCGTCAATCAACATATTCCAGTCACGCAGACGAACTTTCAGATAAAAACCAGTGATGAATTATCGATATTTTGCCAATTACCATGAATGATATGGATTTAATTATTATTCTAATTTTCCAGTACTGAACGATAGCACTATCAATCACAAAATAATAAAACTTGGTCCTTTTAACAAGTTTGTTTAATAAAATATTAAAAAGCGACTATGATAATGATAATTTGCCATCTTGTGGCTGTACTCGGGCAGTGGACATTCGAAAACTGGATAATGGCCCCTCAGACACTAGACTCTCGAGCACTCTGACACTGGACTCTCGAGCACTCTGACATTGCACACTCAGTTACAAGACAATTGGACACTGGGCCTTTGAATACTCGACTCGAACACTGGACACTCTGACACTGGGCCTTCGAATACTCGACACGAACAATGGATGCTCTGACACTGGGCCTTCGAATACTCGACATGAACACTGGACGCTCTGACACTGAGCCTTCGAATATTCGATACGAACACTGGACACTCCGACACAGGGCACTTGGATACATTCCACTGGACACTCGGACACTGCACAGTGACACTAAACAATTGGACACTGGACAATTTGACACTCGAACGATATTCTCACACTTAACACATTATGGAGGTTTGTAGTCTTCTAAAGATGATAAACAATTATTTAGCTTCATAAGGTAATCATGTGATATAAGGTTTGCAGTTATTTTAGACTTGCTTTTTTCCGTGGCTTTACCTATGTTCAATTAATATGTATCCTATGTTTTAATTTAGAGTATAACTTAGCCATGTAGCAAATTTCATTCAATCGTGTAACAAAACATCCAACATAATACTAACATGCACATTTTTATAAACTTGCATATTTTTTAATAATATTAGTAGGATTAGAACTAAATTTGAAATTCGAGTAATTTTCTACATGAGAAATATCTATGTAATTTCTAGTTTCGAATCTTTAGAAAAATCTGTCTCCAGAAAGTATTTTATAACATATTCCTTCTATATTTCGGAGACATCGGCTTTTCCGGGGATTCGAAGTTGAAAGCACAGTTGAGAGGTTGACCGAAATAGGGCCGGGGTCGCACCTGCTGAAAATAATCCATTCGATTTGAGAATCGAATCAAATCCTAGAGACCTATTCCAACCTAGTTCTATATATTTTTTTATATTAAAAGTTTTTGTTTACAAACTTTTTTATTGGTCACTTATTTATTGTCCTCTATTTCGTACACGCAGATTTTTTAAAATCTTTTGAGTATGAAAATCAATAAAAAAGATCACTTGTAGATAGCGTATCAAGATTAAACACAACTATTATACCAGATTTTAAGTTAGACCTTCAGAAACAATTGTGAAAACTGCATCCAGTTTACTTTAATAGTTTTTGTGTGCTCCTGGAAAAGTACATACAGGCAGACAAAAATTCTAAAAATTATTGTTTTAGACTTCTCATGTAAATATCTCCTAAATGTGTCCCATATACAAACATCAGCTAGTTACAATTTTATTATATTAGTTAGATTATAGTTTACTAGAAAGGCCCAGAAGGTCTTGACACTAAAGGGCGAAACGAAACGAAACACAAGTCAGTGACAGTCAATATAACTTCTTGCTGTGTTTAAAATACACATAAATACATTCTCAGAGCGAATAAGAATAGAATAGAATAGAATAGAAATCATTTATTCAAATAAACTTACATTGAAGCACTTTTGAAAAGTCATTACATTTTTTTTAATCTACCGCTCGTTCGGAAAGCTGTCTCATCACAAGAAGAACGAGCAAGAAACTTGTGTGTTGCTCTTTTTTTTTTTTTTATTAATTAAGATAAATTAAAATATTCAGGCAGTCAATATAAAACTTCTTCCTGTGTTTCAAAATACACGTAAATTCATTTTCAAAGAGCCGAATATAATATATTTAAATCCTTGGACCCAATTTAAGATCAACATAGGATCCAACCAACCTTTTACCCATTTGTTAGAATTCAGTTACTCTGTATAGCCAGTTCTGGTTCGAAAGGTTATAAAATAGAAAGAAATATGTGTATTGCAAAAAGAAGTTACTTTTAGCTGCCAAAAGTATGTTTTATGTATCTAATGTTGTTTACGATGTAAGTTTTCACGGACGTTTATAAGTTCAATCCAAATTTATCGGATGTTTTTATTCCGGCGAATAAATATAGCAAATATTTCCTTTTTGTGCTCCTTAATATTATGGCGAATTAGCTGACGTCATGTCAGGAAACTGTAATATACCATAATAAATAGACACTCTATTCAAGTGCCATAAAAGATCTTAAAGACCTTTGAACATTTCAAGCCATTTAGAACCATTCGGTGTGAACATTATGTTCTAGAGATGGGTAATACCGGTGTCACTCCGATATCTATATTTTGATTTCCTCTAGATATTGATGGCAGAAATGGCAGATATCGCCATATGGTCCCGGCATAGAATATGCCAATATGCCCTTCCTTTTCCGTAGGTGTTGTAAGAGGTGACTAAGGGAGGCGTAGAACTGGCCGCAGTCTCTCTTAAAACATCTCCAAAACCTAACTGTGGCAACTACAACAAAATCTCCCAATGGGGATTCTTATGTTCAGCAGTGGACAGTTAAAGACTTAATATGATGATGACGTAAACAGAAATAAACGTCAAAAATCGCCCATTACAATACCGCTCATACCAGTAAGGTTAATTCAAATAGTTTTTTAATTTCATTATCATCAGTCGTTAACTGTCCACTTCTGAACATAGATCTCCCCATATTGGGGAGTTTTGCTCTTAGTTGCCACGCTTGGCAGGTCGGCAACCGCAGTTAGGCTTTTAGAAACGTTTTAAGATTGACGCTGCTGCTCATCTCTTTACCATTAAGTTCCCTTAGTCGCCTCTTATGACACTTACTAGAAAGGGATCATAAGGCGAAATTTGTTTTTTTTTTTTTTTTTTAAATTATTTACGTTAATTCTGGTAAGTTGAGATAGTGATATAAATATTTGAGCAGCCTTAACAGTCAGCCAATCTGATTTACAACCTTTTTACATATTTTTATTATTATTATTAGATATTTATTATTATTAAATTATTAATAATAATACTATAATTATATTATTGCATAAAAATATTTATTTCGATATTATATATTGAATATCCACTGTGTAATATAATAATTTATTTATTTATTCTGAATTAGGCACACCAACAGTATACATATTATACATAAAGTGATTAACATTTTTTGTGTACAATGCTGATATGCATACCTATAGCAGGCGTACACAACATTGACTGATTATATGTATATAAATGTCATAATATAATTAATATAATAAATTAAATTTACAATTACATATTCTTTATTAAAAAAATTCAATTCAATTAAATATAAATCAAGACTGGACAATATCATCAAATCTACATGGTCTTCAGTATCTTACCGCGAAACACTGCCCATGCTGCCCTATTGAACCAATAATTATTGGTTCAATATAAAATAAATGTAACTACAATACTCATACATATATAGCTATTTTCATATATTATCCACCCTATGAAGTAACCTTTCAATAAGGCTTTTCAGATCACAACATAGTATATGTACATTTTTGCTTAAAAAATTACTTCAATCATGAACGAACGCCAATGAATGATGAGATATTTCGTAGACAGCTTTGACTAGATATTTGAATTTAGAACGCAAAATTGCGTGTTTACAAATATGTTTTGCTTGAAGCAAACAGTGTTTACTCCGCAATAATAGGAGCAGCTTCAATCATTACAAAATTATTATAACACTGACAAAAAGGGAATACGTCAAATGTCAATCAATGATCGATTGCAAAGAAATTATTTATGACATTTAGATTAGCAAACAAGCTGACGACCCGCCTGGTAGAAAGTGGCAAGTTATAGACACCTACAGCAGTGTGGTCATTAAAGAATACATTGTACCAGTGCGACACTTTATACAAAAGTCGTCTGCTTGGGTACTTCTGTTCCATTCGTGTTTCTGCCATGAAGCATTTGCATTGCTGTTTTTTCATTGGCATATCCCAACCAATGAAATTGCAGGCTACAGAGACATAACACCTTAGTCTTCAGAAACGGCAACTCATGAAGAGTATCGTGGGCGACACACTATACTCTGTTTTATCTGTGGTACTGTTCATGTCTATAGGCCACAGTTACTGCTTTCCATCAGGTGGGCCGTTAGCTTGTTTGCCATTCTTAGTTGCATTAAAAAATGCTCTCATGTATTGCCTCTCCTGAGAACTTCGAAGCTAAGCCTTTGTACCCTATAATGAATAAAAGTCGGTTTGAAATTGACACCATAAACATACATCGACAAATTCAAGCGAATTGAGAACATTCTTCTGTCGGCAATTGCTGAAAAAAAAACTTTTTTTACTTACTCCGTGGTTCGAAATTGATCTGTAATATAACATGCGTAAAGACTAATTTCAAGTATAATGTTTAATGTATTGCATTTTTTTTTTCAGATACATTCTCTCCCTTGCACTAGCTGATCTACTAGTGATCATCACGTGTGTCCCCTTCACGTCGATAGTGTACACGGTTGAGTCCTGGCCGTGGGGTGACACAGTATGTCGGGTGTCAGAAGCAGCGAAGGATGTCAGCATTGGAGTATCAGTGTTCACGCTGACGGCTTTATCAGCTGACCGGTACTTCGCCATCGTAGATCCGTTGAGAAAATTGCACGGTACAGGTTAGTGCATATTTTTTAGTAATTTTTGCAAGTGCAACATAATTTTCTATGTGGTTCCAAAATTAGAATACACTACCCCTTCCTTTCCTGTAGGTGTCGTAAAAGGCGAATAACGTAATGGTCAAGTAATTATTTATTAATATATATATATATATATATATATATATACATTGTTAATGCATTTATAAATATTGTGAGCAAGGGTGGACTTATATCTGACAGAGATCTCTTTCAGTCAACCCAATGCAGTTAGAAAGCATATTGTTAGCGGGTAGCTGAAGTGCTATGTAAATGCTAAGCAATGTCCCTCTTAAAATATTACCAAAGCCTAACTGCCAATTTAGTTGCCAACCCGCAAAAATTATGGAGAAGGCCTGTGTTCAACAGTGGACACTTAATAGCTGATATGATGATAATGATGATGATGGTGATAAACATATAATTATCTTTAAAAATAGAGTTGTCACACATCCTATATTTATAAGACACGATAACATAGAACACACGAAATTTCCTGTGTAGTATTCGAGTAGTGTCTTGGATATAGCATTTACGTCCTTTACTACTCAGAATCACGAGATCAATATAATGTAATAGAAACGAATAAAACGCACTCAAAAAGTCATATACTGGCTTTAATGTTTATTACGCATTTGCATAATATATAGTTTCTGATGATAAAAGTAATTAACTCTTATTTTTTCCCTAACTTTAGATATTATTTTACACAATAGCATTATATAATTTGTCTTGTACATACTCTGTAATATAAAAATTTAATATTGTTCACTTAAATTCTGAATGAATAACCTTTTTCTTAAATGAATTTAAGAAAAAGATTTAAAATATTTAATTTTAGAACCACTGTAGTGAATTTTTATTCTGTTACTATTCTATTACTCTGTAGTTTAACAGCAAACAATTAAACTACGCTTGGCTGCACTTATTTTATAAGGGTTTTCATTCTGAAATAATTTTCTTCAAGTTAATTACAACTTCTTCTACTTAAGCCAATCACAGACGGAATTATAGTATGTATTAATATACTAAGCTTTTTTTTTTTATACAACTTAGAATGGCAAACAAGCTGACGGCCCACCTTTCACTTTCCATCAGGTGGGCCGTCAGCTTGTTTGCCATTCTAAGTTATAAAAAAAAAAAAAAAAAAAAAAAAAAAAAAAAAACCTGATGGAAAGTGGTAACCGTCGCCTATAGACATGAGCAGTACCATGGACATAATAGAGTATACTGTTTCGCCCATGATACCCCCCATGCGTTGCCATTCCTGAGCACTCAGATGTTATTCCTCTGTACCCAGTAAATTCACACCATATCCCACCCTTCAAACCGAAACACAGCCATGCTGCTTCACGGTAGAAACAGGAATGGGACAGAGGTGCCCAAGTAATCGACTTTTGTACAAAGTCTCCCTCTGGAAAAGCATTATGTTATAGCAACTGCCACAGAACCAACTTCTTACACCCCTAAGGGGATAAAATAGGGGATGAAAGTTTGTATGGGAGTTTTATTATAATTGAAGCTAAAAGTACGAAGCTTTAATTTTAAACTTCTGATTAGAAATAAATACAACATTGTTAATGTTATTAGAAGTTTCACACTTAAGATGAAGAGAGGGATGAAAAATTGTATATGATTTTTTTTGTAATTAGAAATATTTAAGTGTTTTTTAGACCTTTGATTAAAAATAAAAGGTTTATTAGCTGTTTTTTTTTAATTCTATCTCTAAGAGAGTGATGTAGGGAATAATTTCTTTTACACGAAAGTTTGTTCGCTTTCCTGATTTAAAATTATCAAATTTATACAAATTTGTTCATTTAAATTTAGGAAAACGAAGTTGTTTTAGTCTTTTGCTAATAAAAAATATAACATGGGGCTTTGCAATATAATTGAACTCGAAACAGACAGAGCCACGGGAAACAGGTATAATTTATAAGACAGAGACGGAAAAGTGATTCTCGCGAGAAATCGAATGTCACACGCGAGCGAAGCTGCGGGTAAAAGCTAATTTAATATTAAAAATTTTAATGAGATTTTACTTGTTACTTCACACATTTGCATTATGTAGGCAATGTTTGGTATAAAGAAGAACATAGATTACTTTTTATCATAACATGGATTATATACTCGTACATATGTATTGCTATTAAATTAATGAAAAAAAAAACGTTTATAATCCACATATTTGTTTAAGTAATAACAATGACCGTGTAGTCCCGGTATAAAAATGGCCACCCCTCCTTTTCCGTGGGTGTCGTAAGAGAAGACTAAGGGAACTTTATTAAGTTCCCTTAGTCTTCTCTTAGTCGAGAGTTGGACAGCAAAGTCCTTGTTTGAACATCACCAAAGCCTAATTGCGCTTCTTAAGCCACCTGCCAAGCGTGGCAACTACAAAACCTCCTAATATGGGGAAGCCTATGTTCAACAGCGGACAGTTAACGGATGGTAATGTAATAATAACTTATTTTAATGAAAGACTTAATTAATACTTAATTAAAGTTAATTTTATCACAGACGATTTAACATTAAGTATTTAAAATTGTATATTTATATAAAAAAAAACAATTAAAAAAGAATATTTAAAATTAACTTTTGCTGAAATGTTACTTCATTCGAAGACAGTTCAGTTTAACTACGCATCAATTTATTTACGTAAATATATTACTGGGGAAAATTTCAATTTTAACACTTGCGTTTGATGTGGTAAACGTTTAAAGTATTCAACGGATTTTATTACCAGCGTGTCGAAGTTACAAAGTGAAATAATGTAGTTTTAAAATATATAAGTATCATAAAAATATTGAGCAAACCATCAAAAAGTTGTGTTAAAAAATATATATTAACTGCGGCTTGCGGTTTTCCTTTTTGCCGTATTATTTTTAACCAGTTTCACACACGAGGACTGTCTCAATTTTAATTGCGCTACAACTTCGCCATTTTTGTAGCTGTTTAGATAATTACTTATGATTATTTAATATAATCTATTCCCGTATTAGTTTAATGTTTATTTATTACACATTTTCAGCCGATTTTAACAAGAAGGAGACGCTCAATTCGGTTGTATTTTTTTGTATATTTATTACGTCATAACTTCATCAGTTCTAAACCGACTTGGAAAAGTACTTATTGTTTTTGTAAAAATTTTATGAAAATCGGTTTAGTTGTTTTTAAGTAAAAATAACTGTCACAATTGCAGTCCCTTTTTTTGTTTTTTTTTTTTTGTTCAATTATTCATATATCAATTTTCTTTTATATTAATGTTTCATTTAAGTGAATTAATTTACCTAAGAATAATTGAACAGAAAAAAATACTTTCGCCTCGAAATCGGAAACATGATGTCAATGCATCGGTCTACTCGTAACCATGGCCGTTGTAACCTGAATGCCTACCATGAATATTTTTCGAAATTTCATAGCTGAACGAATCACAAATTTAATGTTAGAATTACATAATACATACCGTTTAAAAATAATAATTTTAAAATATCGTTCCTTTGGCCTATCATATGTAGTATACCTAGGATTTATGATAAACAAAACGTTAAGCTCCATTTACTGCGTTGATTTCGGTATGAACAAAAACACAAAATTGAGTTTGAAAATTCGCAATTTCATTTCATGGTAGACGAATACTTCCAGATCGAAATATCAAGATAACTCAAGTATATAAATATATAATTATAGTTTATAACGTTTTTCCTCGTCTCATATAAACCATGCGACGCGAAAGTCCAACTACTATCTTTTTTTTTTCAGAAAAAAGAAAATACAATCTTAATTTATTTAGAAGTGCGTAAATTGATTTCTAGCACGTAGCGACCAAAATGGTTCCGTGCTTGTACGATATTAACTTTTCTATACTATTAATTCATTTCTGCTACATCACGCCACATTTTGTCACTTTCTGTAACTTGAACGTATATATATATATATATATATATATATATATATATATATAAGTTAGAAAAGTATATATACAACACCATCTAGTCTGAAACTGAGCAAAATTTAATACCAGAGAAAAACTTTCTACAAAAATAGTTTACTTGGGTAGATCATCATCATCATGTCAGACCTTAACTGTCCACTGCTGAACATAAGGTTGCCAGTAGTTGCCACGTTTGGCAGGTGGATCGGCAACGGCAGTCAGGATTTAGAGATGTTTTAAAAGAAAGGCTTTAAAGATGTTTAAAAATCCTAAACCGTAAATTTGTAGCTATTTCACAAAAAAAATTGATATTTTTTTATGGAACCCTCGTTACGCAAGTGCCATTCTCACTTGACCAACTCGCACTGGACCGGCTTTTTATTTTAGCGTTTATAGAAATCGTACTAAATCGATTTAATGTAAAATGATTAAAAATTGTTTCGTAACTTCGAATTAAAACTTGTTCAATTAAGAGAACATCTAAGCCTGTATACATAATTTTTGATCAATGACTTCTATAATTGATCATCCTACATTCGTTTCTTTAATCCTCTTAGGTATTTAGGATTACAGCAATATCTTTCTTTAATAAATAACAAAGACAATCGAGCATCGTTACACCTGTGGTCTAATTTAGCTTCTAAGACAACTGACAAACTGAGCTTGTATAGGATCCAACGGGATCGTGAAAGGAATGTTGATGTGTGAGACTTCCACTGTCTTAAGCTTTAACGAGAGTAGTAAGTTAGACGCGAACAGCGAGTAAAACACACATTTGGAGACCATTGCAAAAATTTCAGGGTCATTTATTTATTTATTTAACTCTTTATTGCACCATATATAAAAATATACAACAACAAGTGAATAATTTAAGTGAAATACGGTAATATTAATACAGATTGAAATATACACATAAAGGTACAAAAGGCGGTCTTATCGCTAAGGCAATCTCTTACAGACAACCTTTGGTTAAAGGAGAACAGACAGAAAAGGGCAGGTGGCGCAAGAGTGAATTAATAATTTTTCATGCATAAAATACAAAAACATGTAATGCACAAAAATATCAAATACATATAATTTATTAAACTACTTCTGTCATTCTATGTCAGACTGTGATATATGCTAAGTAAGCTGTGTAAGTGACCCATCACTTATCCGCCGTATAAATGAATGTTAATGACTTACATAAATGCTTACTTACACATAAATGTACCACTAAAAACTTTAACACTAAACACTTACTTCATATTCCAGAGGGAGACTTTGTACAAAAGTCGATTGCTTGGTACCTCTGTCCCATTCGCATTTTAACCGTGAAGCAGCATGGCTGTGTTTCGGTTTGAAGGGTGGGATATGGCATGAATTTACTGGATACAGAGGAATAACATCTGAGTCCTCAGGAATGGCAACGCATGGGGGGTATCACGGGCGAAACATTATACTCTGTTATGTCCATGGTACTACTCATGTCTATAGGCGACGGTTACCACTTTCCATCAGGTGGGCCGTCAGCTTGTTTGTCATTCTAAGTTGTATAAAAAAAAATGTTCTTCGGAATTTATCAAAAACATTTTTTCCATTAATCTCCAAATTTTCAGTGACAAATTTATAAGAAAATTATTTCATGATTAAAGCTTTAGTTCACTTGTAAAGAACTTTTAAATAATTTAATCAGAAACATTGAAAATTATTAAATTGTTTTTGAATATTGACAGATTAATTACGGCGTTGCCACTCTTGGACTAGCTGAAGTTATAAACACTCTTGAGATATATTTGTGTGCAAGTAGTAGTCTACGCTCTGTATGTCTTCTTTGTATTGGGTGTTAAAAAAATAAATGTGTATAAATTTGTCATTTTTCACATTATATAGTTTCACAAGTGTATAATCAAGTATATTTGGCAAGTGACAGTAACAATTTTCTTTCGTAAAAAAAGCCTCATATTTCTTAACATTCAATGAGATAAATTTAATTAAAAATAAAACACGAACGCGGGCCAAACTTCACGAACTGATACTTATTAAAACAACAAAAATTCTAATGATCCAATTCTATTTCCTTCAGACTTTCAATGGAATACAGTTAATTAATACAAATCATTAATAAATTGGCAAAAGAAAAAAGTAAATGAAAATATTTGTATTATTGAATATTTCTAATTATATTTACATCAAAGAAGCTTATTTTAACTTCGTCAAATTAATAAAACGGTATCTAATTATAACGACAATTGAGTACATATTTGATAAGTCATTTACCAGCAGGTCGTTCTCGAATATATGAGTAAATATGAACATACAAATTGATAATTGAATTTCAAATGTCTGAATTAATGCATATTTAGTCACGTTCGAAAATGAACATCTAAAATAAACAAGCCATTTAAATCCAATTATAGCTGTGACATTTACCCTTTCACTTTCTAATTTTCATTAAATCCTGTAAAAGAAAATCCCATATAAACCATCAAATAAATAAATGAAGCTATTATAGCTAAAACTAACATACAACACACATACATACACACAAGCAATATCTTGAAACTTGAAACTTAGTACAAGTCAATTGAAATAAGAATAGGCTATTATTAGACTCACTTTTAATTGTCTTTACTTTTTTAACCCTTTTTTTTTCACATTTTTACATTACACACTGTTACATAATATTTAAAAAATATGAAGAAAGGAAAATAAAATCATATTTTTTTGTCATAGAGAATTAATTACGCGCACTAATAAGGAATATAGTAACATATTGTAAATTGAATAATGTATTGGGAATGGAATGAGTGTCCAGGCTTAGAACGACCTATACGTTCTATTCCCGTAAGTGTGGTAAGAGACGACTAATGGGCTTTATTGTCGAACTTTATTGTCGAAGGATGGGCAGCAGTATCTCTCTTAAAAAAAAAAAACGTAAGTTTAATAGTTGGGATTTATTTAAAACCTGAATATTAAAACGCATGCACATAAAACAAAATAGTGGAGAAGGTGTAGTACAAATAGCGATACCGAGTAACAGCGAAACTGAACAAACGACGGAAAAGGCATGAAAATAAGATCGAAACAAACCACTACAAATAAAACATGCTCGAAAAGAATTAGTAAAACAATAATAGAGATGATGGATGCGAGAGATGAATGTAAGCATGAATAAGAAGGGACAGCGCTGCCAAATACTCTCAGACTAACAACCTGGAAATTAATATCCAAGCCTACAGATTCTCCACAAGGGGGAGCAACAAAAAAATAAAGTATCTCTCTTAAAACATCACTAAAGCTTAACTGCGATTATCAACCATCTTTCCAAGCCTGGCAACTACTGGCAAAACCTATACTTATGGGGGAAAATATGTTGGACAAATAACAGCTGATACAAAACAAATACAATAATTAGTATTAACAGTATATTGTTAACGACCTTCATTTTCAACAAGGAATCAAATAATTGCTGCAAATGCAAAATTGCAAATGCTGTAAGTATTTAAAACGCTGAACCCTGGATTCAGAAATCTTAACCTATAGGACAACAGAGAATGTGAGGTCCAATCCCAACGGATTGAATTGACAAAAGGCAATTTTTTTTTTCTTTATACAACTTAGAATGGCAGACAAGCTGACGGCCCACCTGATGGAAAGTGGTAACCGTCACCTATAAACATGAGTAGTACCATGGACATAACAGAGTATACTGTTTCGCCCATGATACCCCCCATGCGTTGCCATTCCTGAGGACTCAGATGTTATTCCTCTGTACCCTGTAAATTCACGCGATAGCCCACCCTTCAAACCGAAACACAGCTATGCAAACATAACTGCTTCACGGTAGAAACACGAATGGGACAAAGGTACCCAAGCAATCGACTTTTGTACAAAGTCTCCCTCTGGTCTGTCTGGTCTGGTTTGTTTTAACCTGTTAATCCTTACTAATATTATAAATGTGAGTGTGTATGTTTGTTGTAAATTTTTCAATCTCAATTATCATCATCATTATAAGAACTGGTATCTATTCACAGCTAAAATTAGGCCTCCCCTTGGAGGACTTTGCCAGTAGTTGCCATGCTTTTGTAACAATCAATCCTTATTCATTCTCCTACACGAAAATTTATGAGGACATATAGATGGCTGTGTATTACTTTTTCCCACAAATACTACTGAATGGAAATTTGATTGATTGACTCGAACGAAATCGCGGGATATAGCTAGCATTTTAAATTTGAATGTGAATTTGTTTGTTACATCTTGGCATCTTAACAGTTCAACGAACTACCATGAAATTTATTATTTTACAATATTTCAAATGAAGAAGATTACTTAAATATTTTTTCATTGCATCAATGAACATAACCTGAACATGTGAAGGTAGTCCCTAATAAAAAGACAATTTATAACGCTCATATCTTACAACTTAAAGCTGCCAATGAGTCTTAAGTGATAGAACAGCAGTAGGTACATCACTACTATCGAATGAGACCGAGAGTTAAGTCAAATCCTACTTGTGCAAGATGCTTGTGGAAACTTTGCTCTTTGCTACATATCCCTCTTATTAAGGTAGAAATTAAGTTAGCTAAATAAAAGAAATATCGGGTATACTGTAACTATTGTTCTGAAATGTTCTAAGAGAGACTCTGAGACTATCCTTCGATCATTAAGTTTCCTTAGTCACCTCTTACAACATCTACGGTAAAAGAAGAGGCGCTCCATTCTATGCCGGGACCGCATAATCCAAAAAAAGTAATCAAGCAGCACAACGACAAAATACAAATTGAGAAAATTTGCCTGTTCCTTTTGGGAGTCAATTAAAAACAATCAGTTAAATCTAAACATTTTGTGCTTTAAATAAAAGAAAAAAATAATCATAAAACATATTTTACTTATCGGGCAACACTGAACTTAATACGTGACAAAAATGAAATAAATAATTATCATAACATACATATACATAATTTTAAATTATATAGATTAAAAAAAAACAAAAGAAAAGCGTTTCAGTAAAAAGAATATTTAGCACATTATTTCCATCCAACCGTTCGGATAGTATCTGTAATTATGTATGTGTCACTCAAATATTTGCTCATTCCTATTTAATAATAAAATCTACATATCGTGATATTTTACCAGAGACCCTAATAAAAAGTGAGCTCATAAAATATTTTATCATCTCTATTCTTTGACCCGGGGATTTATTTGAATCCTATCCTACTTTGATTTGTTCCGCCAACAAAACATGACTCTATTGATATTGAACATGTCATGTACCCTTATTGTTTTGGATCTTCCCTTCAAGAACTATATATAACAAAATATTAGAAAAAATTATTTGTATTTTAGTTAACAAAATAATTCCGAATACGTACTTTCATGTGAC
Source organism: Galleria mellonella (assembly GCF_026898425.1). Taxonomy (NCBI): domain Eukaryota; kingdom Metazoa; phylum Arthropoda; class Insecta; order Lepidoptera; family Pyralidae; genus Galleria; species Galleria mellonella. The sequence continues at coordinate 4,041,025 of NW_026442117.1, forward strand.
TTATCTGAATAGGTTACTAGCTTAGATTATATAGTCTCCATACCAGAGGAAGATTGCTTGGGCACCTCTGTCCCATTCGTACTTGAATGGTGGGATATGGCGTGAATTTACTGGGCAAGAGGAATAACACCTGAGTCCTCAGGAATGGCAACGCATGGGGGATATCATGGGTGAAACAGTATACTCTGTTATGTCCATGGTACTGCTCATGTCTATAGGTGACGGTTACCACTTTCCATCAGGTGAGCCGTTAGCTTGTTTGCTATTCTAAGTTGTATAAAAAAACCTTACAAAGAGAAAAAAGAAAAAAAAAATTCTACAAGCAAAAGCAAATCAAGTTTTTCATACAATTTTGCGTGATAAATAGTGATAAGTATTATAACTTCTAAATTTATGTTGTCTTGTAAATTCTTCATCTTTTTAATGTAAGAGCATTATTTTTTTATTAAATAATTAAATACAGATTCGTTAAGACACACACACACACACACAACGAGTCAGCTAATTTGACAATTAGCTGACAAAAAGTTGACCTGTTTTTGAGACTCTATGCTCTATCTATATAATCTAAGGTTACTAATATATTACATTACTATATCATCTATTTCTACTGCGAAATACTAATACATACATTATCGCCTTTACAACTGAAAGGGGAAATCTATCAACTTTGTGCGCGGCGCTCACTAACGAATGCTGTGAAAGTGTAAAGATCGTCGATAGTAAGTACGTAAGTACACTCGAGACTTGAGAGCTTGCTCGCCACTGTACTACTGTACCTCAAATTCTACTATAAGCCCCCTCTCCCTCTCCCGCGTGTCGCCCACCCCATCGAATCCTCATACAAGACGTTAGCGTTTTATAGTTAAATACAAACATATAACACAAGTTTATTTTTTTTTAATTTCTAAAATACTTTCTGTAATGAACATGTCATATGTATACGTTGTTACTACTGTCAGTATTTCTGTTTATTTTCATTCTTCAGAAGTATAAAGGTAGCCTAAGACAACCTCTATACTAAGCCTCCCCCAAAAAGGAGGTAAGAACCTAATTATGACATCACTATACATAACATAGGTACTCTAACTTAGTGCACTAACAAATTTTGTATTACAAATTTTGTGATGTATTAAAAAAATTCGACAAGTATATTTTGATAATTAATACAATTAACATAATAATACCTATTTAATTCTTAATTTAGTCTCAATGTCAAAAATACACTTATTTATATATTTATGCATTTAAGTTTAAATAAAAAAAATAGTGTAGGTACTAAATTTAGTTTAACAGTAGACAGAATCATAAAAAAATACTATTAAAAAATGCTTGTAATTAAGTATCATCAGGATATATCAGTCCCTATTGTCCACTGTTCTACATAAGCCTCCCTCATAAGGAAGGTTTTGCCAGTAATTGCCAGCCGCCACATAGGAATGGAAGGTAAAAGAAAAGTAATTAAGTATATTTGAATAAAAATAATATTATATTATATATGTACTTACTAAAAGGTGGGTAAACTATGAAATAAGATATACAAGAGTAAGCTATTTTGCCACAGACTGAAATAGTCTCTTAGGCATCATACATATTTATTTAAGATCTAGCTTAGAATAACAGTGTATCAAAGAATAGTGGAACTTTCGCTGAATATCATGGAGACATCAGTTTTGCTTTCGTTATCGATTTTTCATACAAATAGTATGATATTATCAAGTGAGGTATGTCATTTTAACCATTTGTTAAAGCCTGACATAATAAATTTACATGTCACCTTTTTTTTATTTTGTTCTTCTTCTACCCGATATAAAAATATAACAAATTTGTAGTTGGCACAAATGAACTTTTTCTGTATACATTTTTTTTTCTCAATAATATAAAGCTACTTCTAACTACTTTCGAGTTTTTATTCGCTCCACATGTCTTAAAAGACACCATTTTTTACATAAGTAATAATCCATAATCAATATATTATAATTTAAGTTTAGGGGGTTTCATAAAACAGTAATTTCGAGAAATTATCAAATTAAAATATTAGGTTAAGAGATAACTTTAGAGAAATAACATCTCAAAATCGACCCTATTGCTTCACAAAAAACAATTCTTTTAAAAAATATATATATATAATGAAATAAAATAAATAAAATAATAAAATTTGTGTAAAAATGGTTATAATAACATATTACTCTCATTATATATGTATGTGCGTATCTTTATATGTCAGTTGAACACTTAATATACCAACATAGCTAAATCGCAGTGCTGAATTATAGGATTATAGGCTTGCATGCCTAGTGTTTAATTCGTAGAGTTAATAATAAATATTCGTTTCATTTGATACTACTGAGTTATATTATTTGTATAAATAATGTGATTTGATAAGTCAGCCTTTTATAGTATACGAGTATTTTTAACCGACTTCAAATAGAAGGACGTTCTCAATTTAGTTGTATTTTTTTTTTATGTTTATTACCTCATAACTTCGTCAGTTCTAAACCGATTTGGAAAATCTCATAGAAATTGTATCTAAATCGATTTAATAGTTTGGTGTTTAAATTAAAATAACTAATTTTACTCCAATTGAAAAACGATTTTTTTTGTATAATACATTCTTTATTTCCATATATACTTCTTTTTTTTATTAAAAAAACCTATTTTACTTGGTAGAATGAAACCCGCTGCTTGCTTCAAACACAAGCCATTTTTAAAAACATAATACCGTGTTCCAAATTCAAATAGTCACTGTAGACAAATTTATTGTTAAAATTAGTACCTGTTTATTTCAAATATGTTTAAGTTTACACAATGTATAAGAGTAAGTTCGTTCATTACTTTTATTACGGGACCATGAAAGCCTTTCTTACATTATTCCTTTTACCTACCGATATTAAAGTTAGGCTAAAGTAATTGCTTATCGAGATCATAACCTTTATATTATTCTGTATATTTAATATTTGTTCTCAGCAAATACTATCCTATAAATGTATGTTCATAATTGAATTTTTGCCCATCGTTAATGTAATATATGTACATTACTAATATTATTTATAGACATAATAGAAAGTCCAATACATAAAAGAAGATGATATCAGAATTATTTCATCCTTCAAAAGGAAACTAAACATTTATCTCAAATAGACATGGATTTAAAAAAGAAGAAGGTTCTCGATTCTTTTTTTTTTTTGTTTGGTACCTAATAAATCTATCAATTGTATATATTTTTATGCAACTTAGATGGCAAACAAGCTGACAGCCTACCTGATGGAAAGTGGTAACCATCGTTTATAGATACTGTACTGTTTCGCCCATGATACCTCCCATGCGTTGCCATTCCTGGTGGCTCAGGTATTATTCCTCTATACCCTGTAAATTTACTACCACATCCCACCCTTCAAATCAAAACACAGCCATGCAAACACAACTGCTTCACGATAGAAACACGAATGGGACAGAGGTGTCCAAGCAAACGACTTTTGTACAAAGTCTCCCTCTAGTAAAGATCTAAAAGAATATACTTACAGATTTGTTTCATAGAAATTTCATTTAAATCGGTTTAGTAGTTTAATCTTTAAATCTCAATAACAGGTAAGGTTAACTGGAAGAGATCGTTTTTAACGATAAGGTCATTGTTGCCTCCTTATCTTGCTTTTATGTAATTAATTGTATGTAATTAAATATTCATTTTGTTTGTGTACATATTGTTAATCTTTATAATCTATATCATTCTTTGAAGGAAAGAAAGAATTACGATTACAATTGATTTCGGTTTTTTTTTCTTTGTGAAACAAAATCTTTATTATACAAACTCAAATACGTGTTAATATGAAAGTAACAATAACCGTGTTTTTTTTTCGAATAAATATTAAATTTAGAAGCATGCTAATTATTACGTTTTCACCTATGAATCCGTATAAAAAATTTCATCTGAAAAAAATCTTATTAAATTGTTCATATGGATTCTTTATAATTATAAAGTTCCAAAAAAAGATATCACAACATTCCTTATTGTAGCTAATTGATTATTGATCTTAGTTATTTTCGTGGCTAATAATAAAATATGAGTGTTCATTAGCCTTCGACGTCATTGGTCGTGTGATTTTCTATCATAAAAATATCATTTGTATCATTTATATACGAACTATCAGAATCATTAGAAACTACAGAAATAAACATCTGTAAATATTTAACAATACATTACTTAAATAATTTAGGTGCTATGTAGGTAAGAAAATTGTACTACATAGATAGAATTAAAAACACATATTTAATTTTAATATTTATTTTTAATGCCACTAATTGAAATTTATTAAGCTTTAATCTCTTGTTTAATCAATCATTAAACCAAGCAAAGCTGTAGGTACAGCTAGTGAGGCAAGGGCGTCATTAATCATTATCGATTATACTAGAAACGAAATAGTGTCATTTACCTAAACGTTAGGGCGACCATACACGAGCAGATGAATTTTTTTTAAGTTCTGTATAATTACATCAATCGTTTAGTTCTCAAGCTAAGATATCCTGTGTTGTGAGGAACTAGACAATGAATCTCTGGCAGCATAGCCCAAAACATCCAGCCCGGAGACAATTCAGAAAATTTCATTTCGTAAATTCCACGATGGAATTATATATTTATAACTATATATTATATGTACTTTCCCGAGGGTGTCACAAAAGGCGACTAAGAGAACTTAATTGTCGAGGGATGAACAGCAGCGTGCCTTCTAAAATGTCACCAAATCCTAACTGCAGTTGCCAACCTGCCTATCAATCGTGGCAACTACTGGTAAAACTCCCCCAAAGGGGAGACCTATGTTCAGTATTAGACAATTAACGGCTAATATAATGATTATTATTATTATATTTACTACAATACATGAGACCATTTGACAAAATTCCGTCATGCATTTAAAGATGGCAGCACTGTTAACATCGAACAGGTACTATCAGCTGCTCAAGTAATTGTTTTAAATCACTGGATCAGGACAATTTAACTGTAGTTACAGTACCAACTATATAAGACATACATGCTCTGTAGGACCTAAGACAGCAGACGTAACGCAACGTAAAAGAATGAAGACTAGAAGCGATGATTATACTAAAGTAGTCAGCATCTCTAAGTGCTGGTGTCTAAGTTGTCCTGTAACTGCTTCAACTTTACCATATTGCTCATCATCCGGAGCGGCTATGACAATTTCAAGTGGTTTCTTCTTGTGCAACTTAGAATAGAAAACAAGCTGACCAGCCCCTGATTGGAAAACAGAGATAAACAGCAGCATGGATATTACATGATGCATTATGATACCCATGGTACCATTCATGAGTTGCCATTACTGAGGACTAAGGTGTTATACCTCTATACCCTATAATTTCATAGATATAAAATCTTCAAATCAAAACAAAGCCATACAAGCTCAGCTAATTCACAACAAGTCAAGTGTGTCTCCCTCTGGTGGATTGCAGTGAATAAATTATTATAGTTAGCTATATAGTCGCAGGTTGAAGAAGTCGGTAATGAGTGCGTGAAATCGTCCATATATAGCTGCCCTTAGATGCATTATTTATAAAGCTCATGCGAGCTAACGACAGGTACTTAAGGGTAAAGACGCAGTGCGAATTCTCATAGCGTAGTTTTTCTACACATTTATTAGTACTAGCACCCCACCCCGGCTTCGCACGGGTAAACAATTGCAATTATTGTAAGGATCGCCTATTTTTTGTACTAATAAGTATATTATTCGCTAATAATGTATGAGTAATTTTTTATAGGTTAAAAAATATTTCAAATCAACTATTTTTTTCGTAATTATTCATTATAAACTGAAACACAAATCTTTTTTTCTTTATAATATTAATGTATTACACATGACATTATATTTTAATTATATGTTCAAAATTTGAAATAAAAAAAAAAAAACATTAAAATCGTTTCAAGTTTACAATTAAATTGGTAGGAGTATCTTATGAACAAGTTTAGGACTTGACTATGAGAATGTGGTTTCTTTATTATTATTGTATTAAATGATATTGGTAATAACTCATTTTATAGATGATGCCAAGCGTGGCAACGTGATAAAAATAAATATGGTTTAATATTAGTATAAGTGTTCATATTCTTAAATACATATTTGTAATGTCTATAAGAACTTTCGTCAAGCAAAATCCAATTAAAAAAAATTGTTCCCTGCACGTTGACCGCTCTAAACGGTCCTTAAATACTTATTTAAAACAAATTCTCTGTCAGAGCCAGCACGTTTGCCGATGGCTCATTTTTTGTAATCAAAATCTAATTTATCAAAAGTGTTTCAAGCTATTTATAAAGTGTTAAAGAAGTCGCCTCAGTTTTCTAAAGACGTTGAGTCTATTACAAAAACGTATTATAATAATGCTCGACTTCAAAAAAGTGGTAATTATCGTTTCTATCCACAGATTTAATATTAAAAAAAAGAGAAACAAATAATAAAAAAAATGAGAAGAAAAGAAATGAAAAAGTGATTATACTTGTGTGCGTAAAATATAAATGTGTCAACCAATTCTATTTAATAACTAGCAGTCCGTCCCGGCGTCACACGGATGGACATTTTTACATTATAAAAGTGGCCATTAAGGCTGCACATGCAACGGAAGCTTAAAAATGGAGTATCTTCTCCCGTTTTCCCAACATTTCCCTTCACTGCTCTGCTCCTATTGATCGTAGCGTGATAAAAAGTATACTATAACCTGCCCAGGAGTATGAAGAATAATTGTACCAAGTTTCGTTCAAATCTGTCGAGTAGGTTTTGTTTCTATAACGAACATACAGACAGACAGACAAAAATTTTACTGATTGCATTATTGGCATCAGTATCGATCACTAATCAGCCCCTGATAGTTATTTTGAAAATATATTGCATGTACAGAATTGACCTCTCTACAGATTTATTATAAAATCTATACGATTTAATTTTATTTTTTCTAAAAGGATCTATAATCATATAGATATTTTATTAAAATCGGTTCAATAATTTGATTTTCAATCAAATCAAAATAACATGATTTTATCATAATCCATATATGAATACATTGTCATTCTTAAAGATTGAGGCATTATGCTTCCATGTAATCAAATTCCTATACATGGAGTCGCTGTATTCTTTATTCTGAATGTGTATATTATAAAATGTCACCATAATAATCATAATCTCTATTAAATAATAAATTATAAATGCGATACTAGCACATTGTTGAGCCTTGTATCATTTCATACAGGTAATAAAAGAATACCAAAATTATTTTATATACCAATTTATAATAATAATGTAACAAATCACAATCCAATTATCCGCATATGTAGAAAATACAGAAATGTATGTAAGGACCTTGATATTTGCCAACAATCCTTGCAATGTTACTCGTACATTGAGGCTACCAATTTGTTACTTTAAATTTATAGTCGTTATTCTTTTTATGTTTATAATATCAAATGTTATGCAGAGCAGTTATTGAAGTGCGAATTTGATGCTGTTTTATGTAATACTTATTTTACTAATGTATTAATTTGTAATCTGTTGCCTTGCTATAAATAAATGAATAATTAATATTGTACCGATTTTGATAAGTTTCTTTTTACAAACAAAACACCTGTGCATTGTAAGTGCAACGAGAAGTGAAACTCGAAATAAAATAATGATAAAATAATTATATTACCCTTTTATGGCAGAGTTTCTTAAACATTTCACAGTTTAACCACGACCACTTTCACAATTTAAACATTTCTACGGACTCCTGTTATCTCTATTTAATTATTGAATTCACAGCTCACTTCACAAATTTACAGAATTAATAATAAGAAAGTTAGTTCCTATTGCTAAAAATATACCCTGCCAAGTTAATCTCTACACAATTTCCTTTGTATATGTAGTATCATGGTTGATTCCTGATGACTTTATCACGATAGACTGCTTTCATCTTCACCTGTCATAGTATTCTGCCAGCGTATACGTTAGTATTTAATAATAATAAATAAACACATAGATACTAATTCATTAATTACGTTATCATTTTTATAATTTAAAACATTTCAGGGGAGATTATATTTTGCCAGGGCTTCAGTATATTTTTAAAAAGTACACATAATAGTCTACGCAGATGACGGACAATTGTGGAAGAGAAAAAAATCCCATTTTATCCACCGGATTCAGATGCGGGCTCAATTCAATATAGTCTCCGATGAATTGTTTACAACTTGTATAATACCAGAATTAACCTAATTTCTGATAGAGAAAAAAAAATTAAAGGGAGCGAGAATTTGTACAAAGTCGTCAGCTTTAGTACCGCTACCCTATTCGTGTTTCTGCCGTGAAGCAATTGTATTTGCATGGTTGTGTTTCGGTTTGAAGGGTTAGATATGGCAGTGAAATTACAGGATACAGAGACATAACACCTTAATCCTTAGAAATGACAACACATGAAGGGTATTAAAGGTGACACAGTATACTCTGTTATGTCTATAGTAATGTTCGTGTCTGTGTATTAAAACTATGTTAATACTTAATTACTAATAATGATCTGGTCCTCTAGGCAAGCATTCTCACAAAAGGACTATCTAATTTATATACAAACATATTCAGGATACTGTTGCCACTCCCGCGCATATCTATAGTCGACGGTTACCACTTTCTATCAGGTGGACCGTCAACTTGTTTGCCATTCAAAGTTGCATTAAAAAATACCAATGTAACAGACAATTTCTTTTTTTGGCTGGGAATTTTTTTATTTACTACTTTTATTTGGCCGTAATCATTCCTGGTGATGTTTTTTTTTTCTTAATGTATGATAATGGAATGGTAACTCCGCCTCCACTAACGATATGCTGGTAGGCCACCAATAAGGGATGATAGATGAAAATGAAAAGGCAGGTCAGTTAGCCCATCGTAACGAATACACCTGGAATTCAACACGATGGTTTCCAGGAGGACCACAATAAGGTTGATCTGACAGGGTATATTGCTAGTAATGGGACTGGTAGTCGGCATTACTAACAATCCCTTCCTTCTCATGACTATTAAATTAGGTATACACGTAGTACATGGGATGGAGAAGGATATAGGTGTACATTACTAACACTCCCCCCCCCCCATCGGTTGATGGTTTGCTCTGTAATCACTCTTTATTTTTAAAATATATATAACTTGATATTTTATGCGTTTAATCTAAATATACTAAGTTAGAAATTATTTCTACGAATGTTATTATTAAAATGATCCTAGCTAGTTCTTATATTGTCATGAGTTAACCAGTATTAAGTTTACATTAAAAATTAATTTCATTTCTATCAAATTGAATACAACACTATATTTATACAATATTAATAGAATATCAATGTAATCCGTTTAAAATTAACCGCATGCCTTTATTACTATTTTGTAGATAACTGTAATTGGCTAGCATTTAGTAAATGTATAATATGTGAAACGCTTTTGTTATCCCAACAAATGCGTTTAAACGTTCAACTAAATAAATTATTAAATACTAGGACTAGAATAATCCGACCCATCTTCGCACGAATAGATAGATTTTTTGAAAATCAATACACATAATAAAAAAAGGTTCAGCCAATTCAACTGATCGGTTATTTTATAGCATTTGATACATAATTCTTTCGATTGATATTACTTTTTTTATGTACCGATTGAAGTAAAACACACACTTAATGTTAAGTAAAGCAAACAGTAAAGCAAATCAAAGACAAAAGTCATGGTCGTCGATAGAACCAGCCAACTATCTAGGACTGGTGAACTCTCTGATCTGGAGTTTGTAAGTTCATCTACCTTGGATCTCTCCTGACCAACGAAGGAGGAAGCGAGCGAGAAATCAGAAGAAGGATTCAAATAGTAAAGACCGCAATGAAGAAATTAACTTGCATTTGGCAGAACAGAAAGATCTCAAATGTCACCAAGACAAGACTAGTCCATACTCTAATTTTCTCAATATTTTTGTATGGAGTCGAGTCATGGTCAATAAGAGCAAAGGAGTGGAAAAAGATTGATGCTCTCAAAATGTGGTGTTGGCGAAGGATGCTGAGATTCCCTGGATAGCAAAGCTCACGAATATATCTATCCTGACGCAACTCCGCATACAAGATAAGCTATCGCAGGATTCTTGGATACTTCGGTCATATAGCTCGACAAGAGTCCGACAATCTGGACAAACTAATGGTTGTTTACCTACAACCATTACGTACATTACATCGATAGAGGGAAAAAGACCACGCGGACGATCGCCAATTCGACGGTCAGACTAAGTAACCGTCGTTATGGGACTGTCAATTGCAGCTACCCTACGAGAAGCTGAAGACCGTGCAAAATGGAATAACATCATAAGAGAGGCAGCAGACACCTTTCAAGGACACGACCTTCAGTAATGAAGTGGACGAAGAGAGAGAAAGCAAACCGTATTTTAATGGACACCGCATTCAAATCGGTTAAGCCGTTTCTGAGATTAGCGTGCACAAACATACAAACATACAGTCCAATTGCGATCACAAAGCCCCCGTAATAATTTTTCATATATAATATATCATCCATGTATAGACAGCGACCAGTTACGATTTTATTATATGTATTGATTAATATATGGCATAGCATATATTTATATATTACACGTAGCTTATTTTTCGGAAACTCCATTTTAATTTCATATGTTGAAATTTGCACGAAAAATTTTAAACCGAGAGTTTTACAACATCTATACAGGACTTAATAAAAGTTTTTAATTAAAATTAAAAGTAGATTAAAAGAGAGCCATTGTTTCGCCAAAATAACACGTTACTTTGTGTAATAAAAAAAAATCTATTTACATGAGTAAATATTTATAAAAAAAAAATATTCTGATATTTTTGATCTGTATAAAAATTGGTGAAATATAACAGTACATGTAATAGTACTACTATAGTACAATATGGACGCTTCCTGCAACCCTCACCTCTGACCTCACCCCCTCTCAAATACGCATCAGCGCCCATTCTCTGAAGGATGCCTCTATACTTCAGTTGCTGTTATAAATATGTTAATAAATATTACTGAGAACTAAGGTGGTATGCTTTTGTACCCGGTATATATATATAAATTTATGCAAATTTTCGTTGTAATTTTATAACTCAAGAACGGACTCACCTATCCAAACCAAATGTTTAGGCTTTGTTCGGACTATTTAGTAGATAGTTTATGTGAGTTTGCACAAAATCGGACGAGCGGTTCGTCATTCATCACATTTTTTCTAACAAATTAATTCAATAAATGACGAATCATTTTGTTAATGGGGATTTTTGTGTCAAATACAAACTTTTTTTAAGATAGGGATTGTGTTGTCAAATTGAAACTTTTTTCATTTATTACAAATAGATACACTGATTAAATAAATTTTAATTGAATATTGATATACACTTATATAGTATATCCTACAATAAAACATAAGACTCTTTCCTAATCGGCAAATCGGGATCTCATAATAAACATCAAAACGTAGTCCTTTATTTGTTACCTATTAAGTAGGCATCAAAATGTTTATTTATACGTAAATACGTACAAAACATACTAGTAAATCATTAATGTTATTTCCATATCAAATATTTAGGACAACAGAAAGGAAATGCGGCTTCTGATTTACGCAAAGCTCATGAATAATATAATGTACCTTAGTATCTACTAGATTGTTTATACGGTTTGATAAATGCCTACACACTTAGAATGTTAATGCATGTGATTACAGGTTCATATATATATATATATATATATATATATATATATATATATATATATATATATATATATATATATATATATATATGTATATATTTCTATAATTAGATCTAGTTAGTAATTGTTCAGTTCTTGACTGACAAATTGTAACTGAGTTCAAAGTAGGAATATTTACATCGAGTTAGAATACTATCACAGATTTTCGACATAAGACATATAATTAGATCAGATTATTCACCAACAGACTAAACACCTTAGATAAAGTTATTTAATTCATGAATGTAATAGTAGTCATCGACATAAGAATAATGAAATCGGCTTCTTCAACGACAGACTATACGCTTTGGGTAAAGTTGTTTAGTTCATGAATACTATCACTGGTTTTAGATATAAGAATAATTAGATCAAATTATTCACAAACAAATTATACACCTTAGAAAAAGTTAAATATTTAGTTTATGAATGTAATAGTAATTACTATTTTTCGACATAAGAATAATCAAATCGGCTTATTCACTGACAGACAATACTCCTTGGGAAAAGTTGTTTAATTCATGAATACTATCACTGGTTTCAGATATAAGAATAATTAGATCAGATTATTCACCAACAGATTATACATCTTAGATATAGTTGTTTAGTTCATGAATATAATAGTAGTTTTCGACATAAGAATAATGAAATCGGCTTATTCACCGACACCCGATACACTTTGGGAAAAGTTGTTTAGTTCATGAATACTATCACTGGTTTCAGATATAAGAATAATTAGATCAGATTATTCACCAACAGATTATACATCTTAGATAAAGTTTTTTAGTTCATGAATGTAATAGTAGTTTTCGACAAGAATAATGAAATCGGCTTATTCACCGACACCCGATACACTTTGGGAAAAGTTGTTTAGTTCATGAATACTATCACTGGTTTCAGATATAAGAATAATTAGATCAGATTATTCACCAACAGATTATACATCTTAGATAAAGTTTTTTAGTTCATGAATATAATAGTAGTTTTCGACAAGAATAATGAAATCGGCTTATTCACCGACACCCGATACACTTTGGGAAAAGTTGTTTAGTTCATGAATACTATCACTGGTTTCAGATATAAGAATAATTAGATCAGATTATTCACCAACAGATTATACATCTTAGATAAAGTTTTTTTAGTTCATGAATGTAATAGTAATTACTGTTTTTCGACATAAGAATAATCAAATCGGCTTGTTCACCGACAGACGATACATCTTAGGAAAAGTTGTTTAGTTCATAAATACTATCACTAGTTTTCAACATAAGAATAAATCAACTAGATTATTCACCGACAGAATGCACAAAGTGTGCAAAAAATGTTGTTTAGTTCGTTAGGTCACGTCATAAAGAAAATTAAATTAGGTTATTTACCGACAAACTGTATGCTATGGGGAAAGTTGTTTAGTTCTTGTATACTATCTATAATTAGATCAGGTTATTCGATCCTCATTAGGGGAAGAATTATGTTCAGCAGTAAACAGTCAACAGCTGATATGATATAATGATTCGCTTCTCTACTGATCTCGGTATACCCATTATGACCAACTCTATATGTAGGTATACATACATAATGTATGTTTAGTGGAAACGCGGTGTAAGGATCATCAAAATATTCCGGTAATCGTATCAGATCGTAGTATTCACGATGTTATTATTGTTAAGGTAATAAAATCTCAAAATACATGCCGCGTTCATCCAATGAACCAGATGTGCGCTTACTGTAAACACAACTCTTCGATAAGTATGTTCTTTTTGATCGGAAAAATAAGAACAATAGTTCTACCTACGTACCACCGTCAACGTGTCTGTTTTTATTGGCATCAGATCAACGTGTATCATTGTTTGATCAGCATTGCGGTGCTAGGGAAAGTTTTATTTTTGAAAAGGTAAATGTTTGTATATTTATATATATAATCTATGCCTAGAATATATTCTCAATGGTTTCTTCTTCTCCTTGGATCAAGAAATCGGTACGACTGTAACAGTCATAAACGTTTAAACAGTGTCTAATGTATGAGAAGTATATCTACAGAATTGTAAATTTTCTAAACCTAATTTTTTTACAACAGATTTTAATTTTTTATCTATATAAATATTACACTTCTAAAATAGTTACAAAAGATTTTCATATTTCCATAATCTTAATATATAAAAACCACGTATCACGGTGTTCGTTCACGCTGATCTCCGAAACTGCTCAACTTTAGAAATAGGATATTACTCTCAATTCTTAATTTCGATTACAAAAAATAGACCCAGTAATAGCAATAGAGAAATAAATACCATTTGCCGGGCCGGCTATCGTATTATGTCGTACCGACCGTTAACTGGCCACTGCTGAACATAAACCTCCCCCATAAGAATTCTGGGGTTCTGCCAGTAGTTGCCATAATTAGCAAGCGCAGTTGCAGTTGGTAACCGCAGTTAAATTTTGGTGATGTTTTAAAAGGGACGCGGCTGCCCACTTCTTGACCATTAAGTTCTCTTAGTCGCCTCTTATAACACACACGGGAAAGGAAGGTTTGGCCCATTCTGTAGTATATTATGTTCACGTACTGGCCACTAATATTATTGTAAATACTGGCCGGTAAAAATATGTTCTATTGATTCATTGAAAGAATAAATAGAACAGATTGATACCGGCCAGAATGCCGGGACTACACAACAGCTATATTTATATACTAGCTGCCCGTCCCGGATTCACACAGGTGAACATTTTTACATTTTAAAAAGTGACCATTAAGGCTGCACATGCGACGGCAGCTTAAAAATGAAGTAACTTCTCCCGTTTCCCCAAGATTTCCCTTCACTTCTCTGCTCCTATTGATCATAGCGTGATGAAAAGTATACTATAACCTGCCCAGGAGTATGAAGAATAATTGTACCAAGTTTCGTTAAAATCCATCGATTGATTTTTGTTAACGAACATACAGACAGACAGACAGACAGACAAAATTTTACTGATTGCATTTTTGGCATCAGTATCGATCACTAATCACCCGCTGATAGTTATTTTGGAAATATATTTCATGTACAGAATTGACCTCTCTACAGATTTATTATAAGTATAGATAATTCGTCTTTAAAACTTAAATTGTTAGTAGGTTCACATTAACACCCGTTTCACGCCATTTTTCTTGTACGTGTAGAATAGTATAGAGTATTGTAGAATTTTACCAGAGGGAGACTTTGTACAAAAGTCGATTGCTTGGGTACCTCTGTCCCATTCGTGTTTCAACCGTGAAGCAGTTGTGTTTGCATGGCTGTATTTCGGTTTGAAGAGTGGAATATGGCGTGAATTTATTGGGTACAGAGGAATAACACCTGAGTCCTCAGGAATGGCAGCGCATGGGGGGTATCATGGGTGAAACAGTATACTCTGTTATGTCCATGATACTGCTCATGTCTATAGGCGACGGTTGCCGCTTTCCATCAGGTGGGCCGTCGGCTTGTTTGCCATTCTAAGTTGTATAAAAAAAAAAAAGAAAAAAAAAATATATACCAACGTGTTTAGGAAGCGCAAATTATGTCCGGAAATAGATTGAACATAGAACGATTCGAACATGGATATAACCAAAATAAAATCCTGCCTTACTCTTATTACAAATGTAAAAATGAATTGTGTTCGTTACCTCTTTACGCATTAACAGCTCAATCAATCTCCATGAAATTTTGTACATACGTAGTATTTGGTATGCAGAATAATATTTAGCGTGAGTAAGGTTAGATCAGATAAAATAATGAGTCAGAAATATTGAAAATTGTTTTCTTGTATAAGCAAAAATTATGTACGCTCTTAAATGGTTAAGATCGATCCCTTCCCCCGATATCGCTATCGATATCGGGGGGAAGGAATCGATCGAAAAGATCGACCTCCACATGATCCCCCTGGAAACTATTGTACCGAATTCCAGGTGTATTCATCACGATGGAATAACTGACCTGCCTTTTCATTCTCACCTGTCATCCCTCACTGGTGCCTCGCCAGCGTATACCGTTAGCGCAGGCGAAGTTACCATTCCATTATCATCCATTAAAAAAGAAACATCAATTCTAAATAACATTATATTTTGTCTTCTTTTTATCTTTTCTATGTTCTCTAGAGAAATAATTTTTATTACAATATGTTGAGAATACTTTTTAGTATGATTGTTTTTAAATTTAATACAAAATTAGAATGTTTTCGATGACTTCTATAAATTTTTTTCGTGTTAGTTGGCAGTTAAACGCCGCAATGACAGTTGAATGTTTGCTCAGTCTTGTGCATGAATTTGACATGTAAACATGTTGATCTAGATGCGTCCTATTACAACTATATTTCTCTAATAGTAGATATAGTTCCTGGAACTGTTTCGATCCACAACTACACATGTATGTCACGTATGTCAAATTGTAAACAGTT
Source organism: Galleria mellonella (assembly GCF_026898425.1). Taxonomy (NCBI): domain Eukaryota; kingdom Metazoa; phylum Arthropoda; class Insecta; order Lepidoptera; family Pyralidae; genus Galleria; species Galleria mellonella. The sequence goes on from NW_026442117.1 coordinate 4,057,203, forward strand.
CTAACATAAATGTGACATAATTCGTGCCAGCAGCTAGAGCAAAATGTGTCCCTGATAGGATTTTATTTTTCAATGTGAAGGCCTACATATAAATACGAGTCAGTATATGAGTGAAAAACCTATCAAATATAAAAAGATTTTTCTGCAACATCGAATAGCAAACTGACAGCGCTCCTGATGGAAAATAGTAAACTACCTTAAAAAGCTTTAGACTAAAACAGTTTGAAAATTCTTATAACAATGGAAGATAAGATTATATATCTTTGTTAACTACGTTTGGCAATAATAACTCTATGTTTAGTATTTATTTATAAGGTTCTATATAAAGGATAAAAAAAAAACTTTATTATTGACGAATATATTGCGTAACTTTATACAAAAAAAAAAAAAATAAGATGCTGCTCCACATAAATGTAGCTTCTTCAGTCACAATAATACTAGCATGCGACCAAAAAAATGTGGGTAAATTCTATCGGATAATCCTCCATACATTAGTATCCTCAAAGGGTCATGCCTCCAACAAGTATCACCTTCCCATGAATAAAATTCCTTCGTTTGTTTCTGTCTTCAATGACTTTAAAGTTACAATGTATATTGCTAGAAAGTCTATTTCGTACTTGGTTGGACAAATAAGTCTGGCTACATACTTGGTATCTTTTGCCATCTACCAATTATAATATATTTTTTTAAATAACTTTTTCCTGATTATCATCCGTTTTCTTGACGATGCGACCAAAAACTGTGAGAACTCTGCGAAAACAGATGGTTGAGAGTCAATCAATGTAGTTCCAACAAGCCATCCAAAATATCCCAAGAATATTACAGCAACACCACATATCAAAAACGTCAATTTGTTTCCAATTCGTGGGTTTCACTATTCAAGTTTCTGAAGCATACAAGAAAATGAAGAATACGAGCATATGAATAAGGTGCAATTTAGTTCTTTGAAAGAGTTTCTGTTCTTCTAAATTCTTTGCAGGTGGAATTACAGCACACTTGGCTATACCAATACATCAGCGAACTTCTAGTTCAAATGATCCAGTATTGATAACCCAAGTTAGACAAAATCATCAACTATATCAAAGTTAAACAGTCTGGATAGCTATAGTTTCGGTGTTCGATCTACCATCTTGATGTTTGTCTTGGTTTGTTTATGGACAGCTTCATGCTTCATGCTCTCAAAGTGCCAAGTCCTTGAGATAGAATGAGATAGCAACGTCCTATATCTCATTTCAATTCATAGGCTTGATGTCTCATTTCAATTCATAGACTTGCTTGCGATATTAGAGAGTAGAGAGCAAAATACAGAAAATATAGATAAACTCTCCTTCTTTATAAAATTAGTACAAAATATGTTGAGTGATCTTTAAACATCAAAGACAGTAGTAGGTGAAACTTTAAACTTTACATATTGACTCCATATGTGACTTTAACATCTCTTAAGAAAGTTTTATTGGAAATACCCACGGGATACATCGGGTACAGTGTAGACGAAGCCGCAGAATTTACATATCTCAATGGGATACATCGTTAAATCTCATGTAGTGCCAATTTGGGATTCTGTTGACACCTTTGCAGTGATAGATAGAATTCTATATTGGCATTACATTAAATCCCACAGCTTTTACGGTTAAAGAGTGACTTGGCACCTTTTTTAAGAATTTTTAATGATATACAATTTTCCACGAGTAGCCATTTGCGGTCTTACTACATTTTTTTTTAATATTGTTAACCTCACTAATATTATTAATATGAAAGTATATACATATATCTCATTACATATTAAAAATATAGACTTAATATAAAATATTCTACGAATATGCACATATACGATACGACACATATACGAATATTATTATATGAATTATAATTTTATGAATGTGTATATTATAATGTACGAATATATTAAGTATTACTTTTTATATTTTCTCCATTTAATAATGCACCGACTACTTACAAAAAAAAACTTATTTCTCGGTTTGCCCAACAGTTGACTGGTAGAGAACACCGTCCAGTGTTAAGTCCGCCATATGTACATAGAGTTTCACCGTTCATTAAAGTTTAAATAAACAAAAAAAAATTAAAAATAACATATAGTTAATACTTTTTTTATACAACTTACAATGGCAAACAAGCTGACGGCCCACCTGATGGAAAGTGGTAACCGTCGCCTATAGACGTGAGCAGTACCATGGACATAACAGAGTATACTGTTTCGCCCATGATACCCCCCATGCGTTGCCATTCCTGAAGACTCAGGTGTTATTCCTCTTTACCCTGTAAATTCACGCCATATCCCACCCTTCAAACCGAAACACAGCCATGCAAACACAACTGCTTCATGGTAGAAACGAATGGAACAGAGGTACCCAAGCAATCGCCTTTCGTACAAAGTCTCCCTCTGGTGAAGATCTAGACGATATTATAGACAGATAAATACTTGCAGATACATAAGTAAATAGAATTGTGCATATTCGATATTGGATAAACAAATTTATTATGTTTACCATCCGCATAAACATTTCGATATTTGATTTATGCGAATGGCATCCAACATTCTAAGTTATAAAGCTTTTAACGGTTTGGCATCGATCATAAGATGCGGTTATATTGATTGTTATGGGTCCTAAAATTTTATTATTCTAATACCAATATAGAGTTATTATAGGAAAGAGTAATGGAACTAATTTCGTCAATTGTTTGTTTGCCATAACTATTTTTATAAGAAACAAAGTAAATGTTCAAAAATTTGATATACACGTTTCTCAGAGGCTATTTAAGTATAAATAGGCAAAAATATAAAAAAATCTTGCTCCCCAAACAAACGATACCGAAATTCATAATAATTAATTGTAGCATTGAAGCACCAAGACATAACAAACAACCATTTGTCATCTGACTTAAACAGAGAGGAAGATTCTCAATTCGTATATTATTATTTTTTTCGATTGTTTTCGAATGTTTGTTACCTCACAATTTCGTCAGTTGGAAACCAATTTGAAAAATTTTATTTCTGAAAGATAAAAAAAGAATTTTTCATTATTAAAGAAGAAATTTTAGCAATAGTTCAGTTTTTAAATAAAAATAAAAGAATTTACCATATTTGAGATCTGTTTTTTTATGGAACACCAATCTTGAATTACAATATTAATAAAAATATATTATCTATACGTGTACTTAAATATTGTTTTAATGGATTATAATAATTCTTCTTAATTATTATTGTCATTTGGCTATTGATGAGTATATTAATTAATAATTATTGTAATACCAAAAAATATATTTTGCGAGTAAATAAACTTGACGTTAAATACGTACGTTTTTGTTTCGAAAATAATTTTGATATATCGCACAACGCCATCTTATCTCAAGCTAAAGAAAGTTTGTACAAAGGGTACTTTATAACAGATACAAATACTGAAATACTTTTGGTAAAAGCAACTGTTGGAAACATCAGCAAAATCATCATTGCAAGCAATCGAAGATAAACGATGACTATAAAGAGCAATGTCAATCAATAGGGATGAGAGATCTATATGACCGTCACGTTCCGTTCGTCGCAGAATTTTTAGTGCAAACACGTTCAAGTCTTTTATTTTGTCTACATATTGTGTTCACGTCTTCTACAATAGTAACGGCGACGTGATACCAAAACGGTTTGATCCTATAAGATGGTTTTTATCTAACTCAAATGTCCAAGAACAGAGGGTTAAATGAATAAATTTTACACAATAAATTTTGGTAAAATGCACAAACAAATTTTACCTTCCTTTCTTGGTTTACCTTTTCTTGATCAAGTATTTTTATAATAAAAATAAAAAATAAAAAGGAGTTGAGCCATATTCTATTCTTAAAACTTAATTCTCTAAAAAAATTATCATTATAAATCATAATTTCTATTTATTTACTTATATTCTATATGGTAAACGAAAACAAACGCAGACATGTCTAGAATCGTTATAAAATAAAATAAAATTAGAACAAAATTTGCTTTGCTAATTAGCGTGTTAATAGGTACTCGTGATTACAAATACTGTTTCATTAACGGCGTATAATATTCAACATAAACTTGGCTACATCTTTGATGTAACCTTTGAAAATGTCTTGCAAGCATAGTTTGTAATTTATAATCCGTTTCCAACTGTCAGGTTACTGTGCCAAGATAAGAGTATCCGATGTTGAACTAGGATAGGATTACAAGGCCAAGTTTCGTCGAAGTCCGTCATAGTATGTCAAACAAATATAAACATTTCTACGGTTTAATTCTATTATATCTAATAATAATTCTATACACTAAAATATAGTACGATATAATCCAGTACATATTATAAAGTTTTAACAGTATGTAGGTATTTTGTATCATGAAAAGGAAAAGGAGATTAAATCTCAAAGATTTCAAAAAGTCTAATGGTATTCAAAGTCGATAAATATTTTACGTAATATATACCAAAAAAGGACAGATGAATTATAAATTCATTTGACAGTTTTTTTTTATGGGTGAAAATGGTATGGTTACCCCGCCTGCGCTAACAGGATACGCTGACGGAGCACCAGTGAAGGGTGATAGATGAGAATGAAAACAGGCCAGTTAGCCCATCATGATGAATTCATCAGGAATTAACCATGATATTTTCCAGGGGGAACCGCGAGGAGGTCGACCTGGTTGGGTATATTGCTAGCAACGGGATTCTCAGTCTCCATTACTAACAATCCCTTTCCCCCCTCATTTGACAGTTTAAGTAAATAGAAATTCGTTAACTATATTTATTCTTCTCAGAATAGCTGAACAGAATCTTTTGTTGAGTATCATAACTAAGTCTAGACAATGATCTTTCCCAATATTACATATAATTTTGAAAGTGAATTTGTTTCCTTCTTTATTAGCTCTTAAATGTTAAGTTACCACTACGTAATTTAGTACACATGTACTATATTAGATAGAGATAGACATAGACTACATTTATCCTGGTCAGCGAAATCTTTCATGTGATAGGAATATCACGTATACGATATTACGGATAAAAAGTAGTATTGTAATGAAACAACGTGTAGGCGGCATATGACCTTAGGTAAGGCATCAATATGCCATCTAATGTGACTTTTGACGCAATCAAATTGGGCTCAAATCGAACAGATCTTACCTCAAATAGACGTTACCTCTTCTTATTTGAGGTCTATTCGACAAAACTCAGCCTGCTGATTAAATTTTCATAATAACCTTAATTGGAGATCTTAATAAAAACATTTTACAATTTAAACATTCGCCGTGTGGTCCCGGCATAGAATGGGTCGCCCCTTCCTTTTCCAGGCATATTGTAAGAGGCGACAAAGGGAACTTTTACCAGAGAGAGACTTTGTACAAAAGTAAATTGCTTGGGTACCTCTGTCCTATTTGTGTTTCAACCGTGAAGCAGCTGTGTTTGCATGGCTGTGTTTCGGTTTGAAGGGTGGGATATGAATTTACTGGGTACAGAGGAATAACACCTGAGTCCTCAGGAATGGCAACGCATGGGGAGTATCATGGGCGAAACAGTATACTCTGTTATGTCCATGGTACCGCTCATGTATATAGGCGACTTTTACCACTTTCCATGAGGTGGACCGTCAGCTTGTTTGCCATTCTAAGTTGTATAAAAAAAAACTTAATGATTAAGGGATATGCCTCTCTTCTCGCTCTTAAAACATTGCCAAAACCTAACTGCAATTGCCTTTCAAGCGTGGTAATTACTTGCAAAACCCCTCAATGGGTGGAGGTCTATGTTCACCAATGAACAGTTAACGGCTGATATGGTGATGATGAAAATAGTGGAAGCATTTACACCACTCTTATCTCTTTTCTTCACTCTTTATACCATATAATATATGTAACACAGCACAAATGGCGAATTATATGTAATGAATTTTTTTTCTAGGCGGCAGTAAACGAGCCACCCGGCTGACTGTTGCAACAGCAATTGGAATTTGGATTTTAGCGGCGTTGCTCGCCACTCCGGCGTACGTCGGCTCCTACGTGAGGACTTTTGTCGTCAATCCTACTACACAAGTGAGTATTTTTTTTAAAAGATGATAATAGAATAGTAACCCCGCCTGAGCTAACGGTAAACGCTGGCGGGACACCAGTGAGCGATGATAGGTGAGAATGAAAAAGCAAGTGAGTTAGCCCATTGTGATGAGTACATCTGGAATTCAGCACTATGATTTCCAGGAAGGGCCACGTGGAGGTCGTCCTGACAGGGTATATTGCTAGAAATGGGAATGGTAGTCCGCATTACTAACATTCTTTTGCCCTCAGAAATAAATATTAGCTACACACGTAGTACTGTCGAAATTCCATTTTTTTTAATTCAAGAATTTTGTTCACAAATCAAATGATCATTATCTGCGTTATTATTACATATATATATATACATACTCACACACAACAAAGCCTTACTGCGGTTGCTAACCCACCTGCCAAGCGTGGCAACTACTGGCAAAACTCCTCGAGTAGGAGGCCTATGTTGAACAGTGGATAGTTCAAGTTATGATGATATGTTTAACAAACTTCACAAAATCTGCACTCTATCATAAACACAGCCATAGCAGGAAAACTACTAAGCGACAGAAACATGATTATGATTATGATGACATAACTACGAATAATATGACTTTTGTAGAAAGTACAATATTTATATATCATAATTAATTATTCATTTCTTCGATTTCTTTTCAGTTTCTCGTATGCTACCCATATCCAAATGAATGGGGAGAGAACTACCCTCGGACAATGGTGCTTATCAAATTCTTTGTATACTACTCCTTGCCGCTGGCGGTTATTGCACTATTTTATGTGCTGATGGCAAGGCACCTGGTACTCAGCACACAGAATATGCCAGGGGAAATGCAAGGAACCCAGAGACAGGTAACGTACACAGAGAGATCTCTCTTTCAGAATAAGAGAGAGAGACAAAGAGAGACGCATCGATGTTTAGCAGATGTCTTACAAAAAAAATACTAATTATTATTTATTAATATTTGTTATTAATTATTTTGTAGATGTTTACAAAAAAATATCTAAATTCAGATCACGGTGGATCATAAACTCGGGATGAGTTTCTCGATTTTGCTTCACAGCAACTTTTTTTTCTCTACAAAAAAACCAGCGGTTTTGAACGTAAAAATGTTGAAACCTATCGATTATAAAAATAATTCAGAAATCCACATCAGAATTGTCAACAATCAAAATTCAGACAAATTGAAATAAACTCATTCTTTTCGACATCTGTTAAAATAACACTTTTTTTTTTTATACAACTTAGTTAGCAAATTACATTTGTAAATAAAATCTGCTAATCAAACACTGAATTCCTTTCAGACTAGTACTCTATCGAGTTCTATTGTTGCGATCTCATTCCCGAAGGTTCATAGAAAATAAAAGGCACGAGCTTCTCACAGACATTCATCTGATGTCAGAACAAATCCAATTTAAATTGAATAATAACTAAATTAATTCCATAGGGATTTCTTGGTTAGACATAGGGAGGCAAGGCAAACAACCATAGAATCAATAATTCGCTTTATCTGTGAACCTTACTTGTGTATTAATAATAGTGTACTGTGCCACAATTTGTTTATTAAATTTAATTCATAATATAAAGAGAAAACATTTGATTTTTCTTGTAATGGATAAACTCAAAAAAATTGTAAGTAATATGGGCTGTATTTTATTGAAAATTTGTGTAAAGGCGTGAATTTACTGGGTACAGAGGAATAACACCTGAGTCCTCAGGAATGGCAACGCATGGGGGTATCATGGGCGAAACAGTATACTCTGTTATGTCCATGGTACTGCTCATGTCTATAGGCGACGGTTACCACTTTCCATCAGGTGGGCCGTCAGCTTGTTTGCTATTCTAAGTTGTATAAAAAAATAGGTTGGTGTAATCGATTGTTAATTAATTTTTTTTTTTCAATTCTATTAAAACAAACTTCATAGACAATTGTTTTTCTCATAATTTCAGATGAGGGCAAGAAGAAAGGTCGCACTAACTGTACTAGCGTTCGTTCTCGTCTTCGCAGCGTGCTTTCTACCGTCACACGTCTTCATGATGTGGTTTTATTACTGGTAAGTCAAACAATAGACGTCGCCATTTAGGTGTGCCGTGTGGTCCCGGCATAGAATGGGCCACCCCTTCCTTTCCCGTGGAAGTCGTAAAAAGTGACTAAGAGAACTAAATGATCGAGGGATAAGCAAGAACGTCCTTCTTAAAACTTCACCAAAGCCTAACGGCGGTTGCAAATCTGCCTGCCAAGCATGGCATCTACTAGCAAATACCTTATGGTGAAGGCTTACGTTTAACAGTTGACAATTAATGGCAGATATAGCGATGTTGATAAAGTCAAACTTAGTACCCATAACCTTTATCTATGAAACTATAATGGTAAACCTGGTTAGGTTAGGTTAAAGGTTAAAAAATATTAAGTTAGGTTTAATCTAACATTTTTTATATAACTGCGAACGATAGAAATAGCTAGTAAATGCAGAAAACTTCAATATGAAATGACCGTTCCAGGTAATACGTTTTTGTCATAAATATCTCCAAATAAATTCCCACGTAACCTGAATCACGATCAACATCAGTGTCATAAAATGTCATAAACGTTCCGAATCGTTCCGAAACTAGTCGAGCTTTACCAGGGGGAGAATTTATACAAAAGTCATTTGCTTGAATACCTCTGTGCCATTCGTGTTTTACCGTGAAGCAGTTGTGTTCGCATGGCTGTGTCTCGATTTGAAGGATGGGATATGGCTGTGAATTTACAGGGTACAGAGGAATAACACCTTAGCCCTCAGGAATGGTAATGCATAGGGGATATCATGGACGAAACAGTACACTGTTATGTCCATGGTACTGTTCATGTTTTATAGACGATGGTTACCACTTTCCATCAGGTGGGCGGTCAGCTTGTTTGCCATTCTATGTTGCATAAAAAAAAGCTTTTTCGATCGAATACATATAGGTTTAACCGGTAATTATTACATTAAAATATAACATATAGTTACGAAACTTTTAACAATAATAAAATCTTACAGTATACCTACCTATAATATTTATAGTATCGCAATACTGAAAAATCTCGACCATCTTCATTTGAGATTTAATTTAATCTATGTAATGTGAAATATTATCTATAAACTTGATTATACGATAATGAAAATAAATATGTTTACAAGTCGTCTAAATTCATGTATTAATAATTTTCATCATTTCAATAATCTCTCGATAAATAATCTATGTTTCTAAAGTAAAAAAATATTATTTGATGTAACTATATTTTAGAAAAGAAAACATAACCTAATTCATAGACTTAATATAATGTACTTACGTACACCTAATTAGAAATACGGGCTCTTGGGACCTAATCTTCAAAGCTATTTAATATGGCTATATCAAAAAAGGAATAGGAAATGTTATATCTAAAGAAAATATGTCGAATAGTGTGTAATTTATAATAATATAAATATAATATTGGTGTCCACAAAATCAGAAAATAAGTCTGTATGTCTTTGTACCTTTGCCTTTTCCATTGTGAATAAACTATTAAGTAGATACTGTCTACTAAAAGTCGGACAGACTCACAGAACGCGACCGCTGAGCCACAAAATTGAGGTCTCGGCACACAGAGTGAATAATCCGTAGAGATTAAGGATAGTCCTGGCCCTACGTTATTTAAGAATTGGCACTGTCCCTATATTTACGAAACTAGAAAATGAATCTATGCAACCATCTAGAAGTATGAACGTAATTAACAATATTAATATTGTGTAATTAATTGTTAAATGCTTTGTCCAAAATATTAATATCATTAGGTATCCTAAAAGACAGTTCATTTATAATGTATTTTTTTAACATGTTAGATAGATTTCATATATATTTTTTTTTTATTTGAAATGTAACATGTAGTTGTATTTTTTAATGTTTGAAAAACGTATTCTCGACGTAATAAAGCGCTCAGTCACGATTTTCAACAGACTTAAAAAAAGAAGTGACTTCTCACTTCAGAGGCATTACTTTTTTTCTTTTGTTGCCTCATAATTCGTCATCTGCAAACTGATTATGAAAAATATTTTTTTATGTAAATATATTTAGGATCCATAGAAACTTTATCACATTCGGTCCAGTGCTTTAAAATTTAAATAAATTAACTGACTTTGTGACTTTAGAAGTCAGCGTTTTTTAGTGAAACGAAATCTTTAATCATCTTGTGTACACCCAAAACAATTTTGCTTGACATTTCAACCTTCGCGTTAATTATTTCACAAATTCTCACAGACTCTCCCGATGTTAACTCATACTAATAAGATTAATCTATCCGAAATTATTAATTTAAATTTAATGAACCATAAATTAATTTTAGCTTACAAACATAAATTAACACTCAGAAATTATTGCCTATATTAACGCTTGCCGTAGGAATTTCTATAAATTAAGAATCATGAAATTAAATTTGTTTTTACCAACTAATAACGAAAAGATGATTCTAAATACTCATGGCTCATGTTGTTTAAATCATTGTTTGTTTGAAAATTGTCACAATATTGTACACCGCTCTATCTGCTAACATTGATGCTCCTTTCCACTTTTGGTTTGCTGACAGAGAACTCTTTTAGAATTAAGCTCGCCTTGATACAAGTACTTACCTCCATCATGTTTTTATGTATTATTGGTGTGTTCAATACAGTATAAATTAAAAATAAATTTATTTATTTATTTTTATATTTAATACAATTCAGATAATAATATTATCATCATCATATCAGCCATTATGTACCAACTACGAAACAAAAGCCTCCCCCATTGACTACCATGAAAAAACAGTCCTAAGCCACTTACGTACATCTCATTAATATGTTATTATATACCTTTTTATAAGCAAATATTTCTGATCTCGTCTGATATCAGAGTTGAATCAAGTACAACTACTATTACAGAGTTATTTATTTATCCCTATTACGCTTGACTAATAGGGATAAGTAAAAAGAACCGAGCATCAAAGGCGTCTCTTCCTGTCTTAAAAGTATATCTTAATGTAATATAAAAGAGAAAAGAACATATTAGAGCAAGATGAATAGACAGGTTATTTACGTATACTCACTAGAGGACTTTTTTATACAACTTAGAATGGCAAACAAGCTGACGACCCATCTGATGGAAAGTGGTAATCATCGCCTATAGACACGAGCAGTACCATGAACATAACAGAGTATACTGTTACGCCCATGATACCCTCCATGTGTTGCCATTCCTGAAGACTCGGATGTTATTCCTCTGTACCCTGTTTTACTGCTATATTCCACCCTTCAAATCGAGACACAGCTATGCAAGCACAACTGCTTCACGGAAGAAACACGAATGGGACAGACATAATTAGAAGCAGGCAACGCCGCGGGAAACGACCAGTATCTATATAAATGACAAGATAAATAGATAAGTGAGTGTCTCTCCCGTTTCTTCCTAAAGACGCGGCAAAGTCTGAAATGGCCTAAATTGTAGGAAAATATAAATCTAACATCGCATCTCATACTCATACTTACATATGGGAGGAAAAGGATTGTTAGTAATGGGATCTAAGAGTTTCATTGCTAGCAATGTACCCTATCAGGTCGACCTACACGCGGTTCCCCCTGGAAACCATCGTGGATATTTTTAACGGATTTTTCACAATGAGCTAACCTGCTTTCACCCTCATCTATCACCTCTCACTAGTGCCACGGCAGCGTATACCGATAGCGCAGGCGTGGTAACCATTCCATTTTCACCCATTAAAAAAGGTACTTACATGTGTATGTTAGTACATCTGTACTGAACGTTTGACTTCTTTCTTAGACAGTACATCATCATATCAGCTGTTAACCGTCCGCTGTTGAACATAAGCCTTCCCCAGAAGGGGAGTTGGGCCAGTAGTTGCCGCGCTTGGCAAGCGGGTTGGCAACCACTAGACTTTTAGTGATGTTTTAATAAGGATGCTGCTGCCCATCCCTTTACTATTAAATTCCCTTAGTCACCTCTTACGACACCCATGGAAAAAGAAGGGGTAGTCCATTCTATGCCAAGACCTCAGGCTGTACATACGAAATTTTAACATATTAATTAGTTGATTAGAATTATTTTATTTAATGCCGCTAACATTAATACGCGTTCGACAGCCACCACTCGAAGATCGACTTTTAATATCTGGTAATAAATAGTTCCATATTAGCCATCAATCTCCGACCGCTATTCAGTCCACACACGTTTTGCAAATAAATGATAAAATAAAATAATTCCTAATCAAGTAACTAGCGATATGGACTTTCGCAAAAAATACACCTAGTACAGTAAAATATCTCAATATGCATACATAATTATCGGATTCTTATCACTACTATATGTTATATGTCTTAATTTTATGGTACTATGATTTAAATTTGCATGGTTATGGAGGAGCGTGACCTTCTGATACAGGTGTTAACACTTACTAGAAGGTCACAACAACGATCTTAGTATTGTATCAATTTTGTTATGGAATGAATATTTTTCATTTTTTCATTTTTCATTTACTTGTTTTAACGCGCCTACAATTTTGACCCTTTTGCTGTCAAATGATCACAAACACACCAAATGACCGACTGACCGACCAAAGAGTACATTTACATATATATATAAGTAACTGAGCAAATGCGGGTATAACAACAGCAAACAAATAAACAACAACTTTATTATATATGTTTAGGATCCCCTATAGTAGTATATATACATTCTTATTATAAGGAAATATATACTCAAAGAGGCCGCATTGTATTCATATAGCTATTATTTAACCCTTTCATCACTGTTTAATTCGATAAACGTTTTTTTTTATACAACTTAGTGTGGCAAACAAGCTGACGGCCCACCTGATGAAAAGTGGTAACCGTCGCCTATAGATATAAGCAGTACCATAGACATAACAGAGTATACTGTTTCGCCCATGATACCCCCCATGCGTTGCCATTCTTGAGGACTCAGGTGTTATTCCTCTGTACCCAGTAAATTCACGCTATATCCCACCCTTCAAACCGAAACACAGCCATGCAAACTGCTTCGCGGTTGAAACACGAATGGGACAGAGGTACCCAAGACTTTTGTACAAAGTCTCCTTCTGGTAAAATTTCTATAATACATTAGCTTTTTTCTACTGTTTTTAGACTACTTTAATGCAAAATTCTAAAAACAAATTCCAAATAAAATATTTGCACGCCACACGGTTGAATATAAAGAGTATTTTACTTAACATTAAAAATTTTTAATGTATTAACCGGTATTCGAGCAAATAAAGTTATAATTCATTCATACTTTATACACGTGGATTTCTGAGTCCACGTTCTAGGGGGGAAAGGGATTGTTAGTAAAAGAGACTAAAAATCCCATTGCTAGCAATATACCCAACCAGGTCGACCTCCTCGCGGTTTTCCCTGGAAACTATCATGGTTAATTCCTGACGAATTCATCATGATGGGCTAACTGGCCTGTTTTCATTCTCATCTATCACCCTTCACTGGTGCTCCGCCAGCGTATCCCGTTAGTGCAGGCGAAGTTACCATACCATTTTCACCCATCAAAAAAAAAAGTCCACGTTCTAGTCAACTACCACTAGATGGCGTATCAAAATAAAACATGCAGTCTGTTGTGTTTCAAAGTTGACCTTCAGTAACATAACTGCGAAAACCGCATCCAATTTGATTCATTTTTTTTTATGTAATGCCGAAACAAACATACAGACAAACAGACAACTTTTTTTAAATCATTGTTTTGGTTTCTATTGCTCTTATTTTTTTTAATGGATGATAATGATATGGTAACCCCACCTGCGCTATCGGTATACACCGGCGGGGCACCAGTGAAGGATGATAGGTGAGGATGAAGTAGGTCAGTTAGCCCAACGTGACGAATTCAACAAGAATTGTTCACGATGGTTTCCAGGGGGAACCACGTGGAAGTCGACCTAATAGGGCATATTGCTAGCAATGGGCCTGTCAAACTCCATTGCTAACAATCCCTTTCCCCCCTATTGCTCTTATTAAGATCGCTCATGTTATTATTCTTAATCATATCCCATATGATGACCTCAAATGCATTGAAGAGAGTCAATGGATGTGGGTGCCTTAGGACCAGTTCCTTATGGCAATACTCATATATGCAATAGTAATAATATATATAAATAGTAATAAATATAATAGACATATATTATATTTAGTATTTATATTTTCAGTCCCACGGCTGAACTGGACTACAACGGATGGTGGCATGGTCTCCGTATCGTAGGCTTCTGCCTCTCGTTCTTGAACAGCTGTGTCAACCCCATAGCTTTATACTGCACCAGTGGTATATTTAGAAAGCATTTCAACAGGTATATCTTATTAAAAGACCTTTTTAAAATCCTTACCTTTTGTAATACCTTTTTAGTAGGTCGGCATCGCATTGGCGACTCCCCTGATATCGTTAGTTGAATCGCTCGCATCGCTAGAAATGAATGCTTATTTGTCGACCTTTCACATAAAAAAGGTATACTAATTATATTATACCCTTAGATTCTTCGAGCAAATGCTTCGAGAAAAGCGGGTCAACTTTGTCATAATGTATAATTTTGCGTGATAAATAGTTATGAGTGATTCTTTTATAACTTCTATAATTATTTTGTCTTATAAATTCTGTATATTGTTCTTATAAATTTAATACACTATATTTATTTACTAAATAATTAAATATAGACACGTCAGGTATACATAAGTATATAGAACAATAACAAAGCAAAACGAGTCCGCTAATTTGACAATTAGCTGACAAAAACTTGACCTGTTTTCGAATTAAAATATTGCTTTGTTTATCAGGTATCTGCTCTGTCGAGGCACCGCTTCGCACGGGCCTAGAAGCTCTCTGTCCTTATCCACATCAAGGCGACTGCATTCCAGCAGGAAAACCAATATCAGCATGGTGCCAAGGACGTAAGTTAATTAAGTTATAGAATATTAAAAAAAAATAGTGTCAATTATATATATCTTCGATCCGCCATAGAGTATAATTGCTTCGTAGTAAACAATTATACTCTATGGCGTATGTTCTATATCTATATCGGTTTTGAGATTTCATTTCTTTTACTTTTAAAAATAGAATTTCTTTATTTTCTTTTTCTGTCAATTGATATTTTGTTATTAGAGAACGTCATTTTAAAATATCACTATTATTGTACTAGAAAAAATATATCTTTATTCATTATGTTCTATTTTATTGTTGTATACAACGAACCCTTTACACTCGGCATTGCGGAACTTTTTGGCGAAACTGGAAAATTAATATATGTAACCATTTAGAAATAACAACAGAATAAAATAAATGAGTAATTATTGTATTGTAAAATCACAATATAAGAAACTACTGTAAAAGTATTTATAAATATGTCCTATCCAAAATATATAGATATTATAGAAGTAGCTAAGTCAGCTACTTTATTGTGTAAAATGATCAAATTCAATTAACTGGTTACAAAGTTTTAATACGAACTGTTTTTTGTACAAAGTGCCTCCTTTGTCTTCATCATTTTCTTTTGTCTCGTCAATAATTAGTCTTTTGTCTTGTCTAATATTTTAATAATCAGCCAGCAAGAAATTTTGTTAAAGAAACCGCAAAAGTTATTAATGTAAACAAGTCCTAAACTTCATTTATTTCTCATAATAACATCAAACTATCACAAGTACCGTGTACTATTTGTTAATGAAATAACAGACAAAACTATCCCTTTGCCAAAATTATAGAAAAAAGTAAACCTAACAATGAATTACAAAATTTAAATGAAATACACATAAAAATTTAAAAATAATAAGAATTTATTTTCTTAATACTTCGGCCAAATCAACTTCGAGCATATAATGTGTAAATTAATGTATTGCTTTATTGTTTCCTCCGAAAGATTACAATAGTAAACTTATTCTAGATATAAACAATTACAAGAAATAATCACAATGAGAAAACAATGGGCGACCTTATCGCTAAAAGCGATCTCTTCCAGGCTATATACTTCATAATCTAAGGTTTAAATACCATATTTATTCTCATCATATAGTTTATAGTATTAAGAAATGAACTTAGATACTTTTGTAATACAAGACTTTACACAAAATGAAACATTAAACAAAAGATGATGTTAAAGATTATTTGTTAGTTTTTATAGGAATTTGAAAATCATTTTCATAAAAGAGAAAGCTTTATTTATTTGTTTTAAAAAACCTGTGGTAATACGAAACTTTTCTCGTCTATAAATATTACGCGAAAGCATTTAATGTACTATGTACATCTAAAAAACAGTACTTAAGCCTTTACATTAACAAAAGAGTAAAAATAAACAGGAAACGCAACGAACTTATTATTTAATTCATATTAAATTTCCGATATTATCAAATTTTCGCGATACTCGCATGTTTTCGAAGGAACCCATCGCTGTACTCTATAGAAAATTAATTTGCAAGAGCCTCATTCCACAATATACCGTTCAGAGAGGAAGCTTCAAAACCGCATAGCGGATATGTTTATGTTTAAACAGTATTGATATACAAGAGGTTCAAGATGCACAATCAGGGACTAAAAAACAACTAAAAATATTTTTTTGTTTATTTAGATGGATGAACAGTTATATTTAATATAATAAGAATATATTATATATATATATATATATATATATATATATATATATATATATATATATATATATATATATATATATATATAAAATAATATAATAATGCAATCACTACCATCGTTTGATGGTAGTGATTCGATGGTAGACATTGTATAAATAATTAAGCAGCTTAAAATTTTGGAAGTTAGATTGGTTGGTTCTAAGAAAGCTACGGTACCATACGTTTGATGAATATAAACACTTTTTAAGGGAACAATTAATCTTTAATGGAAATTCTATTCATAAAATAACTAGTAGACTGTCCAGGTTTCACACGATTATGTAAAAAAAATTGCCTATACTGATTCCTAATAATGTAACTTTCTATAGATTTTACCTAAAATAAAAATGTGCGTTTATTTTTTAAAATCCATTACATACATAAAATCTAATCATTCCTCTTTGTAATATTACTTTGGATCAGGCTAAGAACTTTAACTACATAATGTACGGTGTATTATTTGATCGAATTAATTAAAGTCATGATTCATTGCTTATTGCTACACTTGCTGAAATGTTCTTGAAAATTTTGTAAAGGTAATTAATGATGATAATAATATATCTAGTCACCCCCCCCCCCCCAATATCAAAAGGGGGAGGCCTATGTTCAACAATGGACAGTTAACGATTGGTATGATAATATATAATCACTTTATATTTACAGTAAACAATCAACTCCAATTAATTTTAATTCGTGACACACACTGACAAATTAAAACACAAGTTAGATTTGTACGGGCTTGTTTTTTTTATACAACTTAGAATGGCAAACAAGCTGACGGCCCACCTGATGGAAAGTGGTAACCGTCGCCTATAGACATGAGCAGTACATATACGAAAGTCATATACGAAAGTCAAATAACAATATACTGTTTCGCCCATGATACCCCCCATGTGAATCTAGAGATTTCTAGATCTATGATATATAGATATTTATTAATATTTGTATACATAAACAAGAGTGTTCTGAACCAGTGGCACACTTAGCAAGTGATAAGGAAGATAAAGTTCAAATTTGGCCGACGCGACACCAAGAATTTTGTGTGTCAATTTTAATTAAATTCTCCACAAACTCTTTAGTGAGGGAATCCACCGATGACAAATCAAATTAATCCGTAAGACTAACAGGATTAACATAGGTGTATTTTAATTAAGAATGTCACAGCCGCTCATGATTAAAGGTCCCGGATGGTCACGAAACTAACTGAGCATTCACAACTAAAACTTAAGACTTACGTGCAGTAAGCCGGTTAGTCTTACAATTAAAGCATAATTTGTACTTACGAAGAGTGATGGCGGTGAGTTTTTTTTAATGGATAATAGTGGAATGGTAATCCCGCCTGCGCTAACGGTATATGCTGGCGAGGCACCAGTGAGGGATGATAGTTGAGAATGAAAAGGCAGGTCAATTAACCCATCGTGATGAACACACCTGGAATTCAGCACGGTGGTTTACAGGGGGAACCACGTAGAGGTCAACCTGATAGCGTATATTGCTAGCAATAGGACTGGACGTGCGCATCCCACAACCCCTTCCCCCCGATGGTGGTGGGTTTATTCAGTACTACGTTGGAATTTAAAATTAGTGGGTGAGCATATCGAGTGTTGGTTACTTTCACCACAATGGCAATAGTTGACAGACACCTATAACTGATGGGAAAGGGATTCTTAGTAATGGATTATAAAAAGTCCATTGCTAGACCTATCAGGTCAATCTCCTTCGATTCCCCCTGGAAACCATCGTGGTTAATGCTAATGAATTTGTCCTGATAGCCAAACTGACCTGCTTTCATACTCATCTATTGTCTTTTACTGGTTATATTGTCTTTTACTGGTGCATCGTCAGCGTATACCGATAGCGCAGGCGCAGCCATTCCATTGTCATCCATGAAAAAAAAAACACCTCTATTCCATTAAAGATTATCATAATCATTTTTCCTCCCAGAACGAGTGTGGGTCGAGAGAGCAGCATTCGTCTTCTGAACAACGGCTCGAAACTCTGAGGAAGGAGCCACGGCCGGCTGCCGGCCAACAACAACCAAGAACGTTCCCAGGAGAACTACAGCAAGTGCTTCATATACAAAACGGACAATATGGCGCCCTTCCCCAAGTGCTGCGAACACGAGAACGGTGTGAAACATATGGAAACCAACGTGGATGTCAAAGACGCCAGTAGCACTGAGAGTTTTTTTATGCAGCTCGATAGCTCTTTTCACTCTAAATAATTTTAAAATACTATGGTACAGTGATATTTGTAAATATCTATACTTCCCATGTTTTAGCATCATGTAAGAGACAGATTGATAATAGAAAAAGTAGATTAATGGAATTCCAAGAACATAATAATTTTATTATTAGAAGATTCTTAAGCAGATATTATATTTTAATATAGTCAGCGCTCACGATCGCGTCACAATCGCTCATGAGTAAGGATCACGAATTGGTCTCTTTTAATTTGTAACTTATTCAATAAAACATTTTCTGAGAAAGTAAAGAATCAATTATGACAGCTATATTGTGTCCTAAAATCTTATTCTGTACAATGCTTAATAATGCCAGAATATCTGTTGTTATCCGCATGATGCTACAACGTACATATTGTAGTATAGGAGTAAGTGTATATAATAACATAACATATTCATCTATTTTTTTTTTTATTACACTAAGGAACTTCTTTCATTTCTTAAAACGATACACTCGTTAATTTGACGTTTACAACTGTTTTGTATAGGATATATTATTCTTTAAAATGTATAGGAATATACAGGTGTAATAAAACTCTTTCTACCAATAAAACTAAACTTTTCCCCAAAAAATAATGTGATGAAACATTACAAAAAAAAAAAACCTTCTATAAATGGGTTATATCCGATATCTATATATTGATTTCTTCTGGACATTGATGACCACCCATTGCGATATCGCCCATGCCAGTCGGATATCTATATTCATTACGAGCGGGTTCTTCTTTTCGATATTTTATATTGAATAACGAGTACTTAACCCTTAAATACCTGAAGCTTCAAATTTGATACCGGGGTTATAAATCGCATTGGGCGCCTACAATCGATTTTATTTTAATATTTGGCTGTTTAGATGTTACCAAATGTTTTTTCAAAATAAATATATAAAAATATCGTTTTAATTTTTTTTTACTATTTTTCCCCATTAGTAAACACAATAAAGGGTACACTTATATATTTTTTAATTTGATTTAAAATATCAGGCTTTTAAGGGTTAATATATCTGTTATTGGTCCAATATATGTATAGATATTATAACTACAATATATAGATATTGCTTTATATTACCCACCCTTATTACTGGCTGGAAACAATAAGCTCAAAATTCATGAGCATTTTAGAAAAATGTTGAGTATCTCTTGCAGAACACTTCCTTAAAAGAATTCTAAGGATTTTGATTTGATCCAGCATACCATTAGATATTTATTTCTTCATGTACATTATTAAAGTACCAGTTTTAGCATTTGTACATAGTTATGAATAATATAATGTAACATTTCTAACATTTATTAGAAACTAGCTGTATTGTAATTTAAATTGAATTTTCGTATTTAAATTGTGTATACTTCTTCTAAAGAAGTCTACCAATCCAAGATGGCGTTTAAAAAAGTAATTTAATCACTTTGGGAAAGATTTTTTTTTTAGTTATTTCTAACCTACATATTCACTCATGTTCAGCTTGAGAAACTATTAAAAATTATTACATACAGCCTGTTTTTCTTTACGTGAAATGCTGCGTCAAATGACTGAACCTGATAAATATATTATCAAGTTATTTTGTTTGCAAGTTAGCATAAAACAGAGAAATTAAAAGTAAAATGATTTTTGTTTCATTACTCATAAACTCATAAACTTTATTTCTAAAATTATATTAAGCACTAGCTGTCCCGGCAAACGCTATAGGGTTAAACGATAGGGACACCCAAATCACCTAGCAGTATGAAATATACTTTGCGACCTATTTTCATACCTACCAAATATACATAAAAAATGTATTATAATAAAAATCGGTCAGACCCTTTCGAAGGAGTTCGACCACAAACACCTTGACACGAGATTTTTATATAAAACATTTAATATATAGTCTTAACTAACCTTAATTGTTTATAAACATTTGTGATAACTTCGCCAATTATGAACAAAGAACCAATTTTATTGGTTTTTTTTTTTTATTTTAACCAACATTGAACTCGGTTCTCGGTATTTTGTTTAAAAACTGAAGTGAATTTATTGTCTTTAGATAAAGCTTTATAATAGAACTTATATTGTAGATGTATATTGTAATATAAAAGATGTAAATATTAGGAATTATATTTATTGTAAATTTTATAAAGTTCTGAACATGTTCTTAGTAATAAACGCATAATATTATTACAATAAATCGAAGAAAGTTACCTGATGATTGTTTATAATTAAATATTGTACCTATGATGACGATTCTACGAATAATAGTAAACATTATTCATTGAAGATTTATATAGATATTTATATTAAGTAATAAATAAACGGGGGCGTTATTATAGTTTTAAAAATAAATCATTTAAAATTGAGATTCTCATAATAGATAATAATGTATAAATTATATAAACGTAATGTATATACAGGTGAATGATGTTCAACAGTACACGATGGATGATGATGATGATGATGATATAGGTGAAGTAGAAATTAAGGATGCTTAATCCCTTTAACAGAGTGTTCTATCGGTAAATTTAAATGTTTTCTCTCAAGTAAACATGAGCCAAAAAACGTCAAATAATCTTGGACTTCTCTTACTAATACGAGACTCACTGGTCAGTTAGTATGGGGGCTTGAAATGATTTATTTAATTTTACTAGTAGAACATTCCTTAAATTTTATCGAAGTAATTCTAATTTCACTCACTGTCTATAAAATACATTTTTTTTTTTTTTACAAATATCATCATCAGCCATCTGCTAAATATAGGTCTCCCCCAATAGGAAAACGTATTTTTCCTTTTTACAATAACGTCCCTAAGTAGTTGCAAATTGCTATCTAGTCTCTGTTTAATCCAATCGATAACTGTTCATTCGATATTGAACTCAAAATATTTAGAGACACAAAGTTACAAATGCAATTTTAATATCTGTGAATGATTTGTATGAATGATTGAAAGAGATGGAAAATGTACACAGCTTTTTAATCCATTGCAGTGTAGTATTTTTATTTATTCTACAGTTTTAAAAATAAAACCACGTTACTAACTTCTTTTAAGTTCTTCAAAGGTAGAATTGCCAGTTTTACTTAATGACGATTCCCGCATCAGTCAGTAAAAACATACTTATACGTAGAAAATTTGTTGTCTATTATTTCGCATCAGCGTGTTCTTATTTTCTTTCCTTGTGATTTTTTCTTAATTCATTTTCATACCCATCTATATCCTATAAAATATATAAACTTATAATATACTATACTTGCAATAGAACAATATAACTGTTTATTGATTGGATTAAATATTTTATTTAATTATGTAAATAATATATAATTAAAAAAATTAATACTGTTATTTTTTATAGAAAACTAACTCATCAGGATTTGTTATATTTTTATTTGAAATTAAACTATTTCGCATTGATTGCATCAAGTAGTTTCATTTTTATGAACATATATGTAATATATCTGTTTGGTACCGGCTTGTGGTTCCAGCTTACAATAAGCCACTCCTTCCTTTCCCGTGGCTATCGTAAGAGACGACTAAGGGAACTTCATGGTCGAAGAATGGGCAGCAGCTTCCATCTTAAAACATGGCAACAATTGGCAAAACCCCCTTATGGAAAAGGCCTATGGTCAGCAGTAGACGGATAGTAGCTAATATGATGATGATAATGAATTTAAACACAACATTTCTGTTAATTTAGTACGTAAGGCTCGAAATATATTGCCATACTTAAATTTTATTTCACGAGATTTTTATCCTAATATATTCTATAACTAAAGACTGCCATTGCTTGGAGAACAGTGATGATGGAAGTGATATTCTTATATGATCACGACACTCGATGATGAAAAAATTAAAGAAATATAATGTTCTATTGCATGAGTAGATTCGAAGTTTTATCTGTTTATTTATAGCCTAATGACACATTAAATTTATAGAAAAATATTTTCCTTTAATGGGTTCGTACCATAAAGAATCCCTCTATCGTACGAAAGATGCCTTTGAGGCCTCTTTGATTTGAGCTTGTCTGTTTCTTAAATCACTTTTACTGAAAACAAGAACATAATTTATTTACATTAACCTAATATACCTTTATCACTGCTGCAAATAAAAAAAAATCTGATAAGAGTAGCGACAAATTGAGTACAAACCAACCTTAGCTAATTGGACGAATTTTTTTCATACCTGATGATAAATTTAGATTAAAACCTATTTATTCTATATTAATTTCAAACATAACGCTGATGCTATTTATAAACCTTCATGCAATATTAAAAAATGATGGATGGAACCCAAAAACTCGAAATGCTTAAAAAAGGGCAGCGATATATTCGATGATACATCAAATAAATTAATTGTATGCAATTACACAGTGGCATTTAATATTACAAAATAAATAAATATTCTGTTAATATACTTTTCCTGTTTAGATACATAATTCTATCATTACTAGTTATAAAGCAGAAAGATGAGTTACTTCAATAATTGTCCTATATCCTATCGTGAAGCAATTGTATTTGCAGGGTTTCGATTTAAAGGGTGCAATATAGCAGTGAATTTACAAGGTACAGAAAAATAACACCTGAGTCCTCAGAAATGGCAACTCATGGGAGTTATTATGAGCGATACAGTATTGTACTGCTCATGTCTATAGGTTACCACTTTCTATCAGGTGGGCTATCAGCTTGTTTGTCATTTTAATTTATATAAAATAAAAAAAAAAAACGAATGAACTATATAGGGTAGATGGTGTTGTAAATGATCATGGACGGCGGTAGTCTCTAAGCATCAGGTGAACCGCATGCTCGTTTGTCCCTGTGTTGTAAAAAAAAATATTTAGTTAGTAGATACAACAAACTGGCTGCATTAGTAAATAAGAAATAAAATGTATGTTGTCTTTTATTAATCTTACGTTGTTATTTATGTATTCATATCCTTATTTCATTTAACACATGATCATCTATAGCGACCTTTAAAACATCAAAAATGTTTGACGTGTATGTCATTATGCTGCATGAACGAAACTGTTCCTACTGTCGCTCACTCTACTGTCAACCAAATCAAATATAGTTACTCGTTGTTTACGAGTGTTCACTTTGTAGATTATTTATTTGTTTCATTATTCTTTCCTATTTGCAACGAATTTAGAAAAGAATCATTTAGTTTCATTTTAAAACGATATTTATATTAAAAATATTCTAATTACATAGGTATATACATTACACCGAAAATTAAGAGTAATAATGAAACATGGTGAATGTTATGAAAGGTGTCCTGGTCGAATGGTGCGTAATGTATTTTTTTATTTATTACAATTCTTTTTGCCGCTTTAAAACATTACTTTAATAGCCCAATAATTCCCAACTATTCAGCATAATTATTTAAAAGGAAGATATACTATTACAACGCTGACTAGACGGATAATTATTATTCCCTATATTTAGAATAAAATCCTATATTCTTGCATCAGAGTACTGTGCATTATTCTCTATGACTCCATCCATTCTTCTCCACCATCACACATAAAAGTGCAGAGTTTCTTAATTATATATATATCATCATCATCATCATTTCAGCCCTTAACTGTCCACTGCTGAACATAAGCTTTCGCTACAAAGGGAGTTTTGCCAGTAGTTGACATCCAGGTTGGCAACTGCAATTAGGTTTTTAGAGAGATGCTGTTTCCCATTCCTCTACCATTAAGTTGCCGTAGTTGCTTATTATGACACCCATAGAAAAGGAAGGGTTGCCTGTTCTATGCCGGGACCTACATGGCCAAACATTATATAAATGCATTATGTATTTTAAGGATTATTCTAAATAAACTATTAACAATCTATTCTTTATTCATCCAAATAAAGCAGTCAGTGTTATTATTTTATTTAATTAATGTAATCCAAATCTGCTGGTATCCCAAAACTTTGATCGATCACTTCATTTTCCATTTGAAATGTGTTCTTTATGTATGATTTTAGAATGTAAATGTTTTCTGTCCATCTGTTGATTGCTGTTTTAAGATTCTGAAACATAATATTCCATCATTATTAATGCACCAATAATACAACCTGTCTTCACATGGATAGATAGATTTTTTTTTAAATATCGCCTATATGTTACTTGCTGATAATGTAGTTTTCTATAGGTGAAAGAATTTTTATAATCTTTTAAGTAAATTTTGAGTTTATCCATTACAAATAAACAATCAAATGTTTTCCTCTTTATAATATTAGTATAGATTATACTAAAATTTTTGTCTATTTTACAGGAACAAAAATACTTGTTTTGAATTTACATCTTTTATATGTATTAAGTGGCTTATACTAACAATTAATATAGATAAATAAATTATTTTTTCACCATTAGAATAATAATAATAATACTTTGCAATGTAAAGTAGGTAAAAAGTGATCACAGTAAATTATGACCAGTGTTAAAAGCAGCTAGATTACATCTAAGTTCATTTGGAACTATAATTTACCTCATTATCAGTCTTTAACTGAGCTATGTACTCTGGATCTGAATCTCTATACTTCTGAAGTTCTTTCTTAAGTTTCTCCTCTTCCTTCTTCATGTTTTCCAAAAGTTCGAGTGTTTCTTTTCTCTGTTCAGTACACTCACGTCCAACCTTGTGTAAAATTTATATAAACATTAATGTAAGCCGACATCATCATTTTCACACCCTTATTCCAATTCTTTAGGGGTTCTATTCATATTACTTAAGTTTTGTCTTTTGCTTTTACAACTGACTGCCTGCTTTATTTGACATAAATCTTCTCAGGATAGGACTGTTATACTTGTTATGATTACCAAATTAAATACTAATGCAGAAAGGTTGTCTGGTAGAGATAGCTTAGCCATGAGGCTTCCTTTTGTATCACTCCACATTAATCATTTACACTATTTATTTTTATAACAGGTGCAATGAAATGTGAAATAAGTAATTATTAATTACTAGCAATGTACATAAATCATCAATAAGTGGCATTTGGCATTTTCCTATAAGAATAAATGTTGCCCTATGGCTATATGAATTGCCACTTCAGCTTTTTTTTTCTTATGCAACTTATAATGGCAATCAAGCTGACAGCTTACCTATTGGAAAGTAGTAATTGTTGCCTATAAACTTGAACTTAATGAACCTTTACCTTGGTTATTCTGATTCTTTTATAATATGGTAAAAACTGAAAACTTACTGATTCAATAACAATGGCTTCTTCAGTTTTCTTCAACTTTTTTACACTTTCATCAAGTTGACACTGTAACTCGTTCAATTTTCTTTTCTTTGCAGTCCTTGCTTTACTAAAAGAATAAGATTAAATTATAAATTTGCCTTAATTATAAAATCACAATTTTTTTATATACCATAAAGATGGCTAATATGTATATAGTCTGTTGGTACACATTTACAGTAGCTTGTGTATGTCTGCTATTACAAGGATGATAATAATTTAAAAATTTTATAACCTTACTATCTGCTTGGAATATATATTGCTAAAACTTACCTCCAACTGATTATTATAAAGAAATCCGCTTAAATCTTTTGAATTTGTATACTACTTAGAAATCTGTCCACTTGCTATAATACTTATATAATGCAAAGGACTTTTCTGAGTACATATTTTTCTAATTACATATTATTTTAAACATACAAAAATATATAATATTTCTTAAATACCTTGGAAAAGACCAGAAATAAACTGACGTTCCTATCTTCTCTGAATCAACAAGGTGGTCATCAACCAAACTTTGTAATACTTCTTTTACAGACTGCATTGTAATGCCCTTCTCTTTTGGTGCTATTTTCTCTAACTCCTAAAAATGCATACAAATTTGTACAATTCTTATTTATTCATTTTTTGCATAACTATTTTCCATTAACTTAAGTGACCCAGCATGAATTTCATTGCATGCATTATATATATATATATATATATATATATATATATATATATATATAACAAAAGAAAATGCAGATGCAAAAGGTCTATGTTGATTTTATCTTGCAATTTATTGTTATATTACAACTATACATGAACAGTTGTAGTGTAAACAATTTAAATGGATCATCGTATTTAAAATTAATGCTAATATTTGTGGTCAATAACCACAGTTACAGAAATGTATGGTACAAACGGCAGGCCTATTGTTAAATTTAATGTTTGGGAAAACAAATGTAAATTATGTATAAAATATTATTTTAAAAGTACCTTCAATTGGAAAAAATCCTTGCTCTGATGGAATATCTCAAGCATCCTAATCTTCTTCTCTTCAGCACTAAGTCCACGTTTTTTTGACATTTCTTCTTCTTCAATTTCAGTGACCCAGCAATGAAGCAATTCTTACTCCACTTAGACGAAACACTTGCACTCGGCAGGAAGTTTATACTGCAAGACCTGGATGAAACACACTTATTTATATCAGCTGACATCGTAGAAACGTTGCAAGCTCGCGTCGACGACTTGATGGATCAATTGAGCATTCCTGTTCATGACAAGGGTCTATAATTATTGAAACTATTAAAGATTTTTTTCTTTTTTAATTTTTAATTAATATCAAAATAAGTAAAAATGGCAGCACGAGAGTCTGGGAGAGTAAAGGAAGCTGAAAAAAGGAGGATACTGGATGAGGCAGCGAGAAAACGTCGAGCAAGGAAAGCCGTTGAAGCTCTGGAACAAGATAATTTTCATGAGGATCCTCATGCAGATCTGGTTATGTCAAAAAAGATACCCAAGTTTGCCGATTCCAATGAGAAGCCGACAAGGAAAAAGAAATCAAAGAGCGCAGAGTACTATAAAATGAGGTTTAGAAAGACATTTGCTCAGCTCGTGGAGGAAGATGCTGCTTTCAGACCAGATCCACCTAACTATTTATCTGCACAAGCGCCACCCTCAAAGTAATTACCAACTAAATAATTATTATCTTGAATTATAATTTATTTATAACTTACTAGCTAGCTTTTACTCGCGACTTCTTTCGCTTGAATGGGACAAATAATATCTACTCTATGTCCTCCATCCCATATAATATCAGAATACCAAATTTCATGAAGATTGGTTGAACTTAATGGTTCAAGGAGGGGGAGGGGGGGTTGTTAGTAATCCTATCAAGCCAACCTCCACGTGATTCTTCTTGGAAATCATGGTGGTTAATCTTTGTATAATTCTTCACAATAGGCCGACTGACCTGCCTTCATCCTCAACTATCTGCAGGGTTACCATTCCATTTTCACACAATAAAAACAAATAGTTTGAGCTCCAGGAGGCAAGGAATAACTTTCACATTTAAAGTAATCACTAAGGATTAAATATACTGTCTATAGTTAAAACTGCTTGCTTCCCCAAAATTTATAATTATTTATCATTTGTCCTGTCATTACATACTTTTAAAAACCAGTTTTTTTTTATATATTAGGAGTTTTGAAAATATTATACTTATGCATTATTCGCTGCTGGACATAAATTTGTACAAAATTGTGGGAGAGAAAATGACTCTATTGCTAATAAATGTTTCTACTTTTTTATGGTCGCTGTTTAGTCCATAAAACAAATATAACTCCAAATATAACTTATGTATTTAATTGGAAAAAAATATATTGTTCCAGTTTCCCAGACCGACATTTTTGTGCAGTTTGCGGGTTTCCTTCAAATTATACCTGCATACCGTGCGGAGCAAGATACTGCAGCGTCCGATGCCTTGGCACTCATTTAGATACACGATGTTTGAAATGGACAGCTTAATTCTTTCAAAACCATTATATTTTAATATCATATAAATTACTTACCAATAATTAGTTTCGGACTTGTAATTTGTAATAAAAAAAGTAAAACATTACATTTTTTAATTTTTTTTTTTTCTTTACAAAGCCATTTCCCGCTAAAAACGAACATAGGATAAAAATATATTGCTTGCTCGCTTATTTTGCTATTTGTTCATAGATGTCGCTGTTCAGTTTTGTTACCACCTATCGTTGAATAGGTAAACTACTAAACAAAATATGTTATTTACCTATTATATACAAGATGGCATTGTTATCAATTTATTTTAATGTTTTTTTTATTTGCAGCTAAATAAAAATCTTTTAATATATTTAACTTATTACAAACAATCAAAAATACATACATTTCATAATCATTTTCACACAATATTGATAAACATAACACATACCAGTATTACTAGTTACGTCGCGTCTCCGAAATATGAAAACTACATAAGTGTGATAACGAATAATATAAATATTGACATATTAAGAAGTAAAATTTTTTAAGTTTTATTTCCATACTTTAGATTTTATAATTGCTGGGATTCTACTGTAGGTGAACCGATAAGCTTAAATATTGTTTGACAAGGCACCCTTAGGGCAACTGTTCCGCAAATAATTTATTGGAACAAATGTCTCTGATCGGCCATTTTTTATATTAGGGCCCATTGTACCCAGATAATATTATGTGGATAATGTAAAAGTTTATAATGAGTATGTAGATAGGTAAACACACTACGTATACATCGAAACAATGAAATCAACCCACCATGAAGTACAAAAAACAAGACTCTATAAATACCAACAACTCAGAGGAAAAAATAGAAAACAATAATTATTGCCACGATGAGCCGACATTTTTTACATTTTTTTTTTACTCAACCTAAAATGGCAAACAAGCTGACGGCCCACCTGATGGAAAATGGCAACCGTCGCTAATACGCATAGACACAACAGAGTACACTGTGTCGCCCATGATACCCCTCATACGGTGCTTCCCCTGAGGACTAAGGTAACTAATTGACCTGACTTCGTCCTCATCATTTCATCATCCATTAACTCTCCGTTATTGTATACCATTAGCATAGGAAGGCGAGTACACCATTCCGTCTTCATTCAAAAAGACATGGACTACCTTAACTGCCCATTAACGACCCACAGCTGGGCACGAATCTCTAATAGAAGATATAGCTTACTGTAACTATGCTGATCTAGCCGCTTGGTTATTGTATCAGCCGTATCCACTTCTAAACACTGCACACTGCTTATTAGGTAAATTCGCAACCACAATTTGGCTTTTGGTGATAGGAAATGTTCTAGTATGTGATTGCCCCTTAAAAAAATGTATTTGTACAAAAGTCGATTGCTTGGGTACCTCTGTCCCATTCGTGTTTCTACCGTGAAGCAGTTGTGTTTGCATGGCTGTGTTTCGGTTTGAAGGGTGGGGATATGGCGTGAATTTACAGGGTACAGAGGAATAACACCCGAGTCCTCAGGAATGGCAACGCATGGGGGGTATAATGGGCGAAACAGTACACTCTGTTATGTCCATGGTACTGCTCATGTCTATAGGCGACGGTTACCACTTTCCATCAGATGGGCCGTCAGCTTGTTTGCCATTCTAAGTTGTATAAAAAAAATGTATTTTTAAAGTTATAAATACACATATGTTTCTATCTATTTAATGTATCAGTTTTTTGTAGTAACTTCTCTGATATATATTATAACTATATTAATTATTTATTTATTTATAATTGTATGTTTCCCCTAATAAAATAAAAATGGCAAAACCGTTAAACTGATTTAAAACCTACGAATATGTTTTATAAGAATTAGTTTATCTTCGCGCCTTGAAGGTGTTTTTGAAGGATTCTTTGTTGGACCTCAGCGAACTTCCTTGGCTCCTACCGGGTGGTAGTACAATAGGGGACACGGTACAATCGTGGGATGTTGACACAGGGGCACGTGTTGTGTTATCAGCAACGAGCAGCTGATGATAAGAGCATATACAGCAGATACAGCTGGCGAATTCGGAACACTTCCTATTGGGGTGTGTACTGTTTACTGTTATCGCACAGCGGGGTTCCGACAAATTGATCTGTATGTAAATATCTCATACAAGTAATTTTATCTTAACATTTAGTTTACCAGAGGCAGACTTTGTACAAAAGTCGTTTGCTTGAGCACCTCTGTTCCATTCGTGTGTCTACCCTACAGCAGTTGTTTGCATGACTGTGTTTCGGTTTGAAGGGTAGTATATGGCAGTGAATTTACAGGGTACAGAGGAATACCACCTGAGTCCTGGAAGAAAAGGGATTGTTAGTAATTTAGACTGAGAATCCCATTGCTAGCAATATACTCAAATAGGTCGACCTCCTCGCGGTTCCCCCTAGAAACTATCATGGTTAATTCCTAAGGAACTCATCATAATGGGCTAACGGGCCTGTTTACATTTTCATCAATCACCCTTCACTGGTGCTCCGCCAGCGTATCCCGTTAGCACAGGCGGGATTACCATTCCATTTTCACCCATCAAAAAAAACACCTGAGTCCTCAGGAATGGCAACGCATGGGGATTATCACGGGCGAAACAGTATACACTATTATGTCCATGGTACTGCTCATGTCTATAGGCGACGATTACCACTTTCCATCAGGTGGGTCGTCAACTTGTTTGCCATTCTAAGTTGTATAAAAAAGAATTAAATTAAACATTTATGAATTAAGTTTAATATTTTAAACGATTTTAAAATGGATTTTTTTACAAACTACAAGTAAATAGTATACTTACAGGTGAAACTGAAAATACTAATATACTTTTAAAGGAATGTTCTACCTGTGAGATAATATTTTTTTCCAAAAAAATAAATATCGAATATCGATAAAACATTTGTTTAAAACATAATGATTAGTTGCTCTATGATTCTCCTATGCTACCACGGTGTGTCCTGGTGTTCCCAAGTTATTGCCACTACTAATAATAAAAAGTTTCGTATTTTATCCGCATGTATGGTTTTTTTTTTTTATTTTATAGCATAAAAATGAAATAGGCTGGTGACTAAAGATTATCTTTAAATTTTAAGTTATAAAGTTATATATATCAAATTTTTTATTGAACCTCATCATTTGAATTATATATATTTAATCTTTTAATGAACACTTTTCACAAATTTTTCTTTTCATTTCTTTTCCATTTTTATTATAATAATATGCCTACTAATTAATACATGCTTCTACACACCATAAAGGTTGGGATATCTAGAGGCCCGAAAAGCAAAGACCTTAAATTTCGATTATATAGAAACAGTGTCTCTATATGGTAGAAATGCTTCGAGAAAAACGGGTCAACTTTTTCATACAATTTTGCGTGATAAATAGTCATGTGTGATTCCTTTATAACTTCTATATTTAATTTGTCTTATAATTTCTGCATCTTTTTAATAAGTAAACACTCATTTTATGTATTAAATAATACGTCAAGATACATTTTATGCGTAAATATATAGAATACTGATAAAAAAACGAGCCAGCTAATTTGACAATTAGCTGACAAAAAGTTGACCTGTTTTTGAGACTCGATCCTCTATCTATATAATCTAAGGCCTTAACATAAAAATAAAATAAAACAAAAAAATATAATTCTTTAATATTCATCATTTATTTTCTCTTTTATAATTTTCACTGACCTGTATTCACTTGCAAATGTTCTATACATTTCACTCAATGTTCGTTCATATTTCATAAAGTCATTTGATTAATCTAATTATATAATTGCTGGATATATTTATTCAATATTATTATTTCGATACATATTTTAATGAACAAAGCTCACAGTATATTTGACAGGGTATATGAATTTACGAACGAAATAATGCAAAACAGTCTGACAATAGTCGTATTGTCTATATAGGTAGGTGCCTTCATACAATGATTTATCATACATAATCACTCTTTATCAATGTGTTTATAATACTAATTACACTACAATATTTACATGAGTTATCACAATGCATGTTTAAGGCTCACTTAACAATATTAATTTCACTATTGTGAAATAAACGGTCGATAAATTAAACTGTGTTTCCCAAAAAAACCGACTTCAAATGTAGCAAAACTTGTTATTTTAATTTAAAAAGCAAAGCAATGAACCAACTGTGGCAAATTTTTTAAAGGACTGATCTGTAAGCATATGCTTTTAAATAAAAAAAAAAAGAATTTTCGAAATTGGTATATAAGTGACGGAGTTATGAGGTAACAAACATAAATAATAATACAACCGATTTGAGAATTTATTTCTTTTAGAAGTCGGTCGAAATCATGCAAATATTGACATTAATCTGTGTGATTTTTTTCTTCGTAAAACAACCGAATCCATTAAATTAAGTATGTATGAAAATGTTACTGAATAAACCGTATTCACACCGTTCCGAGTCAGAAGATATCTAACCTCGAAGTGCCCAAGGTCATTGTCGGGTCGAAGACGACCTATGCGTGTTCATATTCATTAAAAAAGGAGTGAAGAGGAGGTGGCAAAATTATTGGATAAATTGGAGGGGACTAGCAAACCCATTGCCAGCAATAGTTTATATTATATATACCATTCTATATATAGTGTATATATATATATATATATATATATATATACCAGGTCGAAACAATCTTGGTTAATCCCTGGTAAATTCTTCATGACGGGCTTACTGACCTGACTTAATACTCATAAGGACAGATGTTCACATAGGTGATAAGGATTAGAACCCAACCAGTATAAACCTTTTTTTCTTTTATCGTTTGGAAAATGCTTTATGCAGACCCATTCACCTTGTAGAAGGTGAATGGGTACTGTGGGAATCCCCCCGTAAGGTGGGGGTGTACCCACCAAAAACCAGACGATATACCCTCAAGATGCCATATGTCGGAGACATGGGTTCGCTTTCGCACTCACCACATCTGTAACGGCAACCAGTATAAACCTGAGCACTTAGTTTCATCCTAAATAGTACCTATGTGAACAGCTTTATAAAAAAAATTATTAGCAACACAATTCTCGTCTCTGAAGAGTTCTGACATAAACCAAGCCAAGAACTGTGTGAATAGTGCTTAATCCAATTACTTTACGTGTAATTTTCAATATTTTATTTTAACAATTGAACATTTTCATTTTAAACGTATCAGAAATAGTACAACAATCTTATTTACACATGGTACTTACAAACTACATAG
Source organism: Galleria mellonella (assembly GCF_026898425.1). Classification (NCBI taxonomy): domain Eukaryota; kingdom Metazoa; phylum Arthropoda; class Insecta; order Lepidoptera; family Pyralidae; genus Galleria; species Galleria mellonella. The sequence continues at coordinate 4,091,113 of NW_026442117.1, forward strand.
GTATTAGATATATACAAAACTACGTCGACTTATCTACGCACATAATTATATACATCTCTCTTAAAATTACTGACTCGATTTTAATAAATATTATTATTAAAGCCAAAAATACACTTTAGATTTGTCATTACGAACAGTTATTTTCTTTTTTTTTTTTTTCATTTAATACTGGACTGAGGAATGGTTAACATTGTTGAGTTAAGATATTGCTATGTATAATAGTGATGTAAAATATCTGTCGCGACGAAAAAATATCGAAATACAAATCGTTTATAAATTCTTTGTTTTTCAACAATTATTTTGTATGCAAGCAATTTCCGGCTAACCCTTAAATTGGGTGTGAATTACGAAGTTCTGTATCTTTGAAACGCTATTATATTTTGCATAATGTTACTCTGCTTGAATCAATTGTAGGGTTTAATTAAAGCTTACATATTGAAATTTCATATCACTGGTATTCGAACGAGTTACGTCAGAAATAATATTTTAAACATTTTGTTTCATAAAAAGAAATATTAATCTAGTAATATTGACATAAATTTGTATGGGACTACAGGTACTTTTGATTTAAAAAGAAAATCGTGTATTCAACAAACAAAGATTTAGTCAAATGAAGGATCTCTTTTTGTAATCGATAAAAATTATCTTCATCTAGCTAGATAGTCTTGCACGTAATATTTCAAGTTACCTACCTAAAATTGATAATAATTTAAAATTGTTTTCCACAAAAATAACGACTTCAACTGTGTTAAAACCAGCTATTTTGATTCCAAAATTAAACTAGTGAATCAATTTTTATAAATTTCTGTGGAATCAATCTGTAAGTACCTATACGCTGTCAAATACAAAGGAATTTTCCAAAGCGGTTTATAACTAACGCAGTTATGAGGTAACAGACATAAAAAAAGAACAACTGAATCGAGAACTCTTTGAAGTCGATTGAAAATAATCCCATAGCGATTTTACAAAGATTAACGGCAACATGACATCGCGTAGTGAAAACCCCGTACAAAGAAAAAGATATTTCTGTCTTGGAACCCACAAAATCTGCATAAAAATCATTGGGAGATATTAATTTTTGTAGTTTTAATCTTGGAATCCAAAACAAATTTAATAATACAGAAAATTCATAAGAACAATTATTAAGTACGTTAAGTTTATTGGTCAAACATGCAAAATATTTCTTCTAACATTATCAAATATTCACATTCGTCTTTTAATAACCGCCGATCGAGATCTGTTAAATACATTAAGGAACATCTTTTGTACTGTTATCAGTCAGAAAGTAAAAAGGAACTGATTTTCATTAGATACCCCAATGAATTTAATAGTGCTATGTTTTCATGCACATATTTTTAAACTGTGTCTGTGCTTTGTGTTAGCTAATAAGCGGTAAAATTTTATAGCAATTCCATAAACATTTATAAATAGTTAAAAATTTCGAGATTTATCCAATATTTATTGTCACTTTTGTACTACCACAGTCAAGGGCGTCATCATGGGACGGTATAATATCAACACTTAGATTAATAACATCTAGATAGAGTTTCTCAACATACAATTCGCCAAAAACAGCTCAAATTCATTACTCGTATTCTTATATGAGCGAATTTGTATCATGCACTACACGTAGGTATATACTACTACACTAATACATTTGTCAGTGTGTGATTATAAGAATACCAGAATGTTACAATTATTACTTGCAGCACCAGAAATACATTTCTTTTATTTAAAAAACTAGGTATTTGCTATAACTGAATGACCGTTTATTGAGCTTTTCACATTTGGCACTCCATCTAGAAGTATATGATCTAGTACCAACAACGTGGCGTCTACCATGACAGGTAAAGTTAAAATCTACAATCTATGAAATAGTGCATCAGTCTACGTTGATCGTAATATTAGCGACGCACTAGACTTTATTGCATTCTTATTAACACTGGGGTGATTTTGGAAAGATCATAGACAACTCTAATTCTTCATATGGTAATTGGATTCAACATTGTACGAAATGGGCATAATAGAATCCACGTAATCTGCTATCAAATCTATGCCCTTAATTTTAAATGATATTGCCTTTCATGATGAGACTAACAGCATGATTCTAATGAACTTCCCTTCTTCTGCCATCAGATCGAAACGAAGTCAAATGCAAGGAGCAAATATATAACGTTAAACCGTCTAACGTCAGCCCTATTCAAGGGTCGTCTTTCTTTTTTCTTAATTTTCCTTCTGTGTGTATTGTCTGCGTGACAGTTTCCACTGCTGTTGACAAATCCGCTTCTGGATCTATCGCTGCTGATAAAGCTGCGATGTATGCGCAGGCTATCCGTAAAACAGATAGTTTTGATAGCTTCTGGTTGTGGCTATACGCGGGGACAGATCTTCTTAGAGTATCGAATGCTGCGCTTATTGTGTGAACTCTGGTCCTTTCCCTAGCATTAGCTTCTATCCGCCTTTCCCTTGTCATGTTCTTGTAATTTCTTTGCTCTCTAGGTTTAGGTTTTTCGGGGTAAGATTCTACTACTCCAGGATGAGGGGGCACTCTTGGTGGTCCAGGCCTTGTTTCTGGCACAGGAGGCGGTGGGATTACCGGAGGTGGTTCTACAGGCCTTCTCCTTTGCCTTAACAAACTGGTCTCACTTGTCTTCTTCACCAAGGACAGAGGTTCTCTTTGAGGTTCCTCGATAAAAGACCACGGTCTGAAAGGACTGGCTGGTGATTCGCTTTCGGGGCTTTGCAGATCTTCTCGAGAATTCAAACGAATCCGTTTCTTTGGGGGCTGGTTGCGGGTGGGAGTTCTTTCTCTCTTGAGTCTAGAGTCATTCTCGACTAGTCTTACTCCCGAGTCGTCGGAATGCGCTGGACCTGAACACGAGTCATCGTCTTCTCCGCCCGATACGAATCCAGCATCACGTTCTAAAATTCGATCTGAAACAAGAAAGAAATATATGTTAGTCTGCAAGCTAGATATAGAATAAATAAATACACAAAATAAAAAAAAAACAGTATCTGTAGGTATAGGTACTATTCGAATAATATAATAAGTATAATGATAATGTATGATATTTGAAACTTGAAAAACTACGATCAAATCAGTATCAGTGATCATATTAATGTTATTATATCAACTGCCACATTTAGAAAATGTGTGTTCAATTAAGATCACGACGGAAGCTGGTGCACAACAAAAAGGCAACGGACAAACGTACAAACGGCGCCGACATCGTTATAGACAACATGAGCTGCGTACTAACAGAACGAGTGCTCGTCTAATAAACGTCACAGTAAAGTTGGCTTCTAGAATCTAGTTAGCTTTTTACCTAGGTAAGTAGGTAGCTAATAGAAACTTTTTAAATATTCATTTTTAGAATTATTATAAAATAGAATTTCATCATTTTGTAATTTAAATTTCGAATAGAAAAAAACATTTACTCGATATAATAGAAAGATTTATATATACGCTTTATTGTTTCCTCCAAAAGATTACAATAGTAAACTTATTGTAAATACAAACAACAAGAAATCATCAAAGTAAGAAAACAATGGGCGACCTTATGTTTCGAATGTAATATAAAAGCCTGCATAAATGTCAACGCTCTTATATACGGTAAGCGCGAATTATTGTAAATTATTATAACTATGTGAAAAACCATTGGGTTTTTTCTATAATTAATAATTTCTTCAAATTGTATGGACGGAACAAGCTTAGATCAAGTCACACGGGTCGTGGCGCCGGCGCCTGCGCATATGACGTCAGAGCGATCTACACGAGGCGATTTTTAAATAAATTCTTAAATAAATAAAATCCGAAGATATAAATACTCATTATGTTTAACATAACTCGTTTATTGACAATTAAAAGTCATTTGATCTCTCACTTCTTACTAAATAAATTTTGTGTTTATAGCATGATTGGCTTTTATTTTTTATTTATTAGATATATATATAATAAGGTATAGATAGGTTAATAGTAATATTTATTTATATTCAAATAAAATTAGTAATTCTATTACAAATTCCATCTATAAAATATATTATTAATCTACACATTATTCAACTTTCTGCATAATTAGATTATCTCTTTCAAATGTGTATATAGATCGCAAATTATTATTAAATCTCTTTTTTTATTTTACTGAGATCGTCTCTTTATTTGTGTCTCTGTGTGTGTGTTTTTTTTAAATCACTTACGCGTATAATATTCTTAATAAAGTGTATAGAAAACACATATAATTGCAAACCAGTAGCGTCATATTTGATTAGCAATATTTTTTTTTCATTTCTCAAGATATAATGTCATCGATATAAACATAACATCGTGTATGCCGTGCCCGCGAGCCGTTGGTATGTACGACACCAAACAGGTTTCTGCCCATATGGTGAGGAGCGACGATTATTTATTTAATCATATTATTTTATATACATATTGAGCAGTCCACATACTTGATTTTTACCCAACACACAGATTTGTATCGTTTTTCGCTACATTTTGCCTCAGCTACTACTTTTCCCTCTTATCCCTTCCCTTACCTGTGTACAATTTACAAATACTAAAACTGTTATTCATAATTTCCAAAAAAAAAATCCAATCTGGAAACGCTGTTTATTTCGATTTTCCATCAAACCATTTCCCTTGTGAAAAGTTTTTCAATTTCATCAATTTTCGTTAGCAAATAGATTAAATTTATATTTTATGAATTAATCTGTAGGATATGACCTATAAGTATAACAAACTTCATTCAAATCTGTTCCGCCGTTTAAGAGTGATTGAGTAACAAACATTCATAGCTCCGAGTAACTTTACACACTTTCACATTTACGATATCAGTAATGTATTAACTGACGATTCTTTAAAAACGGAAATAAATGGCCATCCACCGGAATTTGGTCATAAAACTGTTGTGAATGATAAGTATCATATTTTATTTCTTAATAACGTAACGGTGCCCTAAATACCCTAAACGATCACGTGTTAATGCAGCTTTCAATGATGTTGATACATTAGGAAGTATTAACTAACGAACAAGACTTGAACTTGGTTTTCAAATTAGATAACCTTTTTAAGCCATTGAAATTACAACAAAGATCTCAGGTAGAGCTCAGGTAAATAAGCAAATACCGTATCTAGGTTCTAAGATATGGGTTTGAAATCACTGTCGATGGCAAACAGTACGATGGTAGAAAGTGGCCTGGATATGAAGCGAAAAAGTTCCTCAGAACACAGTATATTATAGGGGCGGTGGAACACGCAGAGAGAGGCAAAATCTCTCGTTAAATTTAAAGCCTCAATAACACTTGGAAGCTTGGAATCTTTAGCTTGACTATTGTCATAGCATGTTATTGGGCCGAGTCAAAATTTTAAACTAGTATCTAGGTACTTAAACCATGCGAGATCAAATTTATGACTTATAAAGCAACAGTTATCAGAAATTGTTTACTCTATCGAATTAAGCAGTGTTAGGCTTATTGGATATCGAGTTCGAGCTAATTATGGAACTATCTGTCACTAGAGATATCAGCACTGTGTAATCCAATGAAAGAACATTGACAATTCCAAGATATGTTAAAGAGCAAGAGATGAAGGACGCATTTTGTAATTGTGGAATCACAATAGTGTCTTTGCGAGATTAAATTGATCTAAATGTAGTGATCCCCAATGACTAAACCTAACTAAAGTTCTATCACTATTAAACATAAAAATAAGCCAAACTATACAAGCAGATTTAACTTTAACTCCATAAAGTTTATTTTATAGGTTAGCTCGTATTTACGTGAATCACCTGCGGATAATACATTGTTAAATAATTTAGCACAACCTCAGTTATCTCGCTGGCAATATAATTATGCCTCGCGACATCCGTAAACAAATATTTTGATAAGTAAACACTTTCGAAACATAAGTGTTGCCAACACAACCATCTAATATAGATAATAGTATATTCTTAATGGGTTAGCTACCGGAATTAGTTTATGGCTCATAATCGAGTGGCCGCGGCGCCGCGAAGGCGTTCCTTTTTAACACCATTCATTTTCCGGTCATAAACAAAATTGTCATGCCATTCTGAACTTTATTCTATTCGTATACAGTTCCGAAACAAATATCCTAATAGCACATTAACGCGGTTCTAACACGAACGATCTCAGCAAGCCGCGCGTTTATGAAGCAGGCATCTCACACTACAGGTGTTTTTATATGAACAAAACGGTTGAGTGCAGATTAGACGACTCCGCCTACGTTCGATTGAGGTTTTAATTGCTTTGAACAGCAAAACATTTTTATAATTAAAAAAAAGTTGTGAAAATCATGTGTATAAATTTTAAATTAATGAACGCTTCCAATAAAAAAAAAACAGATCCAATAAAAAAATGATTAATAACTTGCCTATACGATCGAGAACGAGAGCAATATATCACAGTTACAATAAAATAAGGGTTTCTCTTGGGAGAAGTCGAGGCTCGAGGTTGCTCATTACGTCGGCGCGCCGCTTCACAGCGACGTGTTAAAACAAAGAGTTGAACTCAAAGGGCCCGCTCCGTGGGCTCCCATCGTTGAATGAGTGTCGATCTCAGCACCAGATAAAGCACTACGGATCTCCAGATAAAGATCTGGCGCCAAATTTCACAGAAACCGAACACGTCCATAGAGAAACAGAGCGCCTTTGAATTCAATTTACGAACGGTATAATGGAATCGAACTTATTTTAAAAAATAATATTTGAATATATATATTTTTTTTTTCTTTTATTATAACCAAATATATATTTGATTCATGCCAGTGTCCAGTGTCATGGACGTCCTAAATCACTAGTGATGTGCTTTGATTACGGGGGCGAGTAATTACGAAGAATTTCGCTTACGTGACGATACAAAACGAAATGAGAAAATGATGAGCGGTCAGTTATGTGCCAGAAAAAAATAATCAGACTGGTAATGTCGTGTCCGCGGTTACACATTCGCACGGTCACTTAAGCTTAATGTATGAGAAGTCGTGATTTTGTTGCGACTTTCACCGAACAAACATTACCGATGGCGCCGGCGTGGTACGTACACTATTGCTTTGCCACTTCGCTTGTAATCTATTACTTTTCTTTGGCATCGTGTTTTATTAGTAAACATTGGGCATTTGCAATTCAAAATATGACGTTAGGTTAGTAGGGAGGTGCCTAAGGGAGGTGCCTAAGGGAGGTACCTACTTGGACTATGACGAATTGACTTTACATTTCATTAAACAATATTTATGTTTAGTCATCTTATTATATAACTGTATATCTACATAATAAGGTATATTTTATAAAAACAATTAAGAAAGAAAATAAATACAAAGTGGACACTTATGTGTCAGTATTAGCTAATCAAATTTATTTCCTACAGCAGGTATAAATGAAGAAAAAACAAACAAATATTCCTATATTTTAGGTATGATAGTTTAGTTATGATATCAAAATCATATATTAAAATAAATACTATTTTCGTTTCAACTTAAAATTAATCTTCTTTCCTTAATAATTCTGATATAATGTACAGTTTTTTTTTTTTTATTTATATCTAAAAGTCACATAAAAAAATATTCAATAATATATTATTGAAAAAAAAAATTAAATTCGAAACAAAAACGACAAATCTCATCCCGCGAAATTTAAAAAAAAATCTAAACGAATAATCTGAGAAATTTCAATCCCGGTTTTAATATACCCTGGGAAATGATTTTTAAAATAAAGTTAAGTCGAGTCAGTCTGAGAAATCTCAATCCCGGTACAAATAAATCCCGGGATCGCTAGAATCCCATCGCCCGCGATCATTCGATCGGTCGCGCAGGCGGCCCGCCACTGCGGCGACGTGCTGGCGCCATGCTGTCGCCTCTAGTTCCACCTACAAGTTTCTAAGCGAACAGTTTTATAAACATACTCGTTTTAATTAAAAACGATTTATTTCAATATCATTAATTTAACTTACTTGACACTACCACAGAGTTAAAAGCTTCCGTTTTAATATTTGTACTTAGAAACTTGACCCGTGTGAATTGATATTTTCTAATTGGAAACCATTAGAGACATTAAAGGCCAATGGATTTCCATTACATACAGTAAATACATAAGTGCCTACTTATGTTTTTATTTAGAAAAAAATAATCGTTAGATGTCCCGGTAAATTTTTAAACCAGTACTTATTTTAAATTAGAAAACTAAAATTCTAGAAATTTAAATACTACTTAATATTACTGGTTAGTCATAAAAATGTCATATATTTCTATAAAAATGAATATCGTAAAAGGCAATTGGCAATTAAGAAAATAAACCACGTATACAAGAGTGCAACAAAATGAAAATTCGAAGTGCGTACAGTATACAAGTGCCCAGTTACATGGTGGAAGCTCTATAGAAGTCGCTAAAAGAGATACGGAGAACTTAATGAAATTCGAACTAAGGATATGCTCAGAAGGACCAAAATGATCAATATAGCCCAAAGAATCAACAAATTGAAGTAACAATGAGTTTCAAGAATCGACAACCAGTGAGGAAAAAGGTTCTAGATTAACAACCCTGTACCTACAGGCAAATGTAACGTTTGATGACCTTACATTAGACAGTTATTGGAAGCAAATGGCTCTGGATAGTTCCTGGTAACTTATGAAAAAGGCGGTTCAACATTCGATAATTAATGGCTGAAAATGATAAATAATAAAATAGATAGAGACGACAGCCACTTGTGTTATATGCAGGTCGTAAAAGTACACGTAATGTAGTCTACACTGTGTAGATTAAACGTAAGTCCACTAAATTATTCATGATATATTCTGAGGTTGTCTTTCTAGGAATTTTCTAACGATCGAATCGTACTGGCAAACAAATGGGTACAAAATATTTATATTAATAATGCTGTCAATCAATAACGATTTCGAGATGGAAAATACAGAGTAGACTACAAAACAATAGTTTCTGAGCTGATGTTGCATGAAAAATCTAAATTCAGAGATTGACATTAGGCCATTATATTTAAAAAATCACTCATACAGACAGTGGGTACGTTAATCACTGTGGCATTCTATTCCAATGGAATTGTACAGCGGTGATTATTTGTATACTTTTTAATATAATATATATATAAGTGTGTGTGTTTTCGTGCATGTGTGCGTGCGTGCGTACGAGCGTGCGTGCGTGCGTGCGTGCGTGCGTGAATGCGTGCATGCGTGCGTATGTGTGAGTGTTAGTTTTAAGAACATTATCACTAATAAATATTAATGGACCAAAATAGTCCGAAATAAAAATTATTATTATTATATTAATATACATGGACTACGCTTATTAATAACGAGAAACATTATAGTACATAAGTTCATTGATAGACAAATCCCGGCGTGTATATATTTTAGTTTAGTCATAATAAAACTTTTATAATAGCATACATTAGCGCATATATGTTGTGCAAGAATATGGCTTACATAAAGAGAAATTTTGTCTATTGATGATATTTCCAACAGCGCAGGCATTCTATACCTGGAAGAGTAGACGAAATATCTTACCGCTTACTCCATCTAGGATTGAGTAAAATTATAATATATTTTTGTACCAAAAGCTAATAACAAAAAATCATAAAAATCGGTCCCGGCATCGAATGGGCCACCTTTTCCGTTCCCGTGGGTGTCGTAAGAGACAATTAAAAGAACTTATTGATAGAGGAATGGGTAGCAGCGTCCCTCTTAAAATATCACTAAAAGCCCAACTGCATATACCAACTCTAATGCCAAGCGAGGCAACTACTGGCAAAACTCCCTATCTGGTAAAAGCTTAGCAGCAGTGGACAGTCAAGGGCTGATATGATGATGATGACGATGATAATGATAATTAATTACTGACATTAAAAAAATATATTAAAGGTATAATTTGAATGATATAGTATAGTGACACGTGACACCACTAGTTTTGCAGTTGTGCATAGGCTACAATAACCGTTTACTATCAGACGGGCTGTATGCTTGCTTGCCGCTTGCGTGGTATAAAAAAAAAGTATTATATTATCTATGGTATTACCTAAATATGGATCTGTTTACTTATAAAAACTGTATCATCTATTCAAAGCAAATTAACTATTCTATTATATTCATTTATACAATGTTTTATATAATGTATAAAACATGATTTTACTTCTGTAAATGCCACGACAACTATTCCTAATAAAAATACATGTCACATCGCATACACATATATTTTCCCGAAATTATGGGTAAATAGGGGCATAATAATTCGAGTATTTAAAAAGAATGTATTATTACATTATAGTTAACAATTTAGTCGACTTGTAGCGTAGCATTGTTAACAACTGTACAAATACTGTTGAAAGTCTCTGGGAGTCAAAACATACCATTGTCTCGATACGGCAGACTCAACAACCCCACCTGGGCTCAGAATCACGTGCTGAAGAATAATTATTAATCGCATAGTTTTATTATTACTAGCTATATTAAATAATAATTAGGTATATAACCTTAATTTTGGCTTTCTAATAGTACAGATAACTGTTTACTTAAGACACATACAACTTTAACAACACATATGATAATTTACAATGACAATCATATTTCAGTGAAAAGAATGCCTTAAAACATAAATTAAAAAAATATTTCTTTAAGGTCACTACCAACTGGGATCCTAGGGGGCTCGCCGCATGTTCACGCTAAATAATTACGGAGATACGAGTATATTGATCAAATTATAGATATTGGCCAGCCTTTTGATCACCATAGGCTTCTATCAACCGGCGTGATATCTCTTTAAAAAGGCTCCTGGCCTCGGATCCCCATGAGCATATATATATATATATATATATATATATATATATATATATATATATATATATATATATATATATATATATATATATATATATATATATCCATTAATATTAATTTTATTTTTTGTACTCACGAACGAACCAGGCCATTGGTGTACAGTGACACCAATGGCCTGGTTCTCAATCTATAATGGCCAGTTCTGCTTGCCTCTACCAACTTTCCCCCCTGAAGGTAAGAGTGGATTTTTTTTTTCACCTGTCCCTACCATTTACCCTGTATTGTATAGCCAAGAAACGAACATCTAGAGACAAAACCCAGAACACTCGGACCCGAGCTAATTTAGAAAAGTTAGTTACTGGGAATCGAACCCGAAACTTTATCACGCAATACAATATGTATATATCATATATCTAACCTAATATTATTATATAAAGAGGAAGAATTTAATTATTTATTTGTAATCGATAAACTTAAAAATACATAACCAATTTTCTAAATTTATTCCCCTATAGAAAGCTACATTATCAGTAAGTAAAATGGACTGTATTTTATTAAAAAAAAAAACGAACAGACGCGGCGGGTCGCTAGTTCCACTACGATTGTAAACGTGAAAGGCTGTCTTCACAAAGAGCATCATATTTGGACTCATATTACTTTAGTATACTTAAACTGAATTTGAATGTACGTGGTAAACAAATGGACAATATACTGAATTTATACATACGATACTTACATTATTCAAATGGATAATATCATTGGTTGTAGCTAATAATAAAATGAAAACAAACGTTCTATATTATAGATAAAAGTGTAGACGGAAATATAATCAAAAGTAGAAAGGAATAAAGCAAATAAAAATAACATACGTAAATGACAAATAGAATCCTTAAAAAAACATAAAACTAGACATAGACAAATACCATATAAGAATTACAATATAAATAGATTTTGCTACGTAAGTAAGATTTTGCTTCGTAAAAAAACAACATGAATCGTCATAAAACTAATAGGACTAACACGATAATGAATCCGATCAATTGAAAATTTTTTTTTATTTTGAAACCTAAATAATAATATAAATCTAAAATTTGCATTATTAAACCTACCCTAGGTTCATAGGGACCCTAGGTCATCACGTTCATCTTAATTATAGAAATACAATAAAATAATTATAGCAGATGTCAATCAACAAAAACTAGCAAAAATTCATTTTTTAATTATTTTTTATGCAACTTAGAATGGCACACAAGCTGACGGCCCACCTGATGAAAAGTGATAACCGTCGCCTATAGACATGAGCAGTACCGTGGACATAACAGAGTATACTGTTTCGCCCATGATACCCTCTATGCGTTGCCATTCCTGAGGACTCAGGTGTTATTCCTCTGTACCCAGTAAATTCACGCCATATCCCACCCTACAAACCGACACAGCCATGCAAACACAACTGCTTCACGGTAGAAACACGAATGGGACAGAGATGCCCAAGGAAACGACTTTTATACAAAGTCTCCCCTCTGGTAAATTTATTATTTATTTATTTTAGTTAAGATTTCTTCAGGATCGGCAACACGGACGAGAGTCCTCTGGTATTGCAGGCGTTCATAAACTACAGTAGCCGTATGCTTGTTTGCCACCTTTATGGTATAAAAAAGTAAAACATCATTCCGACTTTGTTACTAGTTAGTAACCCAAAATATTTTACCAAAAAGGAATAAAATTTTCATTGCAGGTTGATTCCTATTTGTATGTATTGTTTCCCGCTGTGACTTTCAAATGTAGTTGAACAGATTTTTTTTATGTTAATCTCAAATACAATGTTTAATTTATATAACCACCTGGCTAGACTAGAAATATTGCACTGAACTGACACATTGTCACAAGCCATTAGTTACATGTTTCCGATGGCCTAGATTTGAATAAAACCTAGACACTTAGTAGATATTTATGCGACATCAAAAGGGAGATGGTTATTATCAATTCGTCTGTATTTTTTTGCTTGTATTTTATACGATATTTTTACCATCGTAGTGCTCAGGAATGGCAACGCATGAGAGATATACATGGGCATAATAGTGTAGTCTGCATAATGTTATTAAATGACTTGGACAGCAGAAATAACATTATCTTGAGATGGAACCCAGGTCACTCATTCATGGAAAATAAACAGCTGACCAATTAGCAAAGGAAGGGGTAATGAATGCTCAATAAAGAGCCATAACCTTATTATGGTATACTTTTGAGGTATACCTACAAGTCAGACATCTTAAACTTGATGGCTTAAAAACTTCAAATAATAGCCGACTCTCATTACCAGAATTTAATCACTCGAAAGCCATAATTAAGGAGTTTAGAAAATTAAGAAATTAGCTCTTTTGAGTAAAAATAATGTGTGTGTATTAACAAGGGCTCTCACTGCAGACTACAAGCACAACTAGGCTTATGCACAAAAAGTGTACGCAGATTTTGAGAAAGAAACGCCGCAGCACTTAATTTATTGCTGTAACTTTATGTCCTGGAAGATAAAAAACATCCCTGAAAAGAACATCTTAAAATTTAGGAGTTTCAGGATGATGAGCATATTTCAAGCTCATATGTTAAAAAGCCAGCAGTACATCTGCAATTCCACCGGTGTTGCGAATACTCATGTACGGCGGCAGTCATTTAACACCAGGTGAGGCCTCTTGTATTATTAGAAAAAAAACTTCTCCATTGGCTAGTATATTTAGTGTTCGTTACACTTATTCTGCTTCCGTTAACATCCGACAGTATTTATTCAAGTGTAAATTGCATATTGCCAAAATTGAGGTATTTGTTTTTTAATGCGAAGCAAAATCTTTATAAAAGCAGGATTCGTCCAATGGTTAACTCTTCCTCTAATATTTGCATATTAATTTTCTAAACTTCAACCTATGGGTAATTCCATGATAAAAAATAATGCAACCACACCCTACTTGTACTAGCTAAACGTTGCACCAAAACTTGCATACTTTCAAAAAACATTCCCCCTCAATTCTAAATCAGTCAGAAGCAGTTGTGTTTGCATGGCTGTGTTTCGGTTTGAAGGGTGGGATATGGCGTGAATTTACTGGGTACAGAGGGTAACACCTGAGTCCTCAGGAATGGCAACGCATGGGGGATATCATGGGCGAAACAGTATACTCTGTTATGCCCATGGTACTGCTAATATCTATAGGCGACGGTTACCACTTTCCATCAGGTGAGCTGTCAGCTTGTTTGCCATTCTAAGTTGTATAAAAAAATTATCTATTACGTAGATAGTGAATAGTATCTAGGGATGTTATTATTATCATTTTACAGTATCAGGTACTGGCATTTAATGTCATCATAATTATTATGTAAGTATACTGACGACATAGAGCTCATCAAATTACCATACACTCCACACAGTTTGTTTTTGTCAGAGTCGCTAGGCAAATTCTTTGATGCATTTAAATACGGCGATAACATGGGAATAAACTTATTGTATTGTAGATAGAATGTACTGTAGCAGTGATGAGAAGCCATTTTCAAATTTCGAATATGGCTACAAAATATCTTGTCGTTTATTAGTATGTTCGTTACTGAAGTTAATTTTTTGCCGGGAAAAAGTATGTAACAGCGACACATTGTTTAAGAATTAAAAAAAATGATATGCAATGTAAATTATCCAGCAAATTCAATGGACGCAAGTTTGAAATCGTTATTTTTAGTAAAATATTCGCTTCAAGCCTTAAAAATGGCAAATAACAACATGTACAGCATCCAAATAGTGAGTTGGCGCCATCGGCCATACAAAGTGACCTCGCACCGGCGCCCCGTTGTCGATGATATAAATCACACATAAATAGTTAATTTCGCATGCAGGCAAGTCGAGAAACTACCAGATGGGAAAATTTCAATGGCCATATGGCATTATAATTTAAGTTTCATCTTTACCTCTTCTCCAAAAAAATATAGTTTAAATGTATTTAAATTTCTAGCCGACTGTAGTCAGCTAAAAAAAATTAGTATTATTTTTTGTATTTGATATTTTAATTTTACCGATAGGAGTAATAAAAATAATAATTTTAAATAAAGGTAACATTATAATTAATTATGGTATAAGGGTATATTTAAAATAATCAAACATAAAGTAACATCAGTGAAAACACGACTGCAAGAAGAATCGAGACAATAAGAAACCGAGTTCAAGTAAATACGTACTCTCTACATTTCCGGGATATTTTTTCATACAAATTAATAACAGTCACCGTTCGTTGTATGACCAGTTAGCTCGAAGTAAACTTGAATTCAGTCGTTTCTTGTTAACAAATTAATGCAAATGTGTTGTGTGGCGCGCAAGGAATGTAGTGACGTGTGGTTGTCGAGTAAACATAACATGTATTATAAACAAAAACATTAGCCACGTTTTTATAAACATTTTGTAATAAAAACAACAACATGAAAAAGTAGTCATTCATAATGATAAATATGTATATATGTATATACTACGATATGACGTCTAAGTATTTTAAGATGTTATCTTTTTAGTTCATAACAATATCATTACTGATATAAGAGCCAATTTGTGAAAGGTATAATATACAAATACTGTATATTTTCATTTATCATTATCATTATCATTTCAGCCATTATCCGTCCAATTCTGAACATAGATTTCCCCCATAGACTGCCATAAGGAACAGTCCTGAGTCACCTGCATTCACTGGCTTCCTGCAATGCAATTGAGATCATCACTTCATCTAGTGGGGAGTCGTCCTACACTATGTTTGCCCATACGGGGTCGTCACTCAAGAACCTTCCTTCCCCATTGGACGAAAGACGGTAACAGTATTTCTAGCAAACTTATAAAGTAAATTTTATATTGTAGTATTTACGTAAAATAAAATACACTTATAATTTGTGGGAATCCCATGGGCCTGAATTGTTTTATAATTTCATTTTTGACATTTTTTTACAACCCTTCTTGTGTTTAGGCTTCTAATATGAGGAGAAATCTATAGATACTACTGTAAAATATAATAAAAAGTGCGACAAAATATTGTTAAATAACAATAACAGATCAATATCTAATCATTGACTCGTTAAGAATAGGAACTTTGTTTATTTAGAAAAAAAAAACATAAAAGTGATAAAACATCAGTAAATCTAAATTACAACTGCGTAGTATTATTTTATCTGTGATAGTACCACGTTACTACACACACAGGCATTATCTGTTTCTTGCGTCACTAAGCTAAAGATGAATTGAAGCATGAATAAAATACATTCATGCACTCGGACGACCTTACAAGGCTATGTCATTCACGCCTTAGTTTCATTGCATTATGAATTATTATTAACTCAATTGGTAGGCAGTTCGTTTTCGTGATGGAAACCGTCGAATTTAGTAATAGACTGTTACCACAGGAACCCATTATCATTCCAATGCTAAGGAAATATTAGTCTACTATTAACATGTTGGCCAGACGGCTTGGTATGTGAGTTTTATCTTAATTTTGCCTCTGTTATACATTTTATTCTTTAAAATCCTCTCGTGCAACATTCTTTGGATGATATAAAGCTGTGAAATGTCAATAGCATGTTCTTTTTAAACTCTGGTTACCACACAGATAAATACATAACTTTGCAATCAAAATATTGTAATTATAAGCTATTTAATAGTATTCGGGTTTAATTTTAAAGAATTATGTAACAAATAAGCTTATCTCTGGCTCCGATAAAAATGTAGTTTCCTGCGGAAACTGTGATTCGAAAGTACTGAAATTCTAAGCGTTTTTACGACATACATCAACTTCGCTGACGCATGCTTTATGTTCATTTTACGAGTTCACCAAGCAAGAGTATTGGTAAATTTGCTGAGGACTAATTTCATTGTAGATAGTTGAAGTTAAATAAGTAGCAAGTATTCCAATATTGTGAAGTCGAAGAAAAAAATTGGTTGTTTTACTAATTAATTCCTGTAGATTACACCGCATAAATTAAGAGAGAAAAAATGTATCCCACTGTACTTATTAAGGATACTGCTTTTAACAACAATTATTAGTAATGGGGAGGTTAGTCGCTATTGCTATAAATATATCCTATCAGGTCGACCTCCACGCGGTTTCCCCTGTAAACAATCGTGACTAATTTATCGTTGAATTCGTCATGACTGACTGGCTAACTGACTTATCATCCTCGCCTATCTCCTCTCACTGGTACCCCGCAGTATATACCAATAGCGCAGGTAGGGTTAATAACCCTATTGCCATTTTCACCCATTTGAAAAACCCCTGCTTGCGCTATCAGTATACGTCGGCGGCCTGCCAGTGATTAATTTTAAAACTTCCGCGTTGTTTACACATATTTTAAATACACAATCGGGACTTAACGCGATGTAAAAGCCTTTACAGGTAAATAGTGCCTACATACCTGCTTCTTTATTGCCGACGTTTCGGCCAACATTTTGTAGGGTACAATCTTTTTTTTATGCAACTTAGAATGGCAAATAAGCTGACAGTCCACCTGATGGAAAGTGGTAACCGTCGCCTATAGACATGAGCAGTACCATGGACATAACAGAGTATACTGTTTAGTCCATGATACCCCGCATGCGTTGGGACTCATGTGTTATTCCTCTGTACCCTGTTAATTTACTGCCATATCCCACACTTCAAACCGAAACACAGCCATGCAGACACAACTGCTTCACGGTAGAAACACGAATGGAACAGAGGCGTCCAAGCAAACGACTTTTGTACAAAGTCATCCTCTGGTAAGTTTTCTGGTAATCTTTAATTATTTCTCAATCGCACGAACGAAATCACGAGCTTAGTAATCAATGTATTCCAAAGTTTATCAAGCACGTCATGCACTTTTATGTCTTCATTAAAAAGACAAGAAGACTTTGATAGCTACCTACGACATTTTTTTTTTTCTATATCCGCAACTCGAGGGAAGCAATGAGTCGTTTTTGCCTGACCACCCGGACGCTTCCTCCCTTTGTCTTTTTCAAAGAAATTTTGGCTTCCCCACATCTACGAGTGTGTCAGCCCTTTAATATTAATGTCAACTACGCGAAATATAAAAACAAGTATTTTTTTTTTCACTATAAATAAAAATACTATGTTTAATTGTTTAATCGGTATGGAGAAAAAAGGATTGTTAATTACTATTATTATTAGGTTACTATATATTTTATATATATTTTTCCACCTGTATCGCCATACCAGACTTGACTTTAGTTTTCTATACTTACTATTATTGTTACATTCAATAACGATGGTAAAACACAAATGCCCCCATCTGTCAACCGTATGTCATAATCCATACCAGCCAGTCAAATGTTCGAGCCGAGCCTCATTACAATGCTTACAATGGGCCGACATCTGTTGGCAACGATATTACAAATCGATTTTAACATTTTGAACATTATTCACACATTAACACTAAACGACTTTCCTGTCACGTATTACGTGTGTTATGTTTTTTTTTCCTTAAATAATTATTAAAAAAAATATTGCAGACACTTTCTAAATTTAAAATATATTTTTTCTAAGTTTAAATTATAGAATTTCTTCTTGGCCAGGTCTATATAAAATTATTTACAAATCTACCAGTTCTTAAATAAATAAAAGAATTTCGGTAGCTACGATGAATCAAAAGTTTCAATAACCTCTCTTTTGACATTAGAAATCAAAAACACCAGATAAATGTAATTATTAATAACACAATTACGTAATAATAATAGTACATACGTACGATATTCTTTGCTTGTCTAGCATTTGGTTAAAAATTGTTTTCTTTTCTCCTCTTCTATTTAAAAGCGTGTACTCTACATTACATTAATATATATAATTGCATTTGAATGTCATTGTTAGTACAATAAACTTCATAAGCAGTACATGAAAAATATAAATAAATTAAGTATAAAAACAAAAATTACAAGCAATACGAGTATTTAACACAAACAACATAATATATGGGTATTTCTCTGTAAACTCGTACAGGTCCTATACAAATGCTGTCCTGACAATTATTTTTGCCATTTGCCAAAAAACCGTGTCGTATTTGGAAGAAAATTAACTATTATTTTAGTTAGATAAGGAGGCCCACTGAATTTATACGTATTTTCCGAGTTATTAAATATTTTTCAAAAAATCATGACAGGGGACTGTATGAGGTACCAGGGGACTGTTACAGGGCCATCGTTCAAGAAATGCCCTCGTTCGATGCCACATGGAAGAGTATTGAAAATTGGTCGTAGATGTGTCCAAAGAGCAGCAGATGAATGGGCTATGTTCTCGGAGACTGTGCAAAAAGAAAGAATGGAATTTCGTAGGTAAACCACTAAGGTATGCAGGCTCAATTGTGCTCGAGATCTATCGAAATGAAAGTTCTGTATTTTTTTTACGTATTTAGTGCTATAATTCTCGCTAAAATCTACGTGGATCAGAACTTCATCATCTTGTAGATTTGACTTTAAATTATTCATTGTTTTATATTGGTAAACAATATTTCTCTGGTGATCAAAAATTTGTGTAAATCTGTCTGTAAATGTGTTATGAGCTGTCTTGAACATCCAAATGTTTTTTTTTTTCAAATATTTAGTCACCAGTCGGTTCCATTTAGTCTTAAAATCTTGAATTTCAGAAATCCACATTTTATATCCTTTCTGTCATCAATTTGTTTATATTTCGGGTTTTTATCAATGCGAGTATGACATGATCTCGCCAAACAATTAACATTATATCGGTCGCAACATAGATCTTTCACCAACTTTTGGTGATTGTTGTAAGTCAATATGTTATTAGTATGAAGTGCGCTGAGCTTCATGTCTATGTTACTATGAACAATGCAAAGACATGTATCGTGGTTTTAAGCGTTTGGCTTCACAACCTAAAATGGACGGAGTCGGCAAAATTTTTGGTAGCTAATTTTTATGTGCCCAGTAATAAACTTTTTATAAAGATTAAAAACTGTATCAAGAAGATACCTCTTCTGTTTCTTCATAGTATTTCTAGTTATAAAGTTGTAAGTTGTACTTCACAAGTTTTTTTTTCTAAACGTGCGATTCATTTATTTATTTCTCTGTTAAACTTCTTTGTTGTATTAAGACTTCTTTTCTTCTTTGCTGTAGACTAGTACTGGAAACTGCTGGGCTTGGAGCTGGAGATATTTGAACTGGAACTAGAGTGAAGGGTCTTGTAGATAAAGTATCTGCTTCTGGATCTGATAACGGTGTATTTTCTCGTACAAACTTATTAGTGACACTTTTCAGTCTTAGTTTTTTGGCTCGGTATACAATACAATATTCATTCCACTTCTTTAAGGCAGCTCTGTACTCACGAGATAACCATTACTAATTTTCACAAACCTTTTTCTTTCTTCTTTTGGTACTTCAACTTCTCCTTTTCTCTTATTTGTTATCTCTTTTCAAATTATTTTTTCTTCTTTTGTATCGTAGTCGCTCTGCTTCTCTCTTTTTTTATAGTAGTTTCCCTCGGGATTTTTTTTTTCTTTTTAGGAACAATATCATGTATGTTTGATCGACCTGTATAACTTAATATAAGTTTATAAAGAAAAATAATGCAAAGCAATGATACTTAGCGGATAAATTTACACCAATAATATATAAAAACAATAACCAATATGCAAAATACACAGTCCCCTGTTGTTTAAAACAGTCCCCTGCTGCATTTTCAGGCTGGGGACTGTTGCCAGGGGACTGTGTATTTAGGTCAGATTTCACAATATTTACAAAACTGATGTAAAATTGTTTTTTAAGAACCTGCCTATCAATTTAGACATAAATAATAAAACAATAAACTATATAGCGATTATTAAAGTAATTAACATATAAATAATATTACTTACCAGAGGACTGTGTGTGGTAGCGGACCAGACGCGTATTTACCTTACAAATGAAGTTCTGACGCTAAACAAAATGGTGTCTCGTTGCCACTTTCGGCAAGGTTGCCAATTTAACAATAATTGCGTTTCGTTTCTCTCTAAAAAAGGCAGGCAGACTTTTGGCAGGGGACTGTATAGAAATTCTAGGGACAAAGTTTACAAGTGTTTACTAATATAATAGAATTCGTAATGAGACCTTGTTTTACGAAAATAATATTAATTTTATATTTTATCTTATTATATTAACTGCCAAATGTATGTAGTTTCAATAACTTCTTCATAAATCTCGTTTCTAGGCAGGAATATAGTGATGGGGACAGCTAGGGGACTGTATTTTTAGAGTTTCAATCACTTCTAGAAAAAAAATTAAAATAGTTATGGTTCTAAAAACAATGGGCCCGTAAATTTTTGGGGTTAAAGTTTCATTAGAAATGATTTTTATGAAAGTAATTATATTACTTTTTGAAAAAAAACAGTCGGGACAGCCGATTACGAGTTTACAGAGAATCACCCATATATTTAAATTTACGACAGTTAGAATTCGTCAATTAAGTACGTACACCTTCTCTAGCAATAATGATTACAATTTTCTTCCAAAGATAAAGTCATTTGACGACTTATATTTCTCAGATAACCTATTAAATTATTATCCAGCTTATTATCTACGTATCATCGAATAATAAATAACAAATGATAACGGAAATACAAAAAAAAAAAAACAAAAATGGACATAATTTTATAGATTTTAAATTAGTTTTAACGATTTCGAATACATAATATTCAAATTCATTTTCCACACTTAATGCGATGCGATTAATTAAATTTAAATAAATTTGTTAAAGAAAAAAAAAACACGAAATTCTAAAATAAACAATTTTTATATATGTATATCTAGCTTCCTTGATCAGTAGCAGCAATAAAATAATATTTTATCTAACATTATCTTATCTTAGGATATCCTCATGATTATTTGTCATCAATAGTCAGTGTTATAACAAAAATAACGATAGTTAACGACTTAAAATAATTTTATCGTCATGATGACGAAAATGATAATGTTGATAAAGGCCAAAATTCGAATCATCGATTACCAAAAGGAGATTTTGTACATAAGACATTTGCTTGGGCACCTTGAATTAATAGGGTACAGAGGAATAACCTTAGGAATGGCAACGCATGGGGGTTATCATGGGCAAGACAGTATACTCTGTTATGTCCATGGTACTGCTCATGTCTATAGGCGACGGTTACCACTATCCATCAGGTGGACCATCAGCTTGTTTGCCATTTTAAGTTGCATTAAAAATTGAAATTTAATTATGTCCATATACTTTGGTCCTATTTAAATCCTTAGATAAAGTTTTGATCTACCTAAAACTGCATTTTGCACCATTTTAAACAATTTATTTAATCACGAGTTTACGAGTATAAACTCGATATAGTATTTGACTTGAAATTAAACTATATATTTTTATAAAATACATTTTTTTTTTATACAAGTTAGAATGGTAAACAAGCTGACGGCCCACCTGATGGAAAGTGATAACTGTCGCCTATAAACATGAGCAGTACCACCAACAGAGTATACTGTTTCGCACATGATAGTCTCCATGCGTTGCCATTCCAGAGGACTCAGGTGTTATTCCTCTGTACCTAATAAATTCACGCCATATCCCACCCTTCAAACCAAAACACAACCATGCAAACACAGCTGCTTCACGGTTGAAACACGAATGGGACAGAGGTACCCAAGCTATCGACTTTTCTACAAAGTCTCCCTCTGGTATATAATAAATCAAGGCAGTATATGTCTAAGCCATGCTAATATTTAAAAAAAAGAATATGCACAAAAATGAAAATGTAGTTTAGTAGCACAGAGTACTTATCCCACAATATTTGAAAAAACAATGATTTTTATGGTACTTGATCGTGAAGAAAGTTCGTAGAATTGTTGGTAATACTGTCTTATTTTTTATAATTTTGTAAATAGAGTCATCTCTGCCAAACTACGAGCACGTTCAATTGTAGTAAGTACTTCATTATATTGCTGTAATAAAGTATTGTTTGCCTCAAAACCAACTGAGCGGAATCGATCAAATAAAACAGTGAATGGAATTTTTTTGCGCCAATTCCGTTTTGTCGGCTGTTGTTGTGAGTTGTTTTACGACTGGTTACTGTAACAATATTTTGAACTATTCACGTGCAACGGAACACGTGTACGCAACGATCGCTACTATTTGCTTTTTATTTCACGAGTCACGATAAGACGAGGTTACACATATTAAATCCTATATTCAGGTGTAGTTCAAGTTGTATAAAAAAAGTCTCAAATATCACATAGCGATTTTGAAGAAAATTTACCACACTTTTAGAAGTTACTGGCGAGTAACATGCGATGTATTTTATTTTCAAATAGAAATCTTCTAAGGATTTACTCGTACGAAGCCGGGGCGGGTCTCTAGTTTATTATAAAACCTGAATTTTGTCTTTAATGTACACTACATCATAAGGAGTACCCAAAATTTTGATCCGACAGTTTTTGATGTCTCTTGATCCATCCTGTAATCAGTTCGTGCTTTTAAAAACAGTGAATTTACAGGGTACAGAGAAATAACACCTGAGTACTCAGGAATGGCAACGCATGGGGGGTATCATGGGCGAAACAGTATACTCTATTATATCCAGCAGGTGGGCCGTCAGCTTGTTTTTCATTCTGTGTTGTTGCATAAAAAAAAAAAACATTTCTTAAAGACGTTTGGATATTTATTACTCGATTATACATTTTTTATTTAATTACTATGCAAATACAAAAAAATATATATAAAAATAAAATAACTTAAACAGCTATTCACTCAAATCTGTTCAATTGGATAAGATTTACTATACAAAGACACGGATTACTAGTTAGTTATACTACTATTATTATGAACATTAGCCTTGTGGTCTCGGCTTAGAATAGGCCACCCCTTCTTTTCTCGTGGATATCGTAAGAGATGGCTAAGGGAACTTAATCGTCGAGGGATAGACAGTAGCGTCCCTCTTAAAACATTACCAAAGCCTAACTGCAGTTGGCAACCCGCTTGCCAAATGTGGCAACTACTGGCTTAACCCCTCAAGGAGAAGGTCTATGTTCATCAGTGGACAGTGAACGGATACATCCTCATCATCATTATATATAATGAAATTTTGTAAAAATGCTTCAAAATATTTGTAAACATAAACATAAGTTTTACAAATTTAGATATAGGGTGTCTTGATTTAGATTTTTATGATATTATTTTTAAATTCCTTTTTTAGTTTTCTATGATAAAGTGATATTATGAAAAAAACAACCTGATTCACATATCTATTCTTTTTTTTCTATCATACATAATGGACATACTATGAGAGTCGTTTGGACTTTTTTGTCTATACATAGAACGTTGACAACTCGTTGGAAAAGCCCACTATTAAATATGTTATAAACAAGACGCCATTTTTTATCAAGGTAGTGACTGTTTCATTTACATCCTGAACGAAAATATAACTATTAAATATTTGGTGTTTCTTTTTTTCTTACTTGTCGTATTTCTTAAATATTATTCACAGCTGTTGTTGTTGTAACAACCGTTAAATGCCCACTGGTGAATATAGCTTCAACAATATGGAAGGGTTTGTCAGTAGTTGCCACGTTTAGCAGGCGGGTTCGCAACTGCAGTTTGACGTTTGGTGATTTTTTAAGAGACACTCTGCTGCCCATTCCGTCCGTCATAAACACCCTCAGTCACCTCTTACGACACACACAGGAAAGGTGGGGGTGGCCTATTCTATGCCGGGACCAAAAAACACTTATACATATTGCCTTGTTAATAACTATATGCCAAAAATTCAATAAAATTTCTTAATAATGGACATTGGAATCGAATTCATTATGTTATTATACACTTGAAATGCACCAAATTAGATAAAACACATTATTATCACCATATCTAAACAGATATCCGGTAAGAAGACTCCGATCGTGACAGCGGACTTTGGTCTATACATTGTCTGGGGAAAAGAATTACACTGTATGCCCAGATGTTACAGATAAATGAAACATGACACATTGATAAGTAGATAAATCAAACCATTATCTGTGACTTCATCTGATTGGGTTATATGTTTTGAATATGTATTTAAGTAACCGATACAACTAATGCTTTTTTTTTTATAATCTACGCAAAATTTCATTCATTCATTAAATGTTGTAATGACGTGCCGTATTACTGATCTGTACCATAGTTTTTTTTATAGCACAAAGTTGACAACCAAGAATACAGCCCGTCTGATGGTAAACGGTCATTATAACCTATAGACGCCTGAAACTCTGCGGTGCCACGTGCGCGTTTCCGACCCTGAAGAAACTTTAATATACTCTTTTTGAAAAAACCCATACTGTACCATATAAAAAAATTTAAGTATATCTAGTTTAGTTTGAAACCAGACTGATTGTAAAATAACAAAGATATCTCTCTTAATAATTGCTTTAGATTTTAAAACCATAGTAGGATCTTTAAAGACCGTCATCATGAATGAAAATCAAAATAAAATAGAGAAATATCTTCATGCAAAGTGCTTGAAAATGAAGATGTATGCAGAGAAAGGAAAGAAAGGGAGTATTCGTGCGTGCGTGTGTATGTATCCGTGCGTACGTGGGTGCGTGAGTGTGTCTGTGTGCATGTTGACATTCATAATGACGTAAATTTCTAATAATTTCATAATCATTGTATAATCGCTCTTTATCAATATTTATTTGGCAATTTAATACGTTAATTTCAGTAGATACGTATATAATTGGTGTATTCGTCACCGTCTGTCGCGAAGCAGGCTGTTGTTTTGGTTTGAAGAGTGATAAACGATAGACAATGTAATTTCTGATGCAATAGGCATAAGTATAGTACCTTAATCTTTATAAAAGCCTATGGGATTATCTTATTAGTTAGGTACTTATGGGTATAATGTCTCTGCTAAATATAGCAAGTATATTCAATATTGTTTATACTGTTGTTGATAAGAAAAAGAACAAAGATCAGTGACGTGTTACAAAAAATAAGAAAACTAAAATAAAATTGGACTGGATATATAATGAGAACCAACAAAGAAAAATGGACGAAGGATGTAATAGAATGGTATCCTAGAAATGGGAAAAGACAACGAGGAGGGCAAATCAAAAGATGGGAGGACGATTTACCTAAAGGTTGGAGAAAGTCAGCTAGGGATAGAGGAAAGTGGAAGCAATTGGGGGAGGCCTATGTCGACAGACAACCTGACCAACATAATGGTTGCTAGTAAGCTAGCTTAGTAATAAGTAGTATGTAAGTTAAAGTAAAATTGTGGTCAGAGAATAAAGGCTTTATTATTATTATTATTATTATATTATACTGTTGTTGATATCGGGGTGAATAGAAAAAGTCTGGATTCGAAGGCTTTTTTTCTATATCTACTAGTTTATTCTAACTATTCATGGTACAAATAATAATAATAATCTTTATTATTATATACCACAATGGCTTAATTTGTTAGCAACATTATTTATAGCACTGTAACCGGTTGTTTTAAAATTAGGACTATACATGCTATAATAACAATGCAGATAAAGGAAGCACTAGGCGTCATGTCATATAGGGAGATAAAGGATATGGCCTGGTATAGAGCTGGCTGGAGGAAGATGCATGAATTAGTTGCACCGACAAGAGGAAACTCTTAAATGAAAAGAGAGACATGCTATTTGATATGAGAAGAAAATGGGTTCTATTTTAACCCAATCAGTTAATATAGTCAACGAGAAAAGACTTATATATTATAAATACTCTGCTCATCTATTTACACGCCCCTTCCTTCTCCGTGGGTGTCGTAAGAGGCGACTAAGGGTATTTAATGATCGAGGGATGGACAGCAGCGTCCCTTTTAAAATATCACTGAAATCTAACTGCTGTTGTGTTTGCATGGCTATGTTTCAGTTTAAAGGGTGGGATATGACGTGAATTTACAGGGTACAGAGGAATAACACCTGAGTCCTCAGGAATGGCAACGCATGGGGGGTATCATGGGCGAAACAGTTTACTCTGTTATGTCCATGGTACTGCTCATGTCTATAGGCGACGGTTACCACTTTCCATCAGGTGGGCCGTCAGCTTGTTTGCCATTCTAAGTCGAATAAAAAAAAACCTTCAAACGTAGCAACTATTGGTAAAACACCCCAATAAGTGGAAGCCTTTGTACAGCAGTGGACAGTTAACGTGTGATTTAATAATATACATAGCCAAAACCACGTGTCAATCACGAAAACAATGCGACTAATATCTTAATCCTGATTGACCTAATTGATATGTGTTACAAATTGGCGATACATCCGTTACTGACGCAATTTAGAATAAAAAAAAAACACTAAAGCTTATCTATTACATCGCTATCGCGCTAGCCAACGATAGTTTGTTTTAAACATATAAGATAGGATAGTATATACAAACTGCTGGAAAGTGGTAACCGTCCTCTATAGACATGAACAGTACTGTGGACACTAGGGGAAAGGATTACTAATAATGGGGTCTAACAGAACCATTATTGGGGGGAAAGGGATTGTTAGCAACAGGGATTGGCAACGATATTACTAGTAATATACCCTATCAGGTCGACCTCCTCCCTGGAAACCATCGTGATTGATTCAATGTTGAATTTGTCACGATGGGCTAACTGACCTGCTTCATCCCCACCTATCATCCCTCACTAGTGCCCCGCTAGTGTATACCGAGAGCGCAGGCGGGGTTACTATTCCATTATCATTTATTAAAAAAAAACAGCTCCATTACTAGCAATATACTTTATTAAGACTTCGATAGGGTTCCTCCTAGAAACCCTATTGATTAAACTCTTAATTAATCCTTATGAAATTCATTATTATGAGCTAACTAACCTGCTTTCATCCTCACCTATCATTATTTCTTGCTAGTGCCTCGCCAGTTATACCGATAGCACAGGCGGAGTTACCGTTTCATTTTCACCCATTACAACCCAAATACTGTTATGACATGATATTTCTCCTGCGTCACTTTACTAACGCAAATATTATTTCCTGTGTACCCAATAATTTCATTACCTTACCGCCCTTTTAAACCGGAACATATGAGCACTGAGAATAGCTGCTTGGCAACAAAAAGATAAATCACCCTACCATTAAATGTCCCATAGAAAAATTAACAATAGAACCTGGACCGTACTTAGTGCCATAAACTTAAAAAATTCCTTGGCCATTTAAATAAAAAAAAAATGTAAAGCTCCGTACTTACTATGTTGTACAGAAGTCACTCATTTGTATTATTATCTCAATACAATGTCAAACATTCGACGTAGAGATACACACATCTGGTGGCAACCATCTGGTCCCCAAACGGGGTACTGACGTCACAGGCTTGACATATGGCTGCAACGGATAGGTCTTTTGCCGATTGTTTGTTTTTTTTTTATACAACGTTTTTAGTGCCTATTGCAATTGTAATTGCTTAATCTGTCGAAATTATTACTTTCTTTTCAGCTTTTTTATTAAACGCGTTATTATCAAAATATTACATTATCTGTGCCAAAGGAAAAAAACATATTTACAATGTCTATGCCAGACGGCAGGTTAAAGATACAATACCCATAATGTGTAGATTAGGAATTCGTTTAAAATTACACAAAATGTTCCCCAGATTTTTTTAAAAGGATTGTTATTAATGGGGACTAGCGGTTTCATTGCTAACAACATACGTACAAACAATAGCTAGCAGTATACAACAATACAGGGGGAACCACGAGAAGTCAAATCAACTCCTCGTGGTTCCCCATGAAAACCATTGTAATTTATTCTTAATACAAATATTATTCGTTATGATGGGCTAACTGGCCTGCTTTCATCCTCACCTATCATCCCTCACTCGTGCCCGATAGCGCAAGCAGAGTGGAATGATATTCCATTATCATTCATTATGAAAAATGAAATGTCGTAAGAAATAATTAGTAACAATACACCAATTTAAAAAAAGAAGAATCAGAAATGATAGAAGTACAATAAAACGCTTGGTCCACTTGGTAATAATAGACTTTATATCCTTCTAATCCACGACGTGGACTTTTTTTATATTCCTTCTTTTTTATAATTTACAATTTTTATCCTTCTGTTATTCTCTTACTACTTGTATTATTTTTCTATTGCTGTGATTGATTAACGGAATATATTTTTATAATTTACTACTTCTTATTTTTTCTTGGTATCAACTCTCACAAATAATAGTTTCTTTTATAGGTATAGAACTAAAGATTAAATTTAATAGGTTGTTATAATGAAAAAGATGAAGGTAAATAGATAATTATTTATATAAAATAATTGTGTAATGTATTTAATAAACAGCGTCACGCCTTCAAATTGCTGTTAATGCTAAATTCTAAATTACCAAACAGCAAAGCGTCAATTTAATTCTTCAACAAATTTTCCAGAGATCGTTATCAAACAGACCCAATTAGTTGAAACGAGGGACGACGGTTGGGTTAAAAGTCCTTCAACCATGTTAGATTCCAAGGTGCTCAATGTAATGCAAGCTAATCAATATATCTCCATTTATAACACTTCATCAGCACGTAACTTTGGTAAGACGTTTGTATGGATGCCTTTGCTCATTGTAACTCGAGATGTACATGGCATTGGCTAGCGTTAAACAAGTAATAATTCTGAAATTGCAAGCATTTATGAACGGCGGTAGATATTTCTTATTAAACAAATCATATTCATGCTAATGATATCTCTTTGTATGTCTTTGAACTGTAGTAGTCGTTTTCTATTAAGCAAATCATAGACATGCAAAGTAGGGATGGGTAATATATATATATATATATATATATATATATATATATATATATATATATATATATATATATATATATATTAATTACAATATTTATATACTGGTATAATAACGAATATATTTTAAATACACAATCGGGACTTAAGTCGACGTAAAAACCTTTACAGGTAAATACATACATGCTTCTTTATTACCGACGTTTAGTTAAGTCCCGATTGTTTATTTAAAAAATATGTGTTTCAAGTTTAAAATTAACTAATAACGAATGTCTTAAAAGTCTGTTATCCAAATTTATTGTTTTAAACTTTTAATATATTCGAAAATAGATATCCAATCGATATGGGCGATATCGAAACGGGTGATGACCTTTTTTCCACCATCAATGTCCAGAGAAACCCAATATATAGATATTGGATCGGTATCCATATTACCCACGCATAATGCATATTATTGTTCTTTTTTTAAAAGCGAATCGAAATGCTTTCTTCATTGAACAAAATGCCTCGCTTTTGTCGTCAACTGGGTGCCCATTTGTTTGCACCAAATATTATTCTTTTGTTTTTATAATAAAGGTAGTTTAACCACGCATGTTTATTTAAGATTTGCCCAATAGCGCAATAAATAATCCGAAATCGTTTAAACTAATTGGGTTCAATTTCAATATGAGATACGGAGATTAACACCAGTGACGTATTGCAGCAAAAAGCCCCCATACGGCACCCAGCCCATTCAAATCTGACGACCCATACTGTGACATGTGAACAAACAAACAAATCTCATAAATGTATCCAAATATTCGTAATAATCTTTACGGTTTGGAGATAAAGCTCATTTTTAAATAGCTGCGTGTTAGCACTGGCAATGTTGTTAAGTTATTCACTTGTCTGCAAGGGAGACCCTTGTAACATGTGTGGGGTTACAGTTGGTTTTTTGTGACCCCTTTTGTTTTGGAGTTGGAAAATTATTGTAATTATTATTGATGGAATTTTGAAATAAACTTTTGTGTTCGTAACGGACATTATACTTTGTAATTTATGGGGTTTTTTTTTTGTAAAGAAGAAAAGAATGGCAAACAATCTGATGACCTAACTGATGGAAAGTAATCATGTTTAAATATCCAAAAGAATAGTAGTATAGAAGTACGCTATAAAACTCACAATTACTGGTATAGATGTCACAGTATATTTTGTAACTTCTATTATGAAAGTCATATAATACTTTTATAATAGTTAGAGAATACTTAGAGACATAAGGATCTCCTTTCCACGAACAGTCATCTATTTGCACTGAAAATTGAGTGCTTTCAACCAAATTGTGCGCTCTTTTCTGAATGGCATTTTGTAATCAAACGATGCCCGCATATTCTTATTTATTTATTTTACTCTTTATTGCACCAAGTAAAAAATAATAAAATTGAAAATACATATAATAAAGAACAAAATGTAAATTCTTACAAATGTTATGAACTATATCTCTAATTTGATCTAGACAGGGAGTTACATACTTCGAGTAAATATTTTATCAGCTCTACTCATATTTTATCTGACAAGAACTTATTTTCTTTTAATTTTAATTAAGGACACTGTTAAGTATACGACATGTAATGGCAATAAATAAATGAATAAATGAATAAAGTATAAGTGTAACTTTTGCTTGGGAATGTAAATATAGGATTCTATGCTTATACTATATTATATTATATTAATAGAGCGTCAAGCCTCAAAAACTTTTTATTTTTATCAATACTCTCGTTTTTTTTATTAATATTGAATATACTTACGCATATAATGAATCTTAACGTATTATTTAATAAACAAAATAAATTTCGCATAAAAAAGATGCAGAAATTATATAAACAAAATAAATATAGAAGTTATAAAGGAATCGCTCATAACAATTTATCACGCAAAATTCTATGAAAAAATTAAATCGTTTTTCTCGAAGCATTTGTATGAAAACACTCTATATAGGTAATCAAAGACTATACTATTTCTGGAAAAACATTACACTATGCTAGCATAGTATTGTTTTCTACTACTTGCCTATGCTACTAGTGGTAATTTTAAATCGCAAAGACTTAAATTCTCACTAATCAGAATCAGCTAAGTACTTAAATACCTATCACGGACTATAATGAAAAGCTAAATATTGATTGGCGCATCTATTATTATTGATAATCTTAATCGATAAATTTAATACATAAATCGGAAATAGTATGTTACGAAATGATATGGAACTTTTTTCTTATATTATTCAATATTAAATATTAGGAGGAAAAGGGATTGTTAGTAATGGAGACTGAGAATCCTATTGCTAGCAATATACCCAACCAGGTCGACCTCCTCGCGGTTCTCCCTGAAAACTATCATGGTCAATTTCTGATGAATTCATCATGATGGGCTAACTGGCCTGTTTTCATTCTCATCTATCACCCTTCACTGGTGCTCCGCCAGCGTATCCCGTTAGTGCAAGCGGGGTTACCATACCATTTTCACCCATCAAAAAAAAAAAAATTAATATAACCTTTTTTTAGACTTTGAATAGATACTAAAAATTGAGTAAAATCGTCAAACTAAATATTGGAATGATATAAAAACTTTTTCTTATACTATTCAATATAAAGTATTTATAAAAAAAATTGAAAAATTTTCGTTACGTTTTTGCTTCAGGACAACGACTGTTAAACAAGATATCTTCGGCATTGGTGAAAATTTAATAGTTATTATTAATTATATAATTACAATATAAAAATAGTGATAAATAATTATTGTAACTGAGTAGTTTTTGTAGTTCTGGGATAATCGCATTTTACTTTTCTTTAACATAATTTTTGCTGTCGATATTTCTCTACTATTGCCGACGGTATAACGTAATTCAAAATAAATATATAAAATGAACAAGTTACCTTTTTAATAAATTTTTAAAAACTTTTAAATAAAATCCTTTATATTTAAAATTATATTTAAAACATAATTTATAAAAAAGAGCACCTACCTTTGACTTCAGGTTGAGTATCGGAAGCGGAAATGAAAGATGCCATCTTCGCAATCCTTATCGACACTTCAAAATCCAAAATTCCAACAACAATCTTATGCGAACCAATTATTGAACACTAGTGGCGATTATTGGCACGATATAAGACACAGTTTTTGTTATAAATATACTTTTTTTTCCATTTAAAACTTGATTGTCATTGTATCGCGTTACGATCGGAGTATTGCATGCATCGCGCGAACACTCGCACGCACATGACTTCACTGCGGCCCCTTCCGTTCAACTGACGAAACGAGCAGTATTATGAGGTTAGGTTTGGCTTGTAGTTCAGCCAGGGTAAAAAAGCACGGCGCCAGCCCAGTCTCGCCCTTAGAGATGCGACTCTCATGATATGATTGGAATTTTATCGTGGATATTGTTTTGTTTTTTGCTATTCTGAAGGATAAATTTGCAATTTTAACGTAGATAGAGATTTATTAATTAGGCTTCAGTATGCGCAAGTGATTAAAAAACCAACGCCAGTTATAGTCTACATAGGATTCCGACTATCCCATTAAGATCGATTTTGAAAGCTAAAGCTAAAGTTTTGATAGTTCTAAACTATTATTTTGTGCATTGCCGAGAAATAAATTTAAATTTGTTCTGTATCAAATCTAAACAACCTTACCTCCTTATTCATAAAAACCTAAAACCTTCTACAAATCTTCTTTAGCTATTACACTGTTTTAACACTCTCTTTCAAATTATCAATTTAACGCAAAAGAAAGAGGCAAAACAGTTCAATAGTGAAATGAATTTATGAGAGGTTTGACATTTTTAATATTAAGGGGGGGGGGGGGGGTTGATTAGTCCTTAAAACAATGATTTAGCTGTAATCTCAGAGTCGACTTTATTGTGAACAAATCGTCATAAGTACCTGATAACGATTTTAGCAAATCATTTTTACCCAAATTGAAACTTTACCTAGTAAGATAGTAAAGTTACCTTTTTGTGAAATTTCTTGTCAGTTTATGTATATTATCATATGATTATTCATCACCATCTACCTTATCCCAATTACTCTTTGGAATAAGAGTAATATGTTTTTCCGTTCCATTCTTCTCTATTCGCAGCCATTATCATACGATTATTATCGGCAATTATATATTTATTTTATGTAATTTTAGAATGGCAAACAAGCTGACGGCCCACCTGACGGAAAGTGGTGACCGTCGTCTATAGACCTGAACAATACCATAGACATAACAGAGTATAATGTGTTGCCTAAGATTAATGTAAATAAATACGATATTACGTTTATGATCGTTAGAAACAGTTGCAACTATTAATTTAGCAGCAGACGGATATAATCCGCACGGATTATTATATTTCGTTGTGAAGACTAAGATGGACAGTAATTGATACAGAAAGCATATTGTTGTGTCAATAATTTACTTGGCCACCATAATTCTCAAGAGGAACGACTTTAATAAACAACATATTGCTCTATGTCCTATTTTTACTACTTTCCAAAAAGTGAATTCATCATCGCTTGAAATCAATTCCAATTTATTCATTAATAAAACGAATTAATCCATTAATAAAACCAATAATACAATTCTTCATATCACTGATAACGATATCAGCTGTGTAGGTGCAAACTGAAAATCAGCGCTGAACGAACATCAGTCCAACAAAAGCTGAGATTGTACCTATTGCCAGGCGCATACGAATACTGCACAATATATTGATTAATTCATATATGTACATTATTTCTGTGAAGAATGGTAATAAATTTAATTATTATTATTATTATCGTCCACAACTGAGCATAGGCCTCCCCCTATTGGGACGATTTGCCAGGATTTGGTAGGCGGATTGGCAATCGCAGTTAGATTTTGGTGATGTTTTTTGTGATGTTCCTTGCTGCTGCCCATTCCTTGATTATTAAGTTCCTTTAGTTGCGTCTTACGACACCCATGAGAAGGAAAGGAATGGCCCATTCTATGCCTGAACCACACGGCAATCTTCATATCATTAATACCTGATAGTGATCAAAATTTTCATTGAGTTTTAATATTATTATTATCCCATTTCGTCATAAATTGTTTTGTTGACATATCTTCCATGATTTGATTTAAAAAAATGCTTTTCCGCATGATTTGAATCTAGTTCAATAGAATTTGAATATATTTCTTTTTAAATCTAAATAATGCAGTGACACAATCGAGTATCGATATGTCACAACACTGGCGCGCCAGCCGGTCGCATTCTCTGGCCGTCGGCGGCGACTTGTCGTGAGGATCGCCACAACACCGCGCTATACGCCACTGTATCTCGACATTTGTTCCAACTTACAGGCTATTTCCAAATGCACATGTGCGCATCCGTGACTCACGCACGCATACGCATTACACGTTAATTTACGTACACTTTATTCGCACCGAGTAACACAACTGCATTTATAAAGACGTCTAAATTAGAATTGAATAATTGACGTAAATTCACTCTATAAGCTATTATACTGTATAATAGACAACTAGTGCATCTATGGTAGGTATATGACCTTATGTTGCTCTAATTTTATCTAAAAATCTCTTAGACAAAATGTCATATACCTGTCCACATTTATTTACTCTTTATTACACCATTTTAAGAATAATATAAAATATGTATATGTATATATATTACACTTATGAAGTACAAAAGGCGGTCTTATCGGTAAAGCAATCTCTTCCAGACAACTTTTGGATAGAGGAAAAAAGAAAAACACGGTAGCTATTTGGCGCAAGAAATATCTAATAAATAATAAAATTTTACATACATTTAAGTACTTATAATAGTATAAACTGTATTAATAAATATATAATAAATATTTTAATACACGCATTCTAATATAAAAAAGCTTCCTGTCCTAATTATTGTGTCAAAATTAATGAAAATGCACAATTTTGTAACATAGGCAAATAACAAAAAAGATGTCTAGATAAATCAATTTATTTATTTATTCATTTATTTATTCATTTATTTATTGCCATTACATGTTGTAACAAAATTGGTCTTAATTTACTAAAAGTATAGAATCAAACATGAACCCTGAAAGGGCACAGCAACCACATTAATAAATCTTATATAAACTACATAATTAAATTTTTACATTATATATATGTATCGTCGATTAGTATAAAAAATAAAAAAAAAAAATAAAAAATCATCATTAAATTAAAACAAACAGGCACAAACACAACTAACTTTTTTCCTTGAAAAAACATATTGTATATTATATATAATTTTTTATTTCTCCTAATATATTTTTTTGCCATTTCTGTCAGTATAAATTCAGTATATTTATACTGACAGAAATGGCAGAATTATGGGTAAAAGCTAAGGAATCATTATCTCTAATCTAAACCATTCATTTTTTCTTTGCGACATTTAAATTTTATTTAAAACTTAATCATATAAATTATTCTACATATGACCTCATGATCTATATTGGTATACAACATATGGTAACAATTATGGTTAATTGTTAAATAATAGCCACGATAAGTAGACGTTAATCAGAAAGTAGGCGTAGTACTTCCTTTATTTTAAAATATCATTGTCTGCTACTTTAGGCAATGCAGTTTGAGCTTTTTCTCTGTTTCAGGTTTTTCTCAGCTCTTTGGTGACGATGGCGCGGCATCCTCTTTATCATTTCTTAACGCGTCCAGATTTGGCGATGCCGATATAAAATCCTGTTCGGTCGACTTTTTGCGCACACGTTTCCACAGTTTCGGGGAACGAGTCGCAAAACAACCAATTTTTGCCTCCAGCCGTTTATACAGGTTTTGTCGTGATTTTTATGCTCGCCAACAGCGGTTACTGCATTAATTCAAGTCATAACAGAATCGAAAATTGTACAAATATTTTGGTGGCATCCTTTAATCGTCCAACTTGAGTGCCTTGAGTTCCATTACGCTTTTAATTATTATTATATATGCCACTGCAGTATGAGATCTGGTGAGTTACCTTTGAAATGCATAGTGCAGTTTCAGAGGAGCTTCCTTCCGCGAATAATCAGGTTGTGCAATGATCTTCCTGCCGAGGCTTTGCCTAGAGACTACAGCATGGGATTCTTCACACAGAGCGTATTAAGGTTTCTTAAGAGTCGGCAACGCGCGCATGACACTCCTGGTGTAACAGGCGTCCATAGGCTACGATAACCACGTCTACCATCATACGGGCCGTATGCTTGAGTACCATCATAGTATTATAAAAAAATTCAATAAATTAATATTGAAATTGAGACTTTAGGTACTCTAATTGCAGTAATAGCGACATAATGATTCTATATTGTTCTGATAGATGCATATTAATATAACTTGTCAATGCAAACTATTGTAAACCGTTCCCAAACACAACTTAATTCCTTACTGATGTTTTATGAGTGCAGTTTAAAATTGTCATTGGCATTAAATTGGACTGATACTGATATTAGATTGAAGAGTAGACCCACTGGTTTTTCTAAAGAGGCCACCAAATTGTCAGTTCCAAAACGTGGGACTGAATATTTGAACAATAATTTGAGTAGCGGTCTCAGGATTGAGGTGTGAAAGGATAATTCCTGAATAAACAAAATGACTGTAAGATGGTAAATAATAAATGGATGGATAACCTTGCCCTGTGTAGGTGTCAAGCGGTCAGGTAAAGCTTTTGACACCTAGCCATGACCGCGAAGAAATAGTGTGAATCTCGGCGCTTTTTATTTAACATTCATGGTTTTTTTGACTATTTGATGAGGTCGACAAGCAATTCGAGTTTACCGAGGCTGATATTGAATGAAATGTTGAAATTTTTAATTTATTTGTTCTAAGAATTTTAAATAAAGAAAGTGTTCTTTTATATTTACTTCAAATATTACATTATATAGATAATATATTACAATATTGCTTTCTTTCTTCCTTTTTCCATTTCTTCCTTTCATTCTGTTTACATTATAATATTACAATAAGTTAAAAAGTTGTCTTGTAGGAATCTTTTTAATTTTGCATTCTAACTTTGGTATCCACTTTTATTGTCCTGTTAATGTAATGTTAGATACCACACACCAAAGAAAACATGATGGCGAGAACGATTTTTGTCAGTTATTTAGGCAACTCGTGTCTATTACAAGATTTAGTGGCTCATATAATTTCAAGCGCGAACCGGCCACCTGGCCAGAGTGCAAGTGCTTCCAAATATAAACGCGTTCTCTTTAACCAAAACACATTCATGTGATAAACAAGCGACAATTAGTCACTGTGAGCACCTATTAAAAACATTTATACAAATTATTTTTCGTGGAACAGTCGTATCATCGTGATACTAAACTAAATTAATACAAAGTTAAAACATAAGAGTGCTTCCTTCAAAAATCGCTTTCTTTCACTCAGTGCTCGGAATTTAAAATCAAAGAATGAATGTTACCTCCTCTTCAAAATAACTAAAACTGAACCTATACATGAAGCTTTACGGTGCATTGTAGGTTGATAACAAAAATCACAGCTGATATATACCCTGGTAATGTAATTTTATGTCATATAGTTTAACGTTTTAAGTCGTAATTTGTGTGAAGATATACCGCATGTATGTGGCAGGATAGTAGGCGCCGCGCTTACCGCCGTGGCGCCGGCTTGCCGCCGACACCTCTTGTATTATGGACTAGCCCCATGACCCGACGTCGATCAACTAGTATTTGACTCACATTAACTTATACCTACCAGTTACTCGTTTATAATCAAATTATACATGCGTTTATTTCTTCAATAATATTCGATAAACAAGAATGTATTTAATTTCATATTTAAAACCTCCAAAAACAAGAGGCACTAGAAGCTAATTGACTCTAAATCATATAAAATTTAGCAATATATAAGTCAGTAATAAAACATTATTCAATAAAAAAACCATTAATGTAAAGAATATGAAAGATTGAGAATTTATGGTAGACGATAATGGAGATATATGTTCTGCAAAGGTAATAACATTGAACTATATGTTGCATAATGTGAAATAATGGTGTTAATAACGACGATGGAGAATAGGAAATCAGTGGCTGGTTCTTTAGCAAGAGGATTTAATAAGTCAAATCCTCTTGCCACAAGTGCAACTACGGTTATGTTTATATGTCACTTATAATTCAGTAATAATTTAAAAATGTAAATACTTAAGCAAAATCACCTTCGTGAGACTCTATAAAACATAATAAAATTATCTATAAGTTCATCATATTCATATTTAAATCGGTGATTAAATTAATTTTTAATCAAAATCGCTGAAGTAATATCAAATTACTACACACAAGTGATTCGCGGGCCAAGATCGACACTTGTCCTGTCTACGTATTCTGCCGACCGATGAAATAAAAGCAAGTGTTTAGAAAGAGACAGACTTATGTTCAACGCTTACCCACGAGGAGAAACATCGATAATTTATGCGAACATCCCTACGAAACAGGAATGCAGCCGACAGCCGCTAGTAATCGAATTACAACTCGAATTAGACTGTATAAAGTCCAAATTTAATTTCAGTATCCGTTGAATAAATGCCGCGGTTTAAACAGGTGTTCGTAGTCATGGGTGATTTATACAGTACACTTCAAAGTTGAACTCTATCACTGTATAAATATAAAGTACATTTCTCTTACATTTAAGGCTGATTTAAGACCTTGCTCTTATGTAATATTCTTCATTGCTCCCAGATGTGCATTCGTTTTACGCAGAGGCGTATCAGTGGCAGTGACGCTGTAATGGGACGATTCTGGTAATTAACGGGACTTTGGATTTTTCATTTTCTTTTTTTTTTTTTACAGTATCCGCGTCATCTTTTCTTAAAATCCTTGCTTACGTTATCATTGTTTATTTCTATGTACACAACATAAGGTTTGATTTTATAATCTAGATTATTTTTTTACAATCCATGCTCTTTTGGTGTGGTTTTATAAATATCAAAGTTGATTAATTGATTGCATTTATTTTGTTTAATTTCGCTACCATTAGTATGCGCGCGACTGGCAACATTTTAGGATGAGTTACTGTTATTAGAAGTTCTACAACTTTCCATATTACTCATCTAATCAACTAACCAATGAGATGAACGCCGCAAAATAACACTTAATTCAGTAGAACAACTTCAAATTTACGAATTTTTATAAGTTTTATATTATTTATTTATTATTATCGAAGCAAAAACTTTGTACCTCTTTTTACGAAATGTGTGCGAACGAAGGAGTGTGAAATTTCGCACACTTATAGTTTATATGTATAGAAAAGAAGTGCAGAATATTAATATTTTTTTAATTATACATAAAAATACATTAAATTAAATAAAAAAAAAAAAACAAAAACTAACATACACTACCATATATATGAAACACACGCATATATACTCTTTTTTTTTTTTTAGTACGTTTGTTCCGTTTGGAACAGGCTAAGGTCGGAGACCATGCTGCCTAGTCTTCAAAAAGATAATTTGTCTGGAATATATACTCTTTTTTATTGTTTAAGTCTATGGTTGATTGAGA
This sequence comes from Galleria mellonella, assembly GCF_026898425.1. Taxonomy (NCBI): domain Eukaryota; kingdom Metazoa; phylum Arthropoda; class Insecta; order Lepidoptera; family Pyralidae; genus Galleria; species Galleria mellonella. The sequence goes on from NW_026442117.1 coordinate 4,131,182, forward strand.
ATAGATTAATATTGTCTTTAATATAATATTATTTGTCTATAGTCTTACTGAATGTCAAACATAACCATAATTTGTTTGAAAATATAGACAATTTAACAGTGTAGAGTTGGCGAAATCTGTGATTGTAGTTTTTGACTTTTAGATCAAATAATAGTAAATTAATTATGGCCGAATTTCGACCTGATTATTTACCAATATATATCGACAGCACAGGCGCTAGCAGAGGTATTATCATCCATTTTCATTTTAATTATATAAATAAATTTTCACTCTATAGCCTATTAACCCTATTAATTCCCGGGGGAAAGGGATTGTTAGCAATGGAGTTTGACACGACCTCCACATGGTTCCCCCTGGAAACCATCGTAAAAAATTCATGTCGAATTCGTCACGATGGGCTAACTGACCTGCTTCATCCTCACCTATCTTCCTTCACTGGTGCCCCGGCAGTGTATACCGATAGCGCTGGTGGGGTTACCATTCCATTATCATCCATTAAAAAAAAACCCTATTAATTACTTTCATTTTCAACAAAACAAATTCTGGAGAAGGGATTTTTTTAGGAAAAGGGAATGTCGACTCCGTTTAAAGTCCTATCCTGTCTGCTTTTGTCTGTCTGTCTTAAAATCATTGTGGACACCAAACACAACCGAATTCGGTTCACCGAAAGGCGAATCGTCCATTTGCTAACTCAACATTTATTTGATATAAAAAAAATTCTTATTCTTTTACCTACCTATGTAGTGTGTGTGATCAGCTGTATAATATGAAACATAAAATAAAACATGCATTATAAAAGTTTGTATGTCTGATTGTGTATTGTTCTCAAACAAAGCTACCTGTCGCCGTGTCTGGCCCTTCTACACTTGTCTGACGGGATACGGTGCGCCGGCGCACGTTTTTATATCCACTTCTCTTACTTTTTTCAGAACTCATAATTATTTTTGTACGTGTCAATATAGATTAAAAATTATAAGAGTCTCATATTCTTTTTATGAATATTTAGCGTTCTGTTTATTGCCAGATATAAGATAATGACAAAATTATGGACGCATAAAAATATTGTAAGCAGATAATATTTTTAATTTTAAACACGTACCGTCTAAGTTGTTAATTAAAATGTATTTTTCTGTTAGTCATATGATTAATAAAGCGTATACATTATTACTTTTGGCATTGAGTTACCTATACCTATTAATACCTATTCGATCTATAAAATTTTGTAGAAACCAGTCCAGTCGTTTTCGTATTTTTACATTTTGATCTGTAGGTAATAGAGAGACAGACTGACATCAATTCTAAAAATTACTAATTCGGATTCGGTTACTTTTTTCTAGACTATTTAGACAATTGTCCCAAAAAGAATCCTGTTTATTGATTTTTCAAACCTTGCGCTTTATAAAAAACTATAACATTGTTGACAAAACATATGTCATATTGGTAGCCATGGTATAAAACAGCACGAAGCCTCGAAGTCCATCCATAATACAAAATATATTTCCACTGTGTTATGAAAATAATTTAATTCATCATAACTTTTTTGATAGTAAAAAAAAAACTTTATTATAATGCCGACGTCGCCCGAAATATGTAGTCCGAATCCTGGCCAGATTCTAACTGGTAACCTAAATCCTGCCACCTGATCCCGTGGGCTGCGCAAGCGCACCTGCGGCGAATCCTTTCGTTTTTTTGTGCACACACCTGCACGGCCAATCTTGCGCTGCGCTATTGTGCAATATAGACTTATGAACATTTACAAATATAGAGCTGTCATAGTATAAAATGTTTTTAATAATTATAACCTTATACATTAAAATCTTGTTTTCTTAATATTTAGATATATGGTCCTATAGTTGACTGATTCAAATAAATAAATAAAAACATAAAAATTAATTATATATATATATATATATATATATATATATATATATATATATTTTTATAAAATTATAGTTTTACTACTTGTGTGTTTGCAAAGTAAAAATACAATGGAGTTGATTTAGTACCATTTTCTATCACCAAAATTCCAAATAATTATTGCAACAAAATTATTATATCAAGAGCCGATAAGAACTAAATTTACAATAGATTTGTGTCAGAACTATTTTAACGCTATGCTCCGTTACATCCCTATTTATTACATAACGTGGTTTAATAATTAAGAAGCAAATTTTAGGTTTAGAAAAAGAATGTAAGAATGTAAGTTAATTAATGTAATGTAAGCATGTAACAATACTGGTTTCCTTTGATTACAATAATGACTACTAATGTCTCACAACCTTTGTATTTATTATGAAAATATTAAATAACGAGTATGGAAACGAAATAAACCCAGTTCAGATCAGAAAAAATAAACAATAAGGCAAATTCCCTAAAGCATTCTATTGCTGTCAACTTGGTCGAGCTAATCTTTATCTATATTCTTTTATATTTTAATTTTCTTTTTGAGTTTTCCTTCGCTTTTAGTAGTATAATTATTCTTTTATTGTGCCTTATTAATAGTAATATGTATATTAAATTTATTCATGAACTTAATATCTCAACACATTAATTATGTCTAAATGTTTTTAATTCTATTGCGTTCGATCTTCTAGTGTGTGAAGGTCGCTTTGAATTTTTTATATGAAAGGTGTGATTCCTGAGCTGATTAAGGAACCTCTTCAACCTATTAATTGCTTACAGGTGGTATGAGAATAGTCACGTAGTGATCATATGTATAGATTATAAATATTTTCACTTATAACAATATCTCAATACCAAACACCAGAGAGAGATTTTGTACAAAAGTCGTTTGCTTGGGTACCTCTGTCCCATTCGTGTTTCGACCGTAAAGTAGTTGTGTTTGCATCGCTGTGTTTTGGTTTGAAAGGTGGGATATGGCGTGAATTTACAGGGTACAGAGGAATAACACCTGAGTCCTCAGGAATGGCAACGCATCGGGGGTATCATGGGTGAAACAGTATACTCTGTTATGTCCATGGTACTGGTCATGTCTATAGGCGACGGTTACCACTTTCCATCAGGTGGGCCGTCAGCTTGTTTGCCATTCTAAGTTATATAAAAAAGTAACAAATAAAATCAAAGAGAGATCCCAGTTATAAACAAATGCATCACGTTAGAACAACTGTTCTAACTTTATACGCACCTATCATTCCTCACGTATATCCCAGCATTTACTTTGCCTTTACTTTATATAAATACCCATTCATGTTGCCGTGTGGTTCCAGCATAGAATGGACCTTTACCGTGGACATCAAAAAGGTAAGTAAAGAAATTCAACGGTCGTGTGATGAGCAACAATATTCCTCTTAAAACACCACCAAAGCCTAGCTGCGGTTGCCAATCCACTTGCCAAACGCGGCAACTACCGGTAAAACTCTTTTACTTTTCCACGAAAGAGGTGTTATGAGTGTGTACCTCTACTCTATTATATACATATAATAAAACTGTAGAGGTCGAATGTCTGTACATAGAAAAAAAAAACGCTAAAAACCGAAATAGAATACATCCAGATTTATTCAATCTTTTTGTTTTTCTGTTTGTCTGTCTGTTTGTACGGGCTAATCTAAATTTACCTTTGAAAATGTCCTAAGCGACAAAACCGGTCAATTATTTAGGTATCATAAAACTGTATTTTGGAAAACTACAAGGTATTTTCTAATAATACCGATGTGAAAATTAATCATTTAAAAGCAATAAATATCTGTTTATCATATTTTGTTAACTTCCGCCAAACCAAACAAGACATAGACTGTCATATTTCAAAATCCTGTGGGGTCCACGGTGGCAAAAAAATCAGCACTTCATATTGAATAATGATGTCAATTTCTCGGCGGATTCCTTCCGAGAGCGACACATGCGCAGACGCAGACACATGTCATCGGATAATATAACGACTCGCATTTCCGGTGCGAAAAAGAGACACGTTCGACTTCATATGGCTTTACTTTTTAAGCATTTTTTAATTGACTAGAAATACATGTATGTAATATACATATATTATGATATTTTTTTGTAAAAACTAGACAAAAAAAAATGGGTTTCGATAAATAGCTGCTTTTAATCTAAATGGAAATTAAGTGATTTTAAGTAAGTATATTTATTTTCTAATGGATAATAATAAAATAGTAACCCCGCCTGCGCTAACAGTATAAGCTGGCGGGGCACCAGTGAGGGATGATAGGTGAGAAGAAAAAGACAGGCCAGTTAGCCCATCGTGATGAATACACCTGAAATTCAGCACGATGGTTTCCAGGGAGAATCACGTGGAGGTCGACCTGACAGGGTATATTGCTAGCAATGGGACTGCTAGTCCACATTACTAACAACCTCTTCCCTCTAAGTAAGTATATTTATAAAATATTAAGTAAAGGATAAGCATGCTGAAGTGGCAATTGGCTGGTGACATAGCTCAAAAAACCGATAACCGATAGGGAAGAAAAGTTCTTGAGTGGCAACCCCGTACGGACAAACACAGTGTAGAACGACCCCCCACTAGATGGAGTGACGACCTCAAATGCATTGCAGGGAGTCAGTGGATGCAAATGGCTCAGGACCGTTCCTTGTGGCAATCTATGGAGGAGGCCTATGTCCAGCAGTGGACGGATAATGACTGTAATGATGACGATGATAGTAAAAGTTAAACAGACGATTTTTAGAATATTTAAAACCGTATGAAAATTTATGTCAAGGTTTTATGGCAAATTCTAGAGCATTATTCTGTATGATACAGTGTAATGTGATTTGCATACATAAAGTTAATAATTGCCGACCGAGTACTAGTAATTAAAAACACTCATTAACATCGGTCCACAATTAGTGAAGACATCGTGTAACTACATTATTGTATACATATACTCTCTTTTATCCGATTATCCGATTTTCTTTCCGATATACTGTGTCTCTCTATGTAGGTATTTCTACATATTTTGGTGTAATAATATAATGTTTCGATTCATAAACTTTAATAAAAGATGGCAAGACTTACTTCAAAAATAAGGAGGTTATCGATTCGGTTTTTTTTCTGTTTGTTACTTAATAAATTCGTCAGTTATAAATTGATTTTGGATTTTTTCAAACCGAAACACAGCCATGCAAACACAACTGCTTCACGGTAGAAACACGAATGGGACAGATGTACCCAAGCAATCGACTTTTGTACAAAGTCTCCCTCTGGTTTGTTTAAAACTTGATGAGAGGAACATAAAATAACACTATGGAACAGCAGAATTATAAGATAAATAGTAATAGTAGTGCTAAAAGCTACATGACCTCAGTCTGGGTTCCGGTTAAAGTTTATTTAATTGATAAAAATTAAATAGTACCGCGCTCTTAGTTCACACTGACTGGATATCAGTGAGGAATGAAAATAAAAGATGATATTTTTTTGTTAATGGGTGATAATGGAATGGTAACCCCACCAGCGCTAACGGTATACACTGGCGGGGCACCAGTGAAGGATGATAGGTGAGGATGAAGCAGGCCAGTTAGCCCATCGTGACGAATTCAACAAGAATTGTTCACGCTGGTTTCCAGGGGGAACCACGTGGAGGTCGTGTCAAACTCCATTGCTAACAATCCCTTTCCCCCCAAAAGATGAAATTAGATCGATTGGTTCGTTATGAAAAAAATTACAGGAATTATCTACTATGTTCTTTAAGGTTAGGCCCACCTAAACTGATAGATTAGGGGGATAGGATTGTTAGCAATGGAAGTTTGTAGCCCTATTGTTAGCAATATCAGATTGATACCCTGGAAACCATTGTGCTTAATTCCAAATGAATTCAGCACGATGGACTAACTAACTAAGCTAGCTGATAGCTTAGGCGGGGTTACCAGCATTAAAAAACCTGATAGGTTAGATAAATTGTTCGCAATAGGATCGCCAATCTCCGATCTTAACAATCCCTTTTCTCAATTTTTTTGTTTGTTTATTTAACTTAGAATGGCAAACCTGATGGAAAGTGGTAACCGTCGCCTATAGACATGACCATGGACATAACAAAGTATACTGTTTCGCCCATGATACCTCCCATGCGTTGCCATTCCTGAGGACTGAGAAAATTTTGTACTTTTAATAAAAATAAATTTAAAATAATGTATTTCTGTTCATATCCTCTCTAATATCAACGAGGAAACGATGATGTGTTCACAGACAATATTCCGCTTAACAGTAACATATCTCTTTACACTACGTATGCGGAGCGAAGCAAAAAACGCGGGACACGATGATTTGACTGCCAATGAGTCGGATGCTGCATTTAATTAGTTTAAAATTGAGCTCTCATTTAATGTTCTCTTAGCCGAGTTACCGAGCCATTTCAAATAGCACGCAAATGTAAGCAATTACCAAGACAAGATAACCATATTTCTTAAACTCGAGCAATGACAAGTTACAAATTAATTCATGACCTATTAGGGGTAAGCTAAATTGCACAGATAAAAAACAAGTTTCGAATATGGCCGATCGAGTTGTTTAAAAAATAAATTAAGAGACAAATACCATTCGATTAAGCCTTATCAATTTATTTTAATCCAAAATCCCTCTGTAGTCAATTACTTCCTTATGTCTTTTAGTGAAGTCTGATTAAAGTCATTGAATTGCTAATCCTTGCTATTATACTGTATATCTTAATAATCTATGCCAGTTCGTTATAAATTTTTTAAGTCCCGCAATTGATCTCGAATCCACGTGATGAAACAAGAAAGAGAAAGAAATGTCCAAAATGTAACTAAAGGATCTGAAATAAGATGAGAATTGAGAAAGATAAAATAACCCAAAAGTGCAACAAGCTGACATGACAATGAATGGTATGTATACCACGAGGAACTGATAACTATTGGGTAAGGAAAATCTTCAGAACAATCCTCTACAGTCTGACACAGTATAAATTGAAGCCCTTAACCCACTATACTATATACAAATATGTTCTAAAAAGTCACTAGATGCAAATGACTTAGGACATAGGCCCGACACTGAAGTAAGAATGGATGAAATGTTAGTGATATTAAGTTTATGGTAAATGATAATGGAATGGTAACATCGTATGCATTAACGGTATGCTCTGGTGCGACACCAGTGAAGGATGACAGATTAAATAAAAAAGTAGGTCAATTAGCCCATAGTGATGTTTACACTAGGAATTCAGCACGCTAGTTTCCAGAGAGGACTACAACAAGGTTGACTTGACAAGGTATATTGCTAGCAATGGGTTTGGTAAACCGCATCAATCCCTTCTTCCCAGTGGTATTAAGTTAAATATTACTTAAATTATTATTATGAATCATGGAATATATCACCTTATGGTTTGATGGTTCGCTACGCTCCATAATGTTGTACTTCGATGCGAGAATACGGATAAATTTCACAGTATCATTTTTTGTTCAAGTTAAACGGTACCCACAGAACTGTAATCCCATGTTGACACGTCAACCCGAGGGATTAGGGGAACACTCGCATATTTACACTAATGATCTAATGACTTCGTTACACGTCCCCGGAGCATGTGGAATAGTCAACAAATCTACCAATTTTACAAAATTGATTGATGCTCATTTCTTTGGCAATAATTATAAGAAACATAATTTTGAAATATTATAAGATAATTGTACAGTTAGTGATACTTCTGATAGTATTCTGAGGTTAGTGATACTATCAATGTTCATTAAACTGACTATAGTGGAGTTCCGAAGAAAAATTTTGAAAATATTGTAAATTGGTCACGCATTGTTTGTATGGAAAGTTTAAACAAAATTTAATAATAACTTTTAGACTTTCACACTGCATGGTTTACGGTTTATAAGAGACTAGATTTAATGCGACCATTTATGTTAGCTTTTGCCTGTACAGACACGTATTCGTTACACGAGAGACTTTTTCACCATTATTCGGGAGGGAAGAGATAGTCAAGAATGACGATCTAACTGCTCCATTGCGGGAGGAAAGGGATTGTCAGTAATGAAGACTGAGAATCCCATTGCTAGCAATATACCCAACCAGATCGACCTCCTTGAGGTTTTTGCCCTGGAAACTATCATGGTTAATTCCTGATGAATTCATCATGATGGGCTAACTGGCCTATTTTCGTTCTCATCGATCACCCTTCACTGGTGCTCCGCCAGCGTATTCCGTTAGCGCAAGCGGGGTTACCATTCCATTTTCACCCATCAAAAAAACTGCTCCATTGCTACCAACATACCCTATCAGATCGATCTCCACTCCTCAAGCTATCGTGATTTATTCTTTTGGTTTTTGTTACGATGGACTAACTGACCTGCTTTGATCATCACGTATCCCCTGCCGGGCCTGCGTTGGCGGATTTACCATTCTATTATCACCCATTAAAAGAACCATAAAATATATACGTACCAAAGTTCAGCTTCCTAATCAATTATATGTGAGCGGTATTTCACTTTTATCTATAGATATACTTAGAACAACAAATACATAGATTAACAGCCACAGTCCTGTAAAACCATGAAAGTTGTTCGAATTTATCTGAACTCCATCCCGAGACAAGGAGCGGCAATATTTTATAAGCCTTCAAACAAAACTTGACAGCGACTAAGCCGGATTTTATTTATGTTGGTTATTTTTAAAACAAATAGTGACGCCATCACTCATTGTCGTGTAAACTGTTCCACAGTTGTTTCGGAAGTCCGACATCCTGAATACTCAGAAATAGATAACAATTTCTAAACATTTAAATTATAAATAAACCATAGGAATTCCTTTCGCACTACAAGTGTTCAGAGTGGATACCATATTACGTTTGTGACGTATTTTTATGCGATTTCTTCTCGATTCGTTTTGAAATTCTTTTTGTGGCACACAAAACACTTTTGTTACACGATTATTATACTTCTATAGATATTTTTTACAATAAAATAAAAAAATTGTAAATAAAAATTTACTTGTAAACACGAGATTTCACGTTGTCGAATTGAATTTTTTTTTCTGTTGGATGTCATTTACACATATGTGCCTTTGTAGCTACTATTTAAATTCACAATGGCTATCTCTCATTTCAGTGCAGCATATTTTCGTAAAACAATCCACTAACTATATAATTTTAGAGAAGAACATCTAGCTAGAACCGACATCACCTATAAAAAGCTACATTATCAGCAAGTAACATTGGTTGTATTATTAAAAAACCGAACGAAGTCGGGGCGCGTCCCTAGTAATCAGTAAAAATGTACAAATGTTTACAACATCTGCCAATATGACTCGGGCATAGCGGAAGGAAGCTGCTAAAAATTTGTTCATTTTAAATTTGAGTCTACGTTTAGAATATCTATATAAAAAATGTTATAGCTTTTAAATAAGTATGGAGATATCAATATTGAAATATGTTTAAGAGTCTGTAAAATAAATTCACAAGTTTGATGATGTTAAAATTCTCATATAAAAATGTAAATACTCATCGTGCTGTTATAACAATTATATTCGTACGTTTCCTATATTAATGCGAGCAAATCCGGGTGATAAAACTACTACGATACATTGTTGTGTTTGTTTTATGCCACTATCACCTTTCCACTATTAAAAATAATCAGTCTCGGTGCGTGTAAACTGCTGTAAACGTGGTACACTATAGTGATGTGCCGAGACAAGTCGAATCAAGTATTGACTCGAATATCTGGTATTCGAATACTAATTATACAGAATTCGAGTACATAATTACTAGTCATATGTTTATCGTAAGGTGTAAATGTTTCTGATCTATTATTTGATGAATCATTTCCTTAATTAATACAAAAAAAAAGTAAAATGACGAAAAGTTTATTATCCTTTAAAAGTAAGTTTCAGAAATCTATTGAAATATTCAATCGAGTTTAATAAAATACTCGAACACATATACTTATAATTTCTCCGTACTCTCCAACTTCATTCTTTTTTTTACAACACAGGGGGCAAACGAGCATGCAGATGATAACTTACCTGATGGTAAGTGACTATCACCGCCAATGATCACCTACAACACCAAAGACATTGCAGGTATGCTGCCAGTCTTTTAAAAAGGATAACGCTCTTTTTTCTAGAAGGTTATTATGTCGTATCTTTATTTCAGGCTGGGATATGGCAGTGAAATTACGAGATACCAAGGTACCATATTCCTCAGGAACGGCAACGCATGAGCACTACCGAGGGCATTCCAGAGTATTTAGTATTGTCTATGATACGCTTAATGTTCACAGGTGACGGTTACCACATTCTATCCAGTGAGCTGTAAGTTTATTTGCTATTCTAAGTATCATAAACAAATTAATAATATAAGCGTAGCTATAAGGGTGAATACTCACTAATATTGTAAATATGAATCTGAACTTGTTAATTACTTCTTATCGCCTTACCGGCTTACCAATAGTAAAAAAATTTGGTATAGTTTTACTTTCTGTCACGGAGAAGATAGGTTACTTTTTAATCCTGTCAGTGAACATATCCGGACGAAGTTATTTCGAAGAAGTTAGAAGTTATTTTTTAAGAGCTGTGGATTTTTGTATAAAATAAAATAAAGATATAAAAAATAATATTTTTATTTCAGCTGTTAACTGTCCACTGCTGAACATGAGCCTTCCCCATAATAGGAGCTCTACCAATAGTTGTCACGCTTGGCAAGCGAATTGGCAACCGCAGTTAGGCTTTTAAAGATATTTTAAGAGGGACGCTACTGCTCATCACTCGACCATAAATTCCTTTAGTCGTCTCTTACGACACCCATAGAAAAAAAAGGTACGGCTTATTCGATGCCGGGACACACACGGCGAAACGGAGTAAAATCTAGTTAAAGACTTCGCGCTCAGGGCCAACAATCTTGTCAAATACACGCTCATAGTATAATCGGATACCAAAAAAGGCGGTCTCGACATCACTAGTCACTAGTACACTGACAATCACGCTACCAGAAAGTATGCGCACGCGCCACTTACACTGTAATTATAGCCGGCAATCTGTTCGTAGCAGGATATCCTCGGCCATCTGGTGGAAGTGTCTATTTGGGTGTTTGGTGTATATTGAGTGCTTATTTATAGTTGCCTGGCATTGTCTTGGGTGGCAGGCCAAGTTACCATCTGCGATGATGAAATTTTATATTGATTTTCGTGCGTTCACCCGTGTCCGCCACAGAATAAATATTAACGAACAGTTAGTTATTATGGAAACTGTGGTATGTTCATATCTGTAGACAGCGGTACTAATTTACTTTCCGTCACATATGATATTATGTTATGCTAATACTACATTAGATTGCAATACTATTTTTCAATCGCTTTCAAAAAAAGAGGTTCGAAGTTCCGTCGTATTTTTTTTTTATTTTCGTTACCACTAAACTCTGTCAGTTCTAAACCTTTTTGGATTTTTTTTTCATCTGAAAGGATATACTTAGAGATAGAAATGTTATCAAAATTTGTTCAGTAATTAAATTTTTAGACCAAAATAACTGGTTTTGTCACAATTGAAGTTGGTTTTTTTGCATTTTAATAAAAATATATTATTATTTTAATTTTTTTTAAACTACCCACATGAATTATTAGATAAGTTTCTCCTTTATCTAAAATAATTAAATAAATAAAAAGAATATGAAATAAACACTACTAAACATATCATACATAACCATTCAAAATCTACGACTTATAGAGTATTTAGTAATATAATAAACTTGTAAATAGACAACGTCTGTACATAGAAGAAAAAATTAACATGAGGAATCTTAATAGAACCAATAGACGCCAAGATAATATTTTTTAGAAATTTTATGTCTGACTGTCTGTTTCTTCCAGTATCACGAAAAAATTACTACGCCAAATTGAATGCGGTTTTCACTGTTATATTCCTGAAGATCCAACTTTAAAACTGGTGTATATATTATTTTGATATGCTACTTTGAAGTGATTTATTTAATTTTTCTACTTCTGACATCCGCGCGTACGAAGTAGCGAACAAAAAAACTAGTACGTAAAATTTTATTCTATTACGTGTTTATAACACAATATAAAAAAAAACCATCAATACAGGCAAACAGATATAAATACAACCAAGGTCATCATCAACGACGTAGTTTCCTGTAATGGATGACAATTGAATAGTTCGCTCGCCTATCCTAATGGTGACAAAGGCAGACTTTGTACAAAAGTCGGTTGCTTGGATACCTCTGTCTTATTCGTGTTTCTACCGTGAAGCAGTTGTGTTTGCATGGCTGTGTTAAAGTTTGAAGGGTAGGAAATGGCAGTGAATTTACAGGGTACAGAGGAATAACACCTGAGTCCTCAGGAATGGCAACGCATGGAGGGTATCATGGGCGAAACAGTATACTCTGTTATGTCCATGGTACTGCTCGTGTCTATAGGCGACGGTTACCACTTTTCATCAGGTGGGCCGTCAGCTTGTTTGCCATTCTAAATCGTATAAAAAAAAGCATCAGTAAATAGTGAATCAATGATGATAAAATCAGGCCAGTTGGTACACCGATACGAATTTATTAGGAAATAACCACGATGATTGTGTAATTTACCTTCTTATACTAAAATATAAATAAATTTATTTTTTAAACCGCCATTGAGTATCTCTGCACATACTAAAGGTGGACTGGTTGAGAGAAAGCCTGTAGCATTAAGACCTGTCTTTTGCACTATATTTTATTAGTTAAATAAATAAATTATTTATGTGGACCAGCATTCTCAATACTAACAATCATTTCCCTATGAACACGTCAGCCTGAGGCCAATTGCTTGGTTTTGAAGTCAAAACAAAACGTAGATAGGTAGGTATTCAATATTTTTTCACAAGATACTCAAGCATGGGGTTAAAAATAATGAGCTCACTGCTTGCTGGGGTACAATAGAGGACGCCACGCGCACGACACGTGTCTTTCGCGTGCCAGCCACCGTCGTGGGGAGAAAATCTATTATGCGGCATGCGCAAGAGTGTTTTGGAAACGGAAGGGTGTAATAATAACAAACATTACATTCGCATGGTTGCTTTGTTTATCATGTACATATCATAGATAGATATAAACATGTTTTTTTATGCTATTATGATGGCAAAAAAGCATACGGCACGTCTTATGGTACACGAGATAAGCGTAGCCTATGTACGCTTGTAAAACTAGGGCTGTCACCCGCGCGTTGCCGACCCTTAAGAAACCTTTATCATCATCATATCAGCCCTTAACTATCTACTGCTGAACATAGACTTCTCTTATATAGAAGGGCGTAAATCTTATTTAGCACTTTTTGAAAACCCCCATGCTGTAATCTCTAGGAAAAATCTCAGCAAAAAGATCTTCCATAACCTAAGCATTCATGGGAAGAAGACGTGACCATTTTTTTCCAGAATGTAAGGCTGAATATAATATAGAAATACGAAAAACCATCTATAAAAGGATGAACCCAAAGAATATATATTTACACGAGACATTGTACTGCGCTACTGAGCGCGAAGATCAGCGCTGAATCTCGTGTAAATGTAAGTACCAGTTCCTAAGTATTCTAACCGTTCGTGTTGTTAGCACATATTTTAAATACACTATACGACTATACGACGTAAACCTACTTCCCTGATTTTTATTGCATTAAGACCCAATAGTATATTTAATATATTTAATTATTATGGTTTTCTTTTTAAATTCCTATAGCAAATCACAAAAAAAAAATGGAATACACTTTTAGTATCATTCAATAATATTCCGAAGTTTTGCCCTCAAAGTTATAAATATTTTACTTACATTCTTTCCATTGATGGTAAAAATGGAAAATTTTCTACCGCTCAACTAAACTTGAATTTTGGAAACAAATACCTAGTAACTACTAGGGACTGGCTCGCTAAGGATGTAGGGAGACTTTGTACAAAAGTCAATTGCTTGGGTACCTCTGCCCCATTCGTGATTCTACTGTGATGCAGTTGTGTTTCCATGGCTGTGTTTCGGTTTTAAGGGTGGGATATGGCGTGAATTTACAGGGTTCAAAGGAATAACACCTGAGTCCTCAGGAATGACAACGCATGGGAGGTATTATGGGCGAAACAATATACTCTGTTATGTCCATGGTACTGCTCATGTCTATAGGCGATGGTTACCACTTTACATCAGGTGGGCCGTCAACTTGTTTGCCATTCTAAGTTATATAAAAAAAAAAGGATGTGACAAACGAATCTGTAATTGCATACATTTTCGATACAGCAACATCCAACGACTTGTTCTAACTCAAGGACGTGGAAACGAAAACATATCTAACGTTTCATTCATTTACCTGTGTAGAGAGGTAGAACAAAACTATAAAGGTGTGACGAATATTTCTGAAGCCACCCCTTGAACTACACACTAGCTTTTGCAACCGTTATCACGAGAAACACTGTACCACATTGTTGCTTGATTGCTTCTAGTAATTACTCGATAAGGTTACCATTACCTATAGCTTCCTGTCACCCTAGTATTATGTTCTTATACCATAAATTAACTAACTTTAAATCGTGTCTTTACCTGCGTGAATTAAAAAGTGCATATTGTGTTACCATGATCTATCTTATTACATATATAAATACATGTCTGTCACACTTGTCTCCCATTAAGGTAGGCAGAAACAATGCAAATCCAAATGCTGCGATATAAACTGATCTTTTGCTTTCTCTACATTCATCATTCTTTTCATACATGCTCGCCCCTTACGGGTACTTTTAAATTGGCCCTTCTTCAGCACGTCGCCTATTTGTCAATAAATGTCCATCTAGGACAGTCACTATTGGCATTTCCATTTATTCGTTCGTGCTCAATAAATCATCCGTGTAATAAAATTTCAATCAAATTCATTCAATGATTCTTTATAATATTTCATTTTTTTTTAAATGGATGATAATGGAATGGTAACCCCACCCGCGCTATCGGTATACACCGGCGGGGCACCAGTGACGGATGATAGGTGAGGATGAAGCAGGTCTGTTAGCCCATCGTGACGAATTCAACAAGAATTGTTCACGATGGTTTCCAGGGGGAACCACGTGGAGGTCGACCTAATAAGGTATATTGCTAGCAATGGGGCTGTCAAACTCCATTGCTAACAATCCTTCCCCCCCCCTAATCTTTCATATTCATGATAGCTATTTTTTTTATAAATTAAAATAGAATAATAACCCCACCTTCGCTACTGGTTTACGCTGATGAGGTATGAAGGTGAGATGATGGATGAGCAAGAAATTAGGTCAGTTGTAAATTTACTACAAATTAACTACGTCGCTTTTTAGGGCGGCTGCATGAGTGCCGACCTGTTAGAGTATAAATATTTAAAGATTTTTCCACAAAAAAACCTTGACTTTAATT
Source organism: Galleria mellonella (assembly GCF_026898425.1). Classification (NCBI taxonomy): domain Eukaryota; kingdom Metazoa; phylum Arthropoda; class Insecta; order Lepidoptera; family Pyralidae; genus Galleria; species Galleria mellonella. The sequence goes on from NW_026442117.1 coordinate 4,146,493, forward strand.
GTAGTGGTAAAAGCAGTTATTTTGATTTAAAAGTTGAATTATTAATCGAATTTTAAAGAAATTTGAAAAAAGAATTTTCCAAATTTGTTTATAAATACTAATATAATAATAGTTGCAACCGAATGTCTTTGTTGCAGTCGCATTTATTATCGGGTCATGCTGTGTGCACATGTTGTGGCAAGTTTACCTGATCAATACATTAATGTACTTGCATGTTATAATTTAAGTTTGTATTTGTAAACTTCTGTTATGTGCAACCTAATAAATAAAATAAAATAAATGATAAAGTTCTGAGATAATAAACAAAAAACATACAACCTAATTCAGATTCTCCTCCTTTTCAATCTACTTCGAAAAGAAAATAATTCTCAACTCGATTGTATTTTTTTATGTTTGTTACCTCGTAACCAATAACAATACCGGTAACATTTGTAAAACGATTTGGAAAAACTTTTCATATCTGAATGTGTTGGCGACCAGCCGATGCAAACTCCTTACATTTTATCGCATGCTTTTTTATACAGATTTATTTTTAGAATGTTTTCGTCTATAATTCCGATTTCGTATTTTTTGACATTGCTTGTTCGCTGTACAATATGTTTTCGTAGCTAAAACCCGTGTCTTCATCATTTATCACCTCATCTCAGTTTCCCGCTCTGTAATAGAAAAGATATACTTAGAGATTAATCCCATAAAATTTTATCAAAATTGATTTCATAATTTGGTTTTAAAATAAAAATAATTGGCAAAAGCCACAACTGAAGTCGGTGCCACAACTGAAATCGTTTTTTTTTTTTTGTAAAACATTCTTAAATTCCGTCAATTGACGTTTATGTAAAGGCAAGTTTATGTAAAGTCAAACTAAAGATTCATTCCAACAATCTAGACGAGCGGCGGTCTTCCACCATGCGTTGTTCAAGACACTTTCTTCCTACCACAACTACTCTTTTTGGAATCAACTTCCAGCAGCAGTATTTCCGAACCGACACGACATTATAACCTTTAAGTAAAGAGCATATTCCTATTTAAGAGGCCGACAGCACACCTACAATGTCTTGGTGTTGTGGGTGATCATTGGCGGCGGTAGTCACTCTCAGGTGAGCCGCATGCTCGTTTGCCCCCCGTGTTTTTTTTTTAATGGATGATAATGGAATAGTAACCCCACCCCACCCGCGCTATCGGTATACACCGGCGGGGCACCAGTGAAGAATGATAGGTGAGGTTGAAGTAGGTCAGTTAGCCCATCGTGACGAATTCAACAAGAATTGTTCACGATGGTTTCCAGGGGGAACCACGTGGAGGTCGACCTAATAAGGTATATTGCTAGCAATGGGGCTGTCAAACTCCATTGCTAACAATTCTTTTCCCCCTTGCCCCCCGTGTTATAAAAAAAAATGTAAGGATTATCTAAATCGAGAGAGCTACATACATAATATGTTAAATGATGACAACATTTTTTAAATCACAATTCGACAATTGTGAAAAACAGCGTTCTTTAAAAAAAAAACTATCAGACACAAAACACGTAGAAAAGTCCACTATCTAGGAGCAATGCGGTAAGCTACATAACTACATTGTAAAATAAATATAGCTGCCATAAACCGTTTATAACTAGGAAATTTAACCGTTCGAGGTTCATGTGAATTTGTTACATATAATTTTTTTTATACAACTTAGAATGACAAACAAGCTGACGGCCCACCTGATAGAAAGTGGTAACTGTCGCCTATAGACATGAGCAGTACCATGGACACAACAGAGTATACTGTTTCGTCCATAATACTCCCCATGCGTTGCCATTCCTGAAGACTCAGGTGTTATTCCACTGTACCTTGTAAATTCACACCTTTCAAACCGAAACACAGCCATGCAAACACAACTGCTTCACGATAGAAACACGAATGGGACAGAGGTACCCAAGCAAAAGCAAAAGGTTGCCCATCCCTGACCATTAAGTTTCATTAGTCGCCTCTTAGGACATCCACGAAAAGGAGCGGGTGGCCCATCCTATACTGAGACCACACGGCATCTTACAGTTACCTGATATAAATTAATAAGTAAAAAATATAGCACTTAATAGAAAACTGTTTGATTTAACGGTGCAAAGTTATCTGTTATCCAATTCCTGTCGGCACAATGCCACCATTCAGGTATGTTTACAGACAGTCAAACAATCCGCTGCATATGGCAACGATGGAGGTGCGACACGATGATATCACGTACAAACAAACGCGTTTGTTTCATATGAACGAACTCTGCGCAACGTCTGGTGGATTGTAACATATGTTTATCATAATCCTGAATATATTGATAGGTATTTTTCTCCATATCTTTTATGCAACATGTGTTGGCAAGCAGACGGCTCATCTAATGGAATATGGTAACCTTCATCTATAGATATGAACAGCACTATGGATATACAATAACAAAATACAGTTTTATGCCCACAGTGATAGAAATGCACGATGTAATAAGTGTTATGCTTCGATACCCTATAATTTCACTGCCCTACAAGCTAAAATATAGTCATGCAAACACAGTTAAACAGAAACACGTGTGGGACAGAGGAGTACCTCTGTTAAGTTCAGTTACAAATATTACATCAGTATTAAAAAATATATATCGGGTGAAATTAATATCAGTTGTGTTGACATTCCATTGCTTTAAGACTAGATGTCGTTTTGTGATATGTACAACAAATATTTATAAAATATTCACGAACCTATAAACACTCATTAGTACTGACAATAGTCGCATTAACTAGTCTGGTAGGTACATAAAGCACGTCTATTGACGATGCAGAACAAACAATGGATATCATTATCGGATAATCGAGCCTAACTGGAACGAAATATTAAAAATATATAATTACTCAAAGGAAATTCCAAAACGAAACGACAAGGTGTTGTTACGGCCTTACCTATCATCAGCTGCGAACATCAGGTGCACGAATTTCGTCAGCAAAGGTGTTTCCGAGTTGAACAAAATAAAAATTTTATATGAATAAAAAACAAAATTCAACCCTGATCGCTTTCTTACTAATTACAGGAAACAGACGGCGATATTTAATTATACATTAAATAGGTCAGTCATTATCTTTGCATTAACAAAACGCATCTAACACAGCGCACCTTCCCGCGCGAATGTCAAATGTCAAAAGACAATAATAGTGTGGCAAAGGTTAAAAATTGATCGCGCATTTTCGCCCAGCTGTCTGACAATAAGAGTCACGTGCGCACGAAAAAAATAAAGAATGGAGGGGGACAAAATGGCGGCTCCCGTGCACTTGACATTTCCAATTAATTTGCGCGGGACATCTGTGCTGTTAGCAGCTGAACGGGATCGGCTATTTGGGCATAATGCGGATTACGATATAGCCATAACGCTTGCCAATGACGAGGGGGCTTATTCCGGACACACGCTGTCACTTAGCAATTATAACCTTATGTGACACGACGCAACAATTATTTATTTTTTACATCAAAGTCTACGTCTGAATACGAGTAGATCTAAATGGAGCGTCAAGTGTTAAAAATGTTTACTAAATGCTACACTAAACATTAAACTGTTGACACATAATTTTTTTTTTCAAACAAAACAAAGCCTACCATTTTCCAGTGTTGTTAATAGTAACTAATATATTTTTAAAATGTTTGCTAATAATACTTTGGTATTAAAGCACTACACTGACGACTCGCATAAAGCTGTGATACCAATTCATCCACATAAGAATAAAAATATTGAGCAATTTTTAGAAAAACATTTGTAGAGATACACTGACTTAAAAGACCGGCAGCACACCTCTGGTGTTGTGGGTGATCACGGGCGGCGGTAGTACTTACCATCAAGTGAGCCGCATGCTCGTTTAACCCTTGTGTTATAAAAAAAATTAATCTTTGACGTACATATTTTCTGTTATTAAAACAGGGTCAAAACCATATGGCTAATGTACCTGGCTATGAAATTCATTTGCAAGTATTCCTACGTAATATGCCGATAATTAATAAACCCAACATGAACGGACAATGTACACGTTCAAGGCTTACGTAAGTGCCAAATGCGAGTTCCACTTAATGATTTAGTCTGAATGGCGTGGGTTCGTTTGCCAGGTAAATGGAGTAAGCAAAAAAGGGGAACCACACATTGATAGAGTGCATCTTTTTAGAAGAGGGCAAAGAAATTTTGATAGTAGCAGAAATCAAAGTTATTTCTTTTTCTCGGTATGTACATTTATATTAGGTATCTACAGTGGTGAATTTATACATTTTCCGCCAGTTAGCTATTCAAAAACTCCCTCCATACTAACCTCTACAAGTCGATACCCTAGTTCACAATCATATTCAATGTAATTTTTAATGAATGAAATTGTAACTTCATCATTACAAAAAAATGGCAAATCTGACACCCGCTCTAGGCTCCAACCTATTCAGCCAATTGGTAAATCCACCACTTAGTATCTGCAAACGATATATGGTCTATGCGAACAAAATTTTAGTTTTTAAAAGAAACATAGTATTTATGGTGTAATTTTACTATAAGATGTAAAGAAGAAAACCAAAATATTAGCTCCATTTATACACCTAGGAGTTTTATACTCTCTAGTAGTGTTATTAGTGCTAAATATCTCCTCCAAGGACTATATGTTTATATGTTATGCCTGTCCAACAAAATTTGACCAAAAGAAAGTGTTCTATATGACAGGGCAGGCAGAATGGTTTTTATAGTTATTATTTAAATGAAACACTAAGTAATAATTGTGGAGCGTCCATATGTAATTCTTTTCTTTTTAAAAGTGTTGCCATCTACAATTGCAAAGTACAACTAATTGAGATAGGGATGCCATATATGCAACAGAAACGTTTACCTCTTGGAATTTTTTAAAAACCTTAGTTGGTAAAAGTGGTAGTGCCAATAATACCCAAAACTACTTTCAAAGACTACCTGTTATGCCCTTCTAACTCCAAATGATCGTTACGAGCTATTTGAAAGCCAAGGACATTAACCCCACGTGTCCTTCCAGGAGTTTTAAACAATTCGAACAATAGAGCTTTGACTTTACCGGACACGAAGTAATTTGATGTTCAAACAATGAATACGGAGAAGGGAAATTATTAATTAGATACTGAACCCATTTCCGTTCAAATTCGGCACAGCGCTAACTGCATAACACTACAAGATTTTATTAGTTACATTTGATTGACCTTAATTTTAGTGCTATATTAAAGTGTGGTCCCAGGAGAGAATGGGTCACCCTTTCCTTTCCCGTGGGGGTAAGTGGCGACTAAGGGAACCTAATGGTGGAGAGATGAACAACAGCGAACCCTCTTAAAACATCAAAGCCTGCGGTTAACTGCGGTTTCCGGAGAGGGGGGAATTGTTAGTAATACGTACTACCAATCCCATTGTGAGCAATATACCCCGTCAGGTCGACCTCCACATGATCCCCCCTGGAAACCATCGTGCTGAATTCCAGGTATATTTATCACGATGGGCTAACTGACCTGCTCTTTCATTTTCACTTATCATCTCTCACAGGTGCCCTACCTGTGTATACCGATAGCGCAGGTGGGGTTACCATTTCATTATAATCTATTAAAAAACTGCGGTTGCCAACCCACCCGCCATGCGTGGCAACTATTGGCAAAATCCTTCTTATGGGGAAGGTTATGTTCATTCTCATACTAATTTAATAGCTGGTCACTTATATCGGACAAATATGGAACGTAATAAATTTATGAACGTAATGTTTATCTCATAGATTGATACTGAGAAGGAACATGAGTTAAATAATTATTTGTAAAGAGTTTACTCACCTTAAAATAGACATACACTATTATTATAATAATATTATTATAATAAAATCTATTTTTTAGCATTTTATTTCATATATATATATATATATATATATATATGTATGTATTTTTATATATTTTATTTATGAAACCGTACAATACGTACTTAATTTGTGCCGGCCAATCCAAAGGTAATCTAATCCAATGTAAAATCCAATGTATTCTAATATAATGAAGACTCACCGACTATTTCTAATATTGTAACGTGTTAATGAGTAAAAATGAAGTACGGTATACTCATTATGTATTATTATAATAGGCATGCTATGAAAGTAAGTTTTGACAGCACTCTTCACTCAAGCGCAGGCGCAGGTAGCGGTGTATTCAAACGTTTAGTTTTGAAAACAATACACGCGGTATCGGGGGAGATGCGCTCGCGCTGGCGCCTTGTGACACGTAGGGTTGCCAACACAGTCTGTGCTCTATAATAATATAATTGATTTGTTACTATATGGTTTTTATCTTAATACTTGATACACAAACAAACCACATTTTAAAGTAACACGTCAGATATGTTTATACCAATTCAGGTAAGTACGTAAGTCGCGTAATACAGTTTGTAACCTATATTATAAATGCAAAAGTAAATATGATTGTCGGTTTATTTTGATTTAATGGCTTAATATAAGTGATAAGCACTATTACAAAGTTGCTGTAAACATAATTTTAGAATGATCTATCATAATCTATCGTTTCTACCGTGAAGCAGTTGTGTTTGCATGGCTATGTTTCGGTTTGAGTGGTGGGATATGGCAGTGAATTTACCGGGTACAAAGGTATAACACCTGAGTTCTCAGGAATGGCAATAAATGAGGGGTATCATGGACGAAACAGTATACTGTTATGTCCATGGTACTGCTCATGTCTATACGCGACAGTTACCCCTTACCATCAGGTGGGCAAGTTGCAAAAAAAGGTTATCTTACACTGTTATACTTATAAGACGATTTATGAAAATAAACAAAGCACATATGTCTTGCTTCATTTATATTTATTAATCTTATATGAAATGGAGCCATTTATATTTAGTTCTTTCTGCTTAGGTACCTTATCAGATATCTAGAATGAAAACATAGAAAACAGTTGTCTATAGAACTTATCTCTATAGATAAGGTTTAATTTACACTTAAATTTAGGAATAGTCAAATAAAATATATTTAGTGAAAGTTTTTCAGTACTCGAAAATGACAGTTATATATAGCAATACAAACGACTTTTGTACGATTCCCACATTAGAGTGCAGACAAGTTAAATAGCTTTATGACCCCTACTGGCTACTAGTATATTGATTAATAGATATCTCAAGTACATCAATAAAAGTATTAAATAATTATTTCAAATTAAAATCACTATTTAATGAAACCAGTCAAGTGAGAGCTGCATTAATTAAATACAGTAAAAAATCAATGTGAGAACCCAAAATATCACTCGATATGTTTTTGCGATTTTGTTTTTGTAGACTATATGTTACTTAAACATCTACTAATCTTATAATTTTAATTTTTAAATATATTTAAAATAAATTCAATTATCTACTAAGCACATTTTATTTTATATAAAGTATATTTATTATTATTATTATATCAGCCATTAATTGTCCGCTGCAGAATATAGGCCTTCCCCTATAAGAGAAGTTGTGCCAGTAGTTGCCGCAAATGGCAGGCGGATTGGCAACCACAGTCTTTGTTAGGAAAGCTGCGACTCATCTCTCGACTATTTAGTTCCCTTAGTAGCCTGTTACGACACTAAGAGAAAAGGAAGGGAGACCCGGTAGACCGGGTCACCGTTCCACCGTTAAGCCGTGTGGTTCCGGCATAGATGCCGGAACCACACGGCGTATACATTATTTTCCGAGTAATTATTATCGATCTTTATGTGATATCAAATGAAATTCAATTATAGTTTAATTATATTATGTAGATACAAACACCTTAGAATTCGCAAAAATCAAAGCAACAAAAAAAAATGTTTTTTTATTTTAAATTTAACCATAAAAAAGCAAAAAGTTGTGAAATATAACTTTTTTAATGCAAGCATATCTTTTTGTCGCAACTGCGTAACAAAATATATTAGCGGTATTTACTTAGGACTGTCAACCCTGCGTGCGATGCGTTGCGCATTCCACTCGTCTCGTGCGTGTTGCTATGGATGAATACATCTTGATAGTTTAGTCTTAAAATATATCTGTTTTCCTGGGAAACATTCTACATTAAAATAAAACTAGTAAATAAATCTATATTTTAATAATATAGATCTTAAGAATTTTTAAATTATCTATTTTATATACCTCTGCCAATATAATTAAAAGTGACAAATAATTTAATAAACTTTTACATTTTGTAAAATTATTATTTATACCAAAAACTAAAAAAAATAATTAAGATACTCAAAAAAGAAAACAACTTTATCTGTACAAACACACTACATAATACAAGGCACGTGCATACATGTTATTATGTCTTTAAAGAATGGATTTAGTTATTTAAAATAGGTAACTAATAACTAATAGTATCAATATGACCAAAATTATTCAGTCGCGGTAACTGGCTGACTGCGCAGGCGCTGGAGTGGCGCAGGCGGCGCTTTTGTCGATTTACTATCGATTTGTGACTTCACACGAGGCCCTGCATTTACACATATTTCGATGTGTTTAAAACAATAACGTCTTTCTTGACCCGACTGCGCAGAGGGCAATGTGTTAATGCGTTTGACAGGTGCTTATTTATACGCTCTTTTCTTTCTTTGTTTCTATTTTGGTAAATACGCGTTGCAACAAAAAATAGGCATTATTCTTTAACAAATAGCTACAGTATTTAAAGTATTGCTTACTTATATGGAATATATCGGTTAAGGAGTTAAAAGATAAAGTACCTATTTGCATTACATATTATTATTTATTATTTTAGACTCCCATACCCATACCATAAGAAAAAATGGAACACTTATAAAATCAGTTTGTTGTCTGTCCGTCTGTCAAAATCCCTTTTCAAGTACGCATGGAGGTATCAAGCTGAATTTAATACTAAATACTCGAGCCTACAATCCCTTGAAGCTGTGAAAAAATCAAACTTTAGAATTTATCAACGTAATCAAAAGATACGGCCGTTTAGTTATAAACTTATTATTTTGACATTTGCAAAGGAATCGAACCTTTATATTCTTTACATGAAATTTGCTAATAATATCGTACAGCACGAGTAAAGGATAAAATTCGGATACCGTGAATTTGTAGTCACCTCAGAATTTAAATTTTTTAATTATATTTTGTACGGAACTATCGATTTAAAATATCAGATTAATTTTGTCGGAGTCAATAGGTAATCTCTATTGAACCTAAAGTAGGAACAAAAAATCTGTTGATCAAAACCAAAAATATATTTAGTGGTAAATATTTTTCCTAATTTTTACAGCATTACAATCTGTCATCATCATAATATCAGTCGTTAACTGTTTATTGCTGATCATAAGCCTCCTCCAGGGGGGGGGGGGTTGTCAGTAGTTGCCACGCTTGGCGATGTTTTGCGAGGAACGCTGCTGCCCATCCCTCGACCGTTAAGTTCCTTTAATCGCCGCTTACGACACCCACGGAAAAGGGAAGGGAAATTTACCTACGCCGGGACCACACGGCGAACAATCTGTCATACGTATCCAATATCGATTCCCAGATATTTATCCGAGCGCACAATATTGCCCAAAAAAACAACAATGGCTCCCTTAATCCTTGACGGTTTTTGAATCGTGTCAATTTCGCGTCACTAAAACTAGCGAAAACGACAGGTAGGTTAAGGGACCCATATTATAGAATCACCGAGTCACTGAGATGGATGGAGTTATTCAGTTATCTATCGCATATAATCTACTCCAATACAACTTAATAAAAATGTAACCAAGTTATATTGAAATGCGACTATAGGACCACCGAAAGGGGTAGCCCATTCTATGGCGGGAAAGGAATTGTTAGCAATGAAGTTTGACAGCCCCATTGCTACCAATATGCCCTATTAGGTCGACCTCTACGTGGTTCCTTCTGGAAACTATTGTGAATAATTCTTGTTGAATTCGTCACGGTGGATTAACTGACCTGCTTCATCCTTACCTCTCATCTTCACTGGTGCCCCGCCGGTGTATACCGATAGCGTGTGTGGAGTTACCATTCCATTTAATTGGCATGACACTTTAGACAGATAGATTCTTTATTACCAACAACAATATTAATAATAATTGCAGGTAAATATAAACAACAATGAAAAGAGAAAAAAAATCAATACATTTTGCTGGTAATAGGAGCCGCCTCAGCTGTTGCTATACCTATATGCACATTTCCAGCAAGATGTACCTATATAGTGGTGATTTTCAGGCGGTTCCTTAACTCATTTAACGTTAGCATTCGTGCGGGTCGCTAATACTCATTTTTCGGAGGGGAGACTCATATATATGAATATATGAGTCTGATAAAATAAAAAAAAAACTAAAATCAAATTTAAAAAAAGAACAAACTTTGAATACAAAATTATCACAATCGACAGTGACAGTATTATAATAAAAACTAAGTTTAATAAAATTCAAAAAAAGAAATGTATGAAAATGTACTTACCGAATCTGACAAATGAAATATTGAAGACTATGACTGAATAATTGAAGCGACAAAAATTAAAAAAAAAATGAAAAAATAAAATTCCAGACAAATCATCATATTGAAGACTAGGCAGCATGGTCTCCGACCTTAGCCTGTTCCACAACGAAACAAACGTACTTAAAAATATATATATAAAAACTAAAACAAAAAAATGAAACGTCAACTAAACGTCGAAAAATGTTTCTACGTTTAATGGTAACAACTTAACTACTTAAACCATAGATTTTTTACCTATGGCTTTAACGTTATTGTTAATCTATGCATTAATAGGAATCCAAAAGCCTCAAAGCAAAAAGTATTGATATAACAATATACCAAAGATAATGAGACATGCGCAGTAAATACATTTATATGTAAAATTGTTACTGCGCATGTTCTGTGAAATTATAAATATTGTTTTCAAATTATTTACCGGTATCAATACTATATGAGACATCGCGGTGGGAGATAATAAAAGGCAATATTTTAAGTACAATAAAAACTACGAATTTACTACTAAGTACTGGAAGGTAAGTACTTAATAAAATATCATCGTAAAAATTCTACAGAAAAATAAATGGACTACCTGGTAAACTTTTGCATAACTCCGCCACAAGTCAAGCGCCGTCATAAAATCCTTTTTTCATACAATTTGCACCTGCGAATGGAAAAAAATAAAACTCAATAGGCTCGAACGGCGAATTGGTGTTTTGACAGCGGGCCCCTTTGTATTATTATTGTGTTCTTTGATTGTATAAAACTTAAGTTTCATAAAATAAATAGCCAGAGGGAGACTTTGTACAAAAGTCGATTGCCTGGGTACCTCTGTCCCATTCATGTTTCAACCGTGAAGCAGTTGTGTTTTCATGGCTGTGTTTCGGTTTGAAGGGTGGGATATGGCGTGAATTTACTGGGTACAGAGGAATAACACCCGAGTCCTCAGGAATGGCAATGCATGGGGGGTATCATGGGCGAAACAGTATACTCTGTTATGTCCATAGTACTGCTCATGTCTATAGGCGACGGTTACCACTTTCCATCAGGTGGGCCGTTTGATTTGCCATTCTAAGTTGTAGGTATAAAAAAAAAACTTCGTGCGGGTGGAATTCCGAAATAGAATAGAAAGAAAGAAATATTTAATTAAAAAACTTATTTATTTATTTATTTAAAGGAACACCAACAGCATATTGCATTATAACATATAGGTATAACAAACATTAAGTATAATACAATATTAATGCACATGCCTATTATAGGTATTCACAGCATTTATACAGTGCGAGAAAATGAAGTAACTTTATTAAGTAAGTAATTATAATGAATTAAATAACTTATAAAATAAACCTACTTTTAGATGGCGTATCAAGACAAAACATACACTAGACTTTAAGTTAGTCCTTCAGAAAAATATCTGTGAATACCACATACAATTTGGTCAAATAGTTTTTGCATAATACTGGAATAAATATACATAGTTGATAAAAATATTATTTTGACATCTACTATATTTAGAGTACTATATATATTATATTAACATGCCTTATAATTTTTTTTTTCATAAATATCTTTCGTGATATTTATGAAAAAAAAAATTTTTGTCATAAAAAGTTTATTACAATTAGTGTGATCACTTTGCAATATCTCTAGATGTTGGACTTTTTTTTTTATTTCATTAATGCAAAAAATGTACTTAATAATAAATTTATTCAAAATGGCAATAAATATTTGCGGAACGTAAATAATACGACATCTTTATGTATAATCACAACTATAGTTATAATATATATATATATATATATATATATTATAACTATATATAAGCATTTCTTTTTTCGTATAATGATCGTATAGACAAACTCCCTTTTTCTTAAAAACTAAAAAATCCACAAATCAATTTTAACTATTACACTGATTTGGTACTTTCCTTTTTTCCTTCAAAGTGGAAATTTAACTAAAAAGAAAGAGACAAAACAATTCAGTAGCTAGTAAAATAGGCTTATGAGACATTTGTCATTTTCATGAATAAGGGGATAAATCTACATATATTCATACTTAAATTCTCTATAATTATACCTAAAAATTATACATTTAAACATAGTACTTAAGTAACACCCATAAAAGTGAATTGAAATTTTTTCTCTTCTAATTTTTATTTTATTTTATAAACAAACATAAAATTAAATTCTGTTCCACACAAAAAGACTACTTCAATTGCGACAAAAGAAGTTATTTCGAATTAAAAACTAAACAACTGATTTTGATAAAATTTCTATGAAAACAATCTATCGTAAACATATCCTTTTAGATAAAAAAAGGAATTTTCCAAAACTGTTTACTGTGACGTAATTATGTGGTAACAAACACAAAAAAAAACTGAATCGCAAACTTCCGTCATTTTTAAGTCGGTTGATAAAATAGTTCCATACCTAAAGAGCTTTCTTATAGTACCTACTCTTATTTCCGAAATCGTGAGAGCTAAAGGTAACAATAGAAAATTACATCTGTGCTTTGCATTCATCCAAATCATTATGATACGATCACGTTCAAAATATCGGCAATTTAAACAACTTTCATTTTACATAGTTATAATCAAACCTAATACAGTACCGTATTCATAACAACAGCCGCATTACTGTTTGTTATAAGGTATAGAAAGTTTTTGAAATAAAATGAAATTAATATCGACTATCAACCTCAAAAAATGTAACTTGATGAATGTTTCAAAATATTTGTCCAGAAATAAATTAAGTATTCCTTCGAAAAAAAAAAAAGAAAACCGCGAGTCCGTGACAAAATCTATACAGAATCTACACTGAAGTTAATTCAATAGATTGAAAAGAAATCGCTTATAACAAAATAAGTGAAGGTATTGTATTACATATACCAGCATATACCCTAGTAAATAAAGGCGAATTTACAAACTCCTTTATAAAATCGCTTAAAAATACCTTTATCATATTTAAAAGCTTCCCCCGGCTCGTGAGAATGGAATTCGAAATTGTGACAACCGTAGCATAATTTGAACACTCATTAACCATTTTAAAAAATAAAAAATTTAAATTTGGAAGCCTCTAGCTAGCCAGTTCACGAAGAACTTTAATTTACCCACATTCTCCCCTTATTTATCCAGAAAAGATTAGGGTTCGGGAGCCGAGGTAGGTTTATTTTATTTCAAAGCCTTTAGGCCCCTGGGATTTCGCTATTACAATGGCATCTGGTAATCAGTAGCCGCATCCGCTGACACGCGAAGATTCAAAATTTTACACGCGTTCGGTTGTTCGAATCTTAATTTGATAGGAATGCAGCTGCCGAAAGGTTGCCAACTTCATTATTATTATTAAGTTGCTGCTACCAATGCCCTTTACTTATTGGCAAATTATTTTTTAATGCGTAGTCAGTACTACATGCAATTATCGGTAGGAATATATAAAAGTTTCGTGTATTTATGTTACATTATCTAAGTATTTATTCAAAGATTTACTTATTTATATTCTTATATTTGTATTTTTATTCAGTTATTAATCTTATTAATTAGTAGAGAACCTATCTCTATTTTAAATTTAAAAATAAAATAAAACTAAGTCCAGTTCTATTTTCAACACAAAATTTTTTAAAAACCTTAATTTAGAGAAATGTTAGTCAAATTAGATATACTTTGTTTTATAAATAGACTAGGCAGTCTAAATTATAATATAAATAAACAAAATTAATATACATATATTGTAATTTTACCGTCATTATTTATAAGAGAAATAAAAATTAATTAAATGAAACTCATTATTAAATATCATTCATTTGTTAAAATATAAATATAAAATTTTACAAACTCGTTTACTTAAATGTTAAATTATCGATTTATTTACATTATGCCAAAGTCAAAATACTTATTTAAAAAAATACTGTACCTATTACTCTGTGTGAAAGTGAACACAAGAGAAACACACTCGAGAATTACATATCCACATAATTCAGGTAATCAAATCCTGCTGCTACTTACCATGGGGCCCCATAACGGCGAGGAATGCTCGCGTGGTTCACTCGTGGTGCCCGAAGGCTTTCACACGCATTACAGTACCCAGATGGTGATGCCTGAAGACTAGCCGCTGTCATGTTCCACGATTCAATAGGAACTTACACAGATTAAAACCTAATGGAACGGTTATATATAGTATATAATTGGCCAGTTTCATAAATAAATAAATAAATCTATTTATTTATTTAAACTTAACTTTAACTTGACCAACTATATATATAATCTTCACTAACGTGTGAACCCGGTGACCAGAAATTTCATTTCACGTGTCTACACTGATTTAATGAATTTCCACTTATTTAAATACACTATCGAGAGTTAGCACGATGAAAAAGCCCCAATAATGTACATAAACATGTGTAAACAACGCGAAAGTTTAAAATTAACTAATTTTTAATTGTCCCTACCGAACAATTTTTAATAATAATAATAAAATCATGTATTCAGCTACAAAACAACAATATGAAAGGCAATTCAGTGGAAATGATTCCCATTCAGCTTAATTTTCAGTAGGGCCGTTTTGTTAACAAGACAGATGTAATAATTGTCTATATATATATATATATATATATATATATATATATATATATATATATATATATATATATACCTTATACAATTGCTATAAGCTACTCTGTGAAAAAGATTTATATAAGGACAAAGAATGCTCGCGTGGTGGACTGGTGGCGCCCGAGGGCTTTCACACACATCTCAGTACACAGATGGTGGTGCCTGAATTCTAGCCGCTGTCATGTGCCACGATTCAATATATGCTTTTTTAATAAAATGTATAACGGCTTTACGTTTACAAACTCTATGATGCATTTTATATTAATGTTTTTTTTTTACAACACAGGGGGCAATAATTAATGGTCTTTTTTTTACAACACAGGGTGCAAACGAGCATGCGGCTCACCTGATGGTAAGTGACTACCGCCGCCCATGGTCATCCACAACACCAACGGTATTTCAGGTGTACTGCCGGCCTTTTAATAGGGAATATGCTCTTTCCTTGAAGGTTAATATTATAATAGTTCTATAATAGAATGGCAATCTTGCTTGTGCTATTGATTTTCGTTGGCGATATTATGAGAAGGGAACAGGTAGGTTAGTTTAATTATAAAGAATTCACCAGCAATTAACGATGATGATTTCCGAGGAGGGCAGCGAGGTTACAGAATTATATTACTTATTAAGGGGACGCTAGTCCCCTTCATTCACAATGCAGTCTTCTCTAGACAGACAGATTTTTCATAACACAGAGTAACTTGGCTTGAAAAATTGTTCTCAAAAGTAACAATACTTAAGGTCACAAAATATAACAAACAAACAATATCATTTTCTCATTTGTAACCGACTTTAAAAAAGGAGGTTCTCAATTCGGTTGTATTTTTTTTTGTTTGTTATCTCATTACTCCGTCAGTTGTAAAAAGATTTAATTTTTTTTTTATCTGAAAGGGTAGACTTGAGATTTATTCGTAAAAACATAACTGTAGTTTCGTAAGTTACAGTACTAATATAAAATTATAATATTATAATTTTAAATGGATACGGTAATTGTACTTACAGATTGGTCCCATAGACTTTAAAGATTTTTAAAGTAAAGTAACAGATTTTACCACAACTGAAGCCGGCTTTTTTACGGAACATAATTTTTATTATGATATTAATAAGGATTTTATAAAAAAAAATAGGTGTCATAAACCCTTAGATTATACATAAACAATCAAAGAAAAAATAAACCATTTATAATCGTTAGTGGGATATTTTCTTGCCAATCCTACAACTACGCCTACGTGGCCGTTCCCCTGTTTGTCTGTTTGGAATTTTAATTCTTTCAAGCTCGTTACGAACGAATTATGCAAATCTTACCCGATCGTGATCGATAATTCCATTGTGAAACATAATATCGACAATTACGATCATGAAGGAAGGAATATAAAATTATTTAAAAAATCTAAAGAAATTATATAATCACTGGACTGTAACGTATTTTAAAAACTACTAATAAAATTAATAGGGTCGGCATTGCGCGCGTGACATTCCTGATGTTACAGTCGTTCATAGGCTACGGTAACCCTGTTTACCATCAGACGGGCCGTATGCTTGTTTGCCACCATAGTTACAGATGGGCAAAGCACCGGGTTTAAACCCGGTGCTTTGGTAAAAACCCAATAAACACCCATAAACTCCCATAATCACCCAAAAAAATAGGTTTTTACGTATTTTTTTGAAAATATGTAAGTAATACCAATAAATTATTTTTATAAATTGTATTGATCAATTCTACAATATTAAATAAAACGTTAACTAATAATATTTCAGGAAATTTTAAAAATCTATATATAATAAAATGAAAGTAATTAATTTTCAGTGTTTTCATGTTGCAGTTGATCAACATGTTGGCCTTTTGCTTCCCGTAGATACTTTAAAATTTCTTCATAACACCTCGTTCGCACACATGGCCGTATATATTTAAATTCTTGAGCCACTAACAGTCCGAAATACTCATTTCTTTTATCCTCTTCTCCATAAATTAAGCATTTAGAACAGTTTGTTTCTTCTTTCAGTAAATTTTCTTTTACTTTATCCTCGTTTTTTTTCTTTGTTGCGACGACGCTGGGTAAATCATCTGGACACTGGGTCTCACTATCGCCAAATATATTTGGAGATCGGCTTCGGCTACGGCTTGGCAGACATTTTTTTCTTTCTACAATTTTAAATTAAATTTATTAGAATAAATGCTTCGAACACACGCGATCTAAGTACCTTTTGTGTTTATTATACCTTACCTACCTAGGTATAAAAAGAGTACTTACGTAGATTTTTTTTTATTAACTGTTTTATACGAAGATCTTGATCTCTCAAATTAGCATCCATTTTACTTCCAGTGATTATCAACTAAATTAATAATCCACAAAGTATTAAATAACGTTTTTATGAAATATTTAGCACAAAAACAATACCCTTTAAATATCGATCGTCAGTAACTGTGGCTGACTTACCTATATTCTAGCAAGCAGGACTGCCAGATGTGAAGGGGAAATCCCCAATAAATTGTTGCATGTGACTGATGATGTGAGCATGTTCGTTTCATAATAAAAATGTTGCCAGGTAACCAAAAAGTCGTATGTTTTTGTGCGAATTACGATCATAATCTTTACGATCGTACATTAAAAAATAGACAAATAATAGTATGAGTACGATTTAAATCGTATATCTGTCAACCCTGCTAGCAAGACAGCGACAAAATCACGTTGCATAACAATGTAGCCCAAGCTTATATCTTATGAAATATACGGAAGAGATACGGACTTAGAAAAAACAGAAATGTTGTTCTTTGTGGAAGTCATTGATGAAATTCTATGTATTTTAGCCCGCAAACTTTCTTCAAACAAAAACAGCGCCATCTAGTATCGAGTTCTGTAATTATCTCTTTGTTTATGGATTTGAAGTAAGACCGCCACGCATGCAATACATTATGACTGGGGATTCCCCTATTCGTCGACGCTGAATATGAGGCGACGACAATCACTGTCAAACGTGTTCACTATTACTCTGACTCTGGTAACGTGACTTCCTGGTAACGTGTTAGGTAGGAAAAGCAGTAAAAAAGTGCATATTAAGGGAGCAGATTTGAAATAATATTTATACTTAACAAGAAATAATTAAAGGTAAGTGGATTTTTGAATGATACAATTATATCATGATCACTTAACAATTTTAACTTAAAATTAGATGTATTATTACAAGCTTTTATTTAGCTTGCGTTATGTAAATAAAAGTATGTAGGTATGTTCGTATGTTGATGCAATTATCCTCAATCCTCAACCGACTGGGATAAAATTTTCCATACACGTTTATTTTGGATGATAGTGCATAGTTAGCTGAGAGTCGTCATTGGATAATAATGGTGGATAGCCTAAGATGTGTACTAGATATTTATTTTTAACATAATATGCGTAAGTACCTAATCGAATTAAAGAAGTTGCTGAGAAAAATACAGAACAATACGATAATAAACTAGCGTCTGCGTTTAATCCTCCGAGGAGATGTAATTTTACAAAGGTTTTTTGTATTTATTTTATTATTTTTTTAATAAATTTATTGTAAATAACAAGAAATAATCATTGTAAAAAAATAGGCACTCTATTGTTGAATTTTCGTCAGACCAACTAATCATCGTTCATTTTTTTAGGTTCAATGGGGAGACCTAAAGATTTACGCATATGGGAGCACTACCGTACTTTACCAAACAAGTCTGTTTCTTGCAAGCTTTGTAATAAGGTCTACAAATTCAGTAATGCTGCCAAAATGCTTCAACATCTTATCACTTGTCCAAAATCTCCAGAAACATTAAAAGACTCTATGAAACTTATAAAAGATAGCTCGTCCAAAACCAAAATGTCTGGACTGTCAGAGATAGAGACAAATGATTCTTTTATAAGCCCCTCGTCGTCTGCTAACACTACAATAAATGCTGAGTTTCAAGACACCGATGATCATATAAAAACAGAATTAGCGAGAGCTATATTTGTAACAGGGACGCCATTATCGATGGTGCAACATCCTTTATGGATACAATTTTTCGAAAAATTGCAACCAAAATTTAAAATACCTTCACGTAAAGCTTTAGCGACAAAATACTTAGATAAAATATATAGAGAAATGCGTTTTGAGTTAAATGAGGAACTAAATGCTTGTAGTTACTTACACCTTCAGTGCGATGGCTGGTCTAATTTAAGAAATGAAGGAATAATAAACTTTCTTATATCAAAACCTCAACCTGCATACGTTAAAAGTTTGAATACAGAAAGTAATCCTCACACTAGTGAATACCTTAGCCAAGAAGTTGAAAAAGTAATGAAAGTGTATGGAGCAAATAAGTTTCTTGTACTTATTGGCGATAACGCTAGAAATATACAAAAGGCATTCGAATTAACAAAACTCAAATATCCACATGTTGTTCCTCTCGGTTGCTGTGCACATATCCTTAACTTGTTGTGCCAAGATATTGTAAAGATACAAGAAGTAACTGTGTTTATTATGCAAGCCATAAATATAATAAAAATTGTTAAAAGGAGTCAACGATTAAGTTCCTTGTTGATAAAATCAAGGCAGGGTGAAGATTCTACACAAACACTAAAATTGCCTTGTGCTACAAGATGGGGAAGTCATGTTACTTCGTTAAAAAGTTTGAAAGCAAATAAGATAGCTTTGCAAATATTAACAGTTAGAGAAGATGTGGTAATTTCAAGAGATATTAAAGATTTAATTCTAAGTGATGATTTCTGGACGAAGACAGGGGAATGTATAAGTATTTTGGAACCAGTCACTGAAAGCATATTTTACTTAGAGAGCGACCAGAATCGTTTGCATCGCACATACATTACATTTAGAGATGTACAAGCTAAGATACGTTTTGCATTAAATGAGATTTCGACATTGAGCGAAGAAAGCAAACAGCAGATTCTAACATCAGTATCTTCAAGATGCAATATGGCAATGAGGCCAATACATTTTGCAGCATATATTCTAGACCCCAGGACTCTAGGAGTCGAACTTACTCAAGAGGAAGAACTTAAGGGTATGGAGTTTATCTACAATTTAAGCCAACACTTAAGTTTGTCAAATGTAATGGCAGATTTGGCGTGTTATAAAGCTAAAGAAAACTTTTGGGCCAGAGGATTTGTATGGAGCTCATTAGATAGCATTGAGCCCCTAATATGGTGGAAAGGTATTTGTGGTTCCACTGAGTTAAGCAAAGTAGCGATTCGTATTCTATCAGCTCCCTGTACTTCGGCAGCCACTGAGCGTTCCTTTAGTATCCAAGGCTACATACATAATAACAAAAGAAATCGACTTACAACTGAAAGAACTGAAAAAATTTCATTCATTTGTTATAACTGGAATCTTAAACATAAAGCTGAATGCGAGGACATTCAGTTTAATGAAGAAAATACCTTAGAAGCTTTCATTGAGCAAGTAAATGAACATAACAGTTTAGACGAAATAGAGCCTATCGAACCTATACAATTCATCGCTTGTAATAACTCTGAATCTGACAGTGATTGACTGTAGTTTTACATTTTACTTTCATCTCTTTCTTAATAAACTCAAAATCAAATTAAAAGTTTTTTATTCTGTAGGCTGCATAATAATATTGTCTATGTCCAGTATAGTGGACGTCTTGCGGCTGAGATGACGATGATGAAGTACAAAATCATAAACACCCAAAAATTTGGGTGTTTATGGGGTTTAAACCCAATAAACCCAAAACACCCGGTTTTTACCCACCAGACTTTAAACCCACCCAGGTGGATTGCCCATCTCTAACCATAGTAGTATAAAAAAATGCGAAAGTTAATAAGGAGAGGTAGATGTTTGTTACATTTTCATGCAAAAACTACTGAACGGATTTGAATACAATTTGTCAAAACGGACATAATCATACATAATCATATCCTAACTTAAAACATAGAAAACTTTATATACTGATTCAGATGGACAAAACCACAGTATACGTCTAGTATAGTATATTTTTAATTTATATCATTAGCTGTCCAAACAGTAGCGGATACACAAATCACTGAGGCTGATAATGAAATCTTTGTCGCTCCTAAATCAAAGACCAGTAATTATTTACAACACTTTTAATTGCGGCTTTCATAAAAAAACATCAGTTAAAGATTATAAATATGATTTATCATCTGTAATACCTGGTAGATATTTTTAGAGGATGATAATGAAATGGTAACCCCGCCTGCGCCAACGGTATACGCTGGCGAGGCACCAATGATGGTTGATAGGTGAGAATGAAAAGACAGGTCAGTTAGCCTATTGTGATGGATACACCTGGCATTCAGCACGATGGTTTCCAGGGGGGACCACGCGGAGGTCGACCTGACAGGGTATATTGCTAGCAATGGGACTGGTAGTCCTCATTACTAACAATCCCTTCCTGCCCAACCTGGTAGATATATAAACAAGGAGTACTTAAAGACATATATAAGTACACCTGTAACTAAAATATACATAAATACTTTTTATTGGTAAGCCCTTAACATAAGAACCGATTTGGCTATTTATTTTAGACTATCCTATTCGTTATTTAATTACTTTTTTTTTTATTTACATTCTATTGTATACACTAATAATACATACAAAAATATAACAATGGAAAATATATTATATTAAGTGTATGAGATAAACAAAGGCAAACTCTGCAAGAGTTTTCTTTCAGCAAAGGCAAAGTGAAAAAGAACATCAATGTCGACGGTTTGAATCGTGTATAATACTGTGATAATTTACAAAAAAAAAAAAAACAATTACTGGACAAAGTTAATTAATTCATGATATAAGCTATTTGTGAACCAAATTGCATTCAAATCTGTTCAGTACTTTTCAAGTGAAAGGGTAACAAACATCTATCCATCCTCACAAACTTTCGCGTTCATAATGTTACGTAATTTTTTAGTGTTGCAAGTAATTACATTAAAAAAATCACCAGAACAGCAAGTCTGCTCTTGAATCTAATATCTATACCGACCCAATCTATTACTAATAACAATTTTATACAGATTTTTTTTTATACATCTTAGAATAGCAAACAAGCTGACAGTCCACCTGATGGGAAGTGGTAACCGTCGCCTACAGACATGAGCAGTACCATGGACATAACAAAATATACTGTTTCGCCATTCCTGAGAACTCCGGTGTTATTCCTCTGTACCCTGTAAATTCACGTATTATCCCACCCTTCAAACTGAAACACAGCCATGCAAACAACTGCTTCACGGCAGAAACACGAATGGGATAGAGGTACCCAAGCAATCCACTTTTGTACAACGTCTCCCTCTGGTTGCATTGGGACCGGTATGAAATAGTTTGCATTGGCAAATTACGTTTAATATACATCTATTAAAACGATATGGAACCATAACGAGACGTTAGTATTGCAATTCTAGAGTGCAAAAGTCAATTTCAATATCGATTTATCGGAATTCATTTTAAGAATATATATCGATATTTTTAATTTGAATTGGCACATTTTTTTCTAGTGTAATATAAATATTCATAGGTACATATTATTTAAAAATAAATATGCAAATGTTAATTAAAATTGCAAGTACTTTCAATAAAGTTTGATAAGTCTATTATCAGATATAAATAAAAATAATAGTAAAGATAAGCATTCTTATGAATCATTATATTCAGTTTACTTCGTTCTTTTAAATATATTTGTTATATATTTTGTATCATTTTTATTTTTCAATTTAACCTTACATACTTTATAGTAACTGTACATTCTAGTATCTCGATTTACGCACACATAAATAAAAAAAAAAATACTTGTTTTTAAACAAGCATTTGTATGGAGACCAAACGAACATAAAGCTTATTTCCAATTATTTAATAATTTGACCTATCGATTAATTGTAGGTGAGTGATTCGATTCAAATTCTAATCATCGTTTCCCAAATAAACTTGTTTACAAGCAGTTTTTTATCGTATTTTTTTTAAACTTATGCAGGATTCAGAAATTTGTTATCTGTTGAGAAGAGCCCGCAAGAAACTCAACAGTTACTTAATTACAGGAGAGTAATTTAGTGAAAACTAAAACTACGCTGCTTGATTAGAATCAAATTAAAATATTTTCTTTCGCAACATTCACCTGCTAAATTATTCCCGCGTCGAATTACTAAATCGGCGTAAACTAAACGTATTCTAACCATCGAATTGAACTGTGAAACTACAAAACACCGGTAGCGGAAATATGAATCACGATATATCGATTATCGATATATTAATCGGACGTAAATCGATGGTTAACCTATAAGTGCGTAACAGTGGGCGTTACCGACTAATACTAGTTGTGGTACTTTATTGTTATGCTTTTTTAGAACCTGAATTGTTTTTGTAGCAAACAAGCCGACAGCCCACCTTAAGAGGTAAGCACCGCCTTAATAGACGTGAAGAGCATGCATCAAATTGTTTGCTAATAACATTGGTATTATTATAGAAGAAATAAAAATGACAAACTTAAAAAAATATATTAATCGTGACAAAATTTGTACAGGAATTAATTTTACTTCTACAATCTTATTGCAATCTTATTGAAAGAGATTGTTAGTAATGGAGACTGAAAATCCCATTGCTAGCAATATACCCAACCAGGTCGATCTCCTCGCGGCTCCCCCCGGAAACTATCTTGATTAATTCCAGATGAATTCATCATGATGGGCTTACTGGCCTGTTTTTATCCTCATCGATCACCATTCACTGGTGCCCTGCCAGCGTATCCCGTTAGCGCAGGCGGGGTTACCATTCCATTTTCATCCAATAAAAAAAAATAATATCAATATTTATAAATACTTATTTATATAAATATATAACGGCAAAGGGTGGCAAAAAGTAGCAAACAGGCGAGAATAATTATCGCAATGGATTCAATTCATCTTTGAAAGATACCGTCTAACCTCTTGAAAGTCTGAGCGAAAAGAGAGTTGTGAATATTAAACATTATTAGTGAAATAATCATAGGTAACATTTGTAGGCGTAAAATATACCTTCTAATTTGTCGAAAGCTAATATACTCGTTCAAGAACCACAACATTATGGCTGCAGCGTCACGCACAAATTATTCTAGGTACACGTGTCTATACGTGATGGTTGGAAAGAAAAAAGATGGTCAAGTGCCAGCTGCATTCGTTTTTTGATGGTTCCGTACTGTGAAATCTTCGCTCTATTATAAGTTGTTATCTATTATAGTCATTTTCAAGACAACTTACCAGAGGGAGACTTTGTATAAAAGTCGTTTGCTTGGGTACCTCTATCCCATTCGTATTTATACCGTGAAGCAGTTGTGTTTGCATGGCTGTGTTTTGGCTTGAAGGATGGGATATGTCGTAAATTTACAGGGTACAGAGGAATAACACCTAAGTCCTCAGGAATGGCAACGCATGGGGGGTTTCATGGGCGAAACAGTATACTCTGTTATGTCTATGGTACTGCTCATGTCTATAGGCGACGGTTACTACTTTCCATCAGGTAGACCGTCAGCTTGTTTGCCATTCTAAGTTGTATAAAAAAAAACAACGGTTTTGTACCTACAGATAGTTTATTTTAGTAAGTAGTTAATAAGTTAAATTTGATATACAAATGACAGTTGACTGATAAATCCGATACTGCCATACTTCGTTATGAAAGCTCTTAACGTTTAAAAATAATATTATTAACTCTAGAAAATTAGACAAAAAGCTAGAAGGATCTTTGAAAAACCATAAAATAAACTTATAGTATACTTATAAATCCGTATCGAAGTCGCGTGGTCCCAACATAGAATGAGCCACTCCTTCCTTTTCCATGGTTATCATAAGAGGCGACTAAGGGAACTTAATAGTCAAGGATAGGCAGCAGCGACCCTCTTAAAACATTTCCAAAGACACTGTGGTTGCCAACCCGCCTGCCAAGCGTGGCAATTACTGGCAAACCCTCCCTTATAGAAGAGGCCTATGTTCAGCAGTGGGCAGTTACAGCTGACCTGATGATGATGAGATTTACTGCTCACACTATAAACTTTGTAGCCAAAGAATAGATATACTGATGGACAACAAAAGCATGCTAACATGGTCGTCAGGGGGAAAGTGATTGTTAGTGATGGAGACTGAGAATCCCATTGCTAGCAATATACCCAACCAGGTCGACCTCCTCGCGGTTCCCCCTGGAAACTATAATGGATAATTCCTGATGAATTCATCATGATGGGCTAATTGGCCTGTTTTCATTCTCATCTATCACCCTTCACTGGTGCTCCGTCAGCGTATCCCGTTAGCGCAGGCGGGGTTACCATTCCATTTTCACCCATAAAAAAAAACATGGTCATCACACAAAATTTCGAAATACGGAACCCTAAAAAAAGAAGTATTGAAGTCCCGTAATCATATTGTACGAATGTCGCCACAGGGGCTTTCTCACGGACACGAGATTTACTTGCGCTATGTACCCAAACCGAAAATTATATTAGAACACAAATTATCGCTTTACAACAAAACCATTGCTGGTTTAGAAGGAAATTTATTTTATACATGCCATAAAAACAAGCAATGGATATTAAATACGATCTTATTACAGTATTAAAGTTCACTCGCAGGTCACTCGCTCCGATTGATTGCAGGTTCTGTGCTACAATATTTTAGGTGTTATGATATTGATTTCTCCAAAGCCGATTTACAGCCCGACTTTGCCTTAAGGCAGTAAAAACATTAGAAAGGAACTATTAGAGACTTATAAGTGTGAATGAAACGTTTACCGTTATTAAAATAGCGACCAATTACGAGTTAAGACGTGCCTTGTCATTAGTTTAGTGCGACTGTTTTGAAATAAACGTAGCTACTTGCAGCATGTTTATGTACTCGCCGTGTGGTCAAGGCATAGAATGGGCCATCCTTTTCTTTCCCATGGGTACGACACCCACGACTAAACGTGATAGACAGCAGCGTCTCTTTTAAAACGTCGCCAAAGACCCAATTGCGGCTGCCAACCCGCCTGGGGGGAAGGAATTGTTAGTAATGAAGTTTAACAGAACCCTTGCTAACAATACGCCCTATCAGGTTGACCTCCACGCGGTTCCCCCTGGAAACCAAAGTGGTTAATATTTGTTAAATTGGTCACTATGGGCCAACTGATCTGCCTTCACCCTCGCCTATCACCCTTCACTGGTACCCCGCCGGCATATATCAATAGTGCAGACGGGTTTTTTTTTTTTAAATGGATGATAATGGAATGGTAACCCCGCCTGCGCTAACGGTATACGCTGGCGGGGCACCAGTGAGGGATGATATGTGACAATGAAAAGGCAGATCAGTTAGCCTATCGTGATGGATTCAGGAGGAACCGCGAGGAGGTCGACCTGACAGGGTGTATTGCTAACAATGGGGCTACTAATCCCCATTTTTAACAATCCTTTATCCCCCCGTGCAGGCATGGTTACCATTCTATATTCACCCATTAAAAAGTCCCGCCTGTCAAGTGTGACAGCTACTGATAAAAGCCTCTCAATTATGGGCAAGGCCTATGTTCAACAGTGTACAATTAATACCCGATATAGTGTGGTATGGTAGTGCTTGTTTAATTGCAAACGTTTACTTGCCGCCACAAACTAAAGTTTCATCCCAATCATCTGGACGAGTGGCGATCTTTCACCGTGCGTTTTTCAAGGCACTTTCTTTCACGTACAACCATTCTTTGGAATCAACTTTCAGCAGCAGTATTTCCGAACCGATACGACAACATAACCTACCAGAGGGAGACTTTGTACAAAAGTCGATTGCATGGGTACCTCTGTCCCATTCGTGTTTCAACCGTGAAGCAGTTGTGTTTGCATAGCTGTGTTTCGGTTTGAAGGGTGGGATATGGCGTGAATTTACTGGGTACAGAGGAATAACATCTGAGTCCTCAGGAATGGCAACGCAAGGGGGGTATCATGAGCGAAACGGTGTGCTCTGTTATGTTCATGGTGCTGCTCATGTCTATAGGCGACGGTTACCACTTTCCATCAGGTGGGCCGTCAGCTTGTTTGCCATTATAAGTTGTATAAAAAAAAAAAAAAAACCTTCAAGAAAAGAGTATATTTCTTTTTAAAAGGCCGGCAGCACACATGCAATGCCGCTGGTGTTGTGGGTGATCGTGGGCGGCGGTAGTCACTTACCATCAGGTGAGCCGCATGCTCGTTTGCCCCCTGTGTTGTAAAAAAAAATTAATAATACTACACAGTACCCTCTAGTACCAAACTAAACAGAACTTGTAGTAAACGTAACTAGAAAACTGATAGACATACGTAAATACCATTGATGCGTTAATGTTAAAGAGTCTTTAATAAAGACTGTATATTTTACCAGAGAGAGAGACTTTGTACGAAAGTCGTTTGCTTGAACACCTCTGTCCCATTCGTGTTTCTACCGTGAAGCAGTCGTGTTAGCATGGCTGTGTTTCTGTTTTAAGGATTGGGATATGGCAGTAAATTTACAGGGAAAAATAACACCTGAGACCTCAGGAATGGCAAGGGGGGGAGGTATCATGGGCGAAACAGTATACTCTGTTATATCCATGGTACTGCTCATGTCTATAGGTGACGGTTACCACTCTCTATCAGGTAGGCCGTTAGCTGGTTTGCCATTCTAATGTGCATAAAAAAAATTTGGTCATTTGGTGTAATTTGGAATTTATGTTCACCAATATTTAGATTGTTATAAATGAAACTAGATTTTACCCGCTACTCCGTCCGCGTTACCGGGATATATTAACTAACCGGGATAAAAAGCAACCTATATCCTTCTTCATCCCATATAATACATGTCTACCAAATTTTATAGTAATTGGCTAAACCGTTGAGGCACTGTAAGGTAAAAAAAACAAACTTTCACATTTATATATTAGTAAAGATTTAAATTATTGCTTACATTTTTAGATAAATTTTCAACATAAAACAAAACAATTAATAAATAAGTATATACCTTCTTAAAAGGCCAACAGCACGCCTGCAATTCCTCTGATACTCATGGACAACGATGGCCACTTACCATCAGGCGAGCCGCATTCTATTTTGCTCCTCGTATTATAAAAAAAAAGATCAAACAATTAATCATTCTCTAAAAGTAGATTTGCCCACAGCTATTCAATTGTTTTCTTCCATAATTCATAACTGAATCCCAAATCTACTAAATAATTGAAATGAGTGAAAAATTGCCCATAATATTGCCCCTTGGATGACCAGTACTAATCACACCACGTCTATTCCGCTACCAAAGCTACCTATGCCATACAATAATTTATAGGTTCCAATACATTTAAACAAAAAACGATCACATTTGAATCAATGTACCTATCACAAACTAGTAAATTGCAACCCAAATGGGTACCATTTACCATATTATTTATGGCTACTCGAATGAGATAGATCACGTAACAGTCGGGAGTTACAAAAACGTTATAACACGCGATAGATGTATGACAATTAGCGGACGAATATGGAATATTTTCACTGGCTAAGAGAAAGAAGACTTGGGCAGTGAACGGTCAGCGCCTCAGGGTTGAACGTGTGGTCTAAGTCATAAAACGATGGCGTTTATAAAAAGTAAAATTGATTTTTTAATGAACTAGGTGTTTTCTTGCTGAAGTTATTTGAGTAGAAATCTTTATTTTAATTCCGCTACCATTAGCATATGTGTCGAAGATTAATGGCTAATATAGAAAGTTGTGCTGTAGTAGTGGTCATTCTTCGAGTATTAGCAATCACACATACTAATAGTAGCGGGATTAAAATAATTCTATTCAAATAACCAAAATTAATTTTGATATATATATATATATATATATATATATATATATATTATTGTACTAAAATATACAGTAACAATAATAAGTTAATAACAATGTTAGCAAAGGCGAACTTATCTCTAAGAGATTTCTTCCAGTCAACCTAACACAGTGGCAGTAGGAAGTAGTGAGTGGGCAGTAGTAGTATTATGAGCACACAACGATGTGAACTACTAATACGAATTAGTTTAGACTATAATAATTTACTGCTATCATGTCAGTCATTAACTGTCCACTGCTGAACATAGGCCTCCCCATTGGAAACCTTCCAACGGGGAGGCCTACCAGTTGTTGCCATGCTTGAGAGACGGATTGGCAACCGCAGTTAGGCTATGGTGATATTTTAAGAGGGACGCTGCTGCACTACCTTAGTCCCCTCTTACGACACCTACGGGAAGGTAAAGTTGGTCCATGGCGGGACCACATGACAACTAATACTTAATATAAAACGTAAAAATTTATAAATTTATTTAGATTTTCGGTCATGTTGAAAGAATACCTTCATTGGTTTTTATGGTTTTACATTTAATCGAAGCCATTTATTTGAAAATGAATTTTGTTAATATACCGGAACGTTTTTTGTACAGTAAAATCTTAAAATACAACAAACTATAAAAGACTATAAGAAAAGGAGAACTACTAGAGAAAACTATAACTGTAAGATATCCCTCTATAGGAGATATCCGCCATTATATATCAAATCTTTTAATCTATCTAATGTAAAATAGTGTAAGTACAATAAAGATTTTACAATACAATTATTAAACTAGGACTTTGTTCTAATTTGAATTAAAATAATTATTCGGTCATAACCGAATATTTAAAAAGCTCTAGCGTTTAGGGCTTAGACCATTCTAAGCGATACCAGAGGTACTGACAACAAAAAAATGCAAATTGTCATAAGCCACGGGCGATTCACGAGCAGACATTCCCACAGTGGAGTCGACACGCCTCGGTACAGACTGCAAAATAATTACTTATTTTAAAGAAAGGAGAAATAAATATTTATTTAGTGCTTAATTTAACATTTTATTACAAGAATATTTAACAATAAACAAAAAGGAAAAGAAAAGCACTAAAATAGTCTAGAAAGGCCAAACAATTATTTACTATTAATAAGGGATAAAACATACGATAAACATTAAAAAGTCGATGCAACCTCTTAAATGACAATTTAAGAAAACCAATCGATCATTCATTATTATTTAAAAAGGTAATATATAACATAACTTTCCGAAAACGCTCAAGTTATGAAATGAGCTGTCGAAATTTTTCCTTAATGATTCTTGGAAAAAAATGTAAGTATTAAGGTTTTTTAGGATAGGCAACGCGCACGTGACATCCCTGATGTTACAGTCACCCATAAACCGTTTACCATCAGACGGGCTATGTGCTTGTTTGCCATCTTCGTAGCGTAAAAATAAATATTATATTGAACAGCCAGTAACCTTCCTTAAAAAATGTTTTATCAAACTCAAAAGGACATTTTTCCAATTCAACTACTAGTTCCAGAGATTAAACTGCAGGGGTGCCCAAACTTGTACTGTTGGCGATCTACCTCAATACTGTTAGACTAAGATCGATCAACTCTAAGAGACTGCAAGTATGTGTGATGCAGGATTGTCGACTAGGTTGTGTATGTTGTACATCGTAGCGTGGATATTAGTTTTCCGCACAATATGCCTTTTCAGTCAAGGTCAAACGGTCGATCGCAATCGACTATTTACGCAACCTTGATTAAAGCATTCAAACAAACTCTTCCGCTTTACAATTACTATAGATTACGTAATATTTATGATTATCTTAAATAATAAAATAAAAATTGGAAGCCCATTTTTGCCGACCATACAAACGTGACCAAATTTCTCGCTCTACATAGCCGTTATAAAGTACGGATCTGTTGATTGTGTGTACGTTTATTCCTCGTGATACATGTAACATCTGTCTGAAGAAGCTTACACGCCATTTCGTGTGCATGCGAATGAACGAAATCATTGCTTTAAACACAGTAATTAGATAGACTTGGCCAAAGGTGTTCCGGAATTAGATAAGTGGACGTGCAGTATGAAAATCGAAACAATTGCGGTCTCCTTATTAGATACGGTTCTTTGAACTACTTCAAGATTTTTGAACTAAAGAAAGAAATATTTTTATTCAAGTAAACTTAGTTTTAAGCATTAATTAATAGTCATTTTTTTTATTACCGCCCATTAGGATCACAATTTCAGCCAAGAAGAACGGACAAGAAACTTAGCTGTTGCTTTTTCAAAAAGATTCATTATATAAATAATAAATTTGTGTGAATTCATATTACTATGCAGTATCAGAAGATAAAATATATTTTAAGTACATAATTTAATATTTATATTGTTTATTCTGAAACGTGTTTAATTAATTTTTAATTCTTCTGTATTTTGTATACCTAATGCTATATTTATATTGTTAATTCTGAATCGTGTTTAATTGATTCTCAATTCTTCTGTGTTTTGTATACGTAATGCTATATTTATATTGTTAAGTCTGAATCGTGTTTAATTGGTTCTCATTTCTTCTGTGTTTTGTAGACGTAATGCTATATTTATATTGTTAATTCTAAAACATGTTATATATATAACAGCAGTTATTTACAATATACGTGTAATAAAATTGTAACTAAATTTCCTTATATAAGAGATATTTAAGAAAATATATCTTATTTTTTTTTATTTTTGTCTGTATGTTTCGGCATCATACAAAAAGTACTGCACCAAATTGGATACAGTTTTCACAGTAGATCTTCTAAAGGTTGAATATAAAATCTGGTGCATGTTTTATTCCAAAAACAATGCATACGAAGTCGAAGGGTAAACGTGAGTTAAACCTAAACTGGTTACAATACATAAATACAATAAAACAAATCTGTAAACACAAACTCGTTTGTACACCATTATTACAATAATTTAAGTCTAAATCAGCATTTCACGTGCTTTCACACAATTCAAATATTTTATGGTTTGTAAACTCTCGTGAAAATCGCATAAGTACGACCTATGATCTCGCGTCCGGTTATCATAAGGTCATTAGAACGGTACCGAGCTGCTTAACCGACTGTGCAGAAAAAATAACATAATGATAATATTTGTACGTGACCTGTTATTCCAATGCATGAATATTAGTTAGAGCCGCAAATGAACCGAACGACAACTGGTTTCTTATAATGTAGTGGGTTGCCAGATGCTATTTTTTATTTTTACCCAAATGTTATATTTTTTTCTCCAAATTGATGCGATTTTGTTTACCTACCTATTTGTGTCTATTTTTCTTATGTTTTCTCATGTAACCACAAAATGAATGACGACAAAAGAAACTTAACACTTCACTTATACCTACCGATGTACAGTTTAAAAATGCGAAAACTGTTAAAAAAATTAATCAAAGTTTCTCCAAACCCATTTCACTTTTCTCTAGCAATTTCCTTTTCCAAAATTCTTTTTTTTTACCAATTTTTTTGCGAAAAAAATACCCAATCTGGCAACACTGTGTAGATAGCTAAATAAATATGCAGATAGACAGATATTCTATTGTTCCCTCGAAAACTCAACAAAACAACGAAACGCGGAAGTTAAAATGGAATCATCTGTTTATTGAATCATTCATGTTTGTTATCATGTTATTGTACATGATTATAGAGACTCTCACTCGTTTACAGAATAAAGGAGGATAATGTTTTTCGAGCGTCGATACGCAAGTATGTCCAGATTTATAACGCAACGTTTATGTAGCTAGATTAAACAGTTCGAGAACAGATTTCAATAAATAGGGTGTCATTCCATAAGTAACTACAGCGACTATAAACTGGCAAAAATTAATTTCACAGTCTGAACATTTATCCCAAAATTAAGTAAATAACTAAAATAAATTAAAGAAAATTGACAAAATATTCTGAGTCTCCTATATTAAAATGTGTATGGGAATACTCGTATATTCTCATTGTTGCTGTCATATTTTTTTATTCTTAATTTGTACACAAATATAATGTTAATAACAATTAATTTTAAACGTAATGCACAAAGGCGAGCTTATATTTAATAAGAGATTTCTTCTAGTAAACCTATTCATATGATTTAAACTGATATTTAAAAAAAAAATTATTAGTATTTTATATTTATTATGTACATATTATTTGGAATTTTATTGTATTACTCAAATTGTAGTTCTTCAACTCATATAGAACTTCGTAATGTAAAATAAATAAACTATATAATAAATATGAAGGAAAGGAAGTCTCGTACTAAAGTCCATTGACATCCAGAGGACAAAACTAGAAGCAGGACAGGAAACGAAGCGGTGTGTTCAAACAATGCTCTAATTAATGCTAATAGATCAATGATGCGATGTTACGTGACATTATCGCATCCGACAGGGCTGTCGACCATTGTCAATACATATTACTTAATATAATTTACCAAGTTTATATCTGAAATTTCATGTCCGGGATACGTTTATTGGCCAGGATAAGAAGTAGCCTAACATATGTCTTTCTCCATCATCAGTCAATCAATACATATAAAAAAATCGTAACTGATCGCTATCTGTACATGGAAGATATATAAGAAAAAACTTTATGAACGCAATAGAACTCAAAACAATGTATTTTAGAATTTTTGTCAGTTTGTATGTACGTTTGTGCACGCTAATCTCAGAAACGACTTAACCGATTTAAATGCGGTTTTCATTATTGCATTGCAATTTGCTCCACTTAACATTTAGTGTTTGTTTTATTTTAATCGGTTTATAAATAAAAAAATATATTAATCTAAAGAATCACATATAAAATAACCGATCAGGGGAATTGGCTAAAACTTTATGAAGGTATTAGGTATGTAATTATCATTTAAGTATATAAATACAATATAAGACAGGATTCATGAAGGGTGCCAATGAGAATGATATACGGTACATAGAAGCGAGCAACGCCGCGGGAAACGGCTAGTCTCAAATAAAGATAAAGATGTATTTATTTAACAAAGTAGGTTTTTGTGATTAACAGTATGTTTTGTGTACAATAAAAAATAAAGTAGGTTTGTATAAGCACAGAATTTATCATTGATTCCTACACTAGGCCACCAAATTTCTTGACATTGGTCCAATCATTAAGGCATCAAAAATAAAAATAAAATCATTTACAATATTACTAAAGATTGATTTTCTACAAAAACATGACTCAATCAGATTAATATGGATATCAATGCATCAGTTTCGATTCCAAACACCAGTTACGATCTAAAAATTAATGGGCAATCTAATTATCTACCTGACAGAGCCATGACCCCTCACCCACGCGCACTACTTCTGTTGACATTTCTCTCCATTCTCGAAATTGGTCAAACAAAGTTCAGCCCAACATTATTATGCAAACAAATATAAATGGTAATACGGGCCACTACAAATGGGTAACACATCGACACCTATTTTGTTTGATCGCGTAAACAGTGAAAAAGATTTGTGTTGACCTATGGGAAGGTTCCCAGGACTGTGTGTTTGCCTTCAACTACCAGATTCTTCCCACAGACGTTTGGTTCCCATTGACCGTAACTTATATGTTTAGAATGGGAAGCTAATAACATTCCAAGTTATTGCGTGTTATTTACTTATAGATACATTTTTATGCAACTTGGTAAGGCAAATATGCTAACGGCCTATCTAATGGAAAATAGTAACCATTGTCCATAGACATTACAGAGTCACCATAAAGCAGCGTATAGAGGGAAAAAGATTCTTTGTAGTGGGGTCTAACAGCTCCAGTCATATATCCTACCAGGTCGACCTCCACACGGTTCTCCTGAAAACCATCGCGGTTAATTCTTGTTGTGAAAGACAACCCTCTATGTCGAGGCTGTTTTGATGGCGAAGAAATGGCTGCTCACGTAATCCTGGAATGTGAGGTTGTGGCCCATCAACGTTTAAAAATCCTTGGAACGGTGAGGTCGCTCCATGAGGCCTGTGAAGATCCCAGGAAGCTTCTGTGCTTCTGGGCGGAGCTAGGTTGGCTGTACTTTTGCAAAACGTGTTTCGCCTCTAAAAGAGGTGACTTCAGGCAACTTAATACCAGAGGGAAACTTTGTACAAAAGTCATTTGCTTGGGCGCCTCTGTCCTTATCGTTTTTTTACCGTAAAGTAGTTGTGGTTGCATGGCATATTGTACTAATTGACCTAGTAAACGTTATTTTGCTCCCTGTCACTACCAGCATTAACACCAGGTTAATTTTTTCATATCACGATAAAACTATCCTTTTATTTTATACAAACAATACATATGACATCTCAACCTCAATTAAATTAATTGACTATTATAGGAATAGAGATGTTGATTGTATTAATAAATTTTTTGACAATACCACCATCGTTCCCATTACTGCGGTGAAGCAGCATCTGTAAAATGGAAATTTTGAGAATGTAGTCACCGCATCATGTTGCGGTAACTCTTTGCCAGTATTTTCTCACGGTGTCTACCGTAAGTAATTTTTTAAGAGATGAAAATGGAACGATAACTCCATGAATACTGATAGTGTACTCTGTCAGGCTTTACTAGTATAAAGGGTGGTAGGCGAGATTAATGATACCAACAGATGAGGTAAGAGTGCAAAGAAATCTTATAAAAAAAACTGGTAAAAATTAAGCAAGGTCAGACAACATATAGTGACGATTTCACCAAAAATGTACCTAAATGGCTTCCAAACTGAACTACAAGGATATCTCCTTGTAGTTCAGTCCTTGTACCTAATAGGGTATATTGCTAGTCCCTGTTACAACAAAAAATATCACGTAAGACACTCTCAACAACAAAAAATAGTTGAATGAAGATCCTTCTTATCGAAGTTGGTTGATAAATTGCCCGTCACAAAAGTATTTGTTTCACTACAATTGCTACAAACTTTTATTCATTACAGAGAAATACAGCTACACCTTGAAAATATTTCAACATAAAAATGCGAGTTTATACCCCATTAGCAGCTGCTAAAGGTGTGGACCTAAAATACACAAACATAAACTTTCTGTAACACACAAAACATTCACTTAAGAATATTTCACTGTCATTTGGAATTACGAAGATTTGTACAAGTTACAGAAATGCACCAACATAATGTCCGCTTGGTAAATAAAAAAGTTAATAAAATAATATGAGGATATAATGATATGACAAAGTCATAAAAACCCAACTGTTTTTTTTTTCTAAAGTGCTGTTTCACAAAATGGCTATAAAGGACCTAAAGAAAACTATTTATCTGTAAAAACTTTTATATCGTTTTAAGTCCCGATTGTGTATTTAAAATCTGCATCTTTTTGAAGTCGGTTAAAAAGTAGATAACAACAGACTCGTTTATTTTTTTAACATTAAATAAATTGCAAAATATTTATCACTACACCACTGCATCATTCATTTGCATTTTATTTCAATTCGCAGAATGTAAAACATATCTTAGTAGCATATAATTTTGAGAGAAAACACTTATCTAAAATATATATAAAGTTAAATATAAATTAAGTGCAGGTGGCAAGTGAAGTAAGTTGTAATATCATTATTGTCATATCTGTATTATCTACAGATATGAGTAGTTGCATTAAAATGTACAATTATACATACTCTAATTTACTACAGTAATTGCAAACAAATTATTATTGAATATAAGTATTATGAAAAGGAACATTATTTACATTATTTTTCTTAGTTCTAACAATGGCATTATTATTATATTTTTAGGTTATTATTTTCTATAAATTATATATTGGGTGGAAATTTTACTAATATAATAAAACTTTAATTGGACGTAGACATAAATCTTTCATTTAAAAATAATTGTTGTTATAGTAGGAGCAATAGTATGACTGTGTTTCGGTTTGAAGGGTGGGATATGGCGTGAATTTACAGGGTATAGAGGAATAACACCTGAGTCCTCAGAAATGGCAAAGCATCGGGGGTAGCATAGGCGAGACAGTATATTGTGTTATGTCCATGGTACTGCTCATGTCTATAGGCGACGGTTACCACTTTCCATCAGGTGGGCTGTCAGCTTGTTTGCCATTCTAAGTTGTATAAAAAAAAATAGTAGTTTTCTTCTACCAAAGTTTTCTTAGAGACTACAGTATGGGATTCTTCAAAAAGGATATATCAAGGTTTATTCAAGGTCGGCAACGTGCACGTGACACTCTTAATATTCCAGGCGTCCATAGACTACAGTGACCGTTACCATCAGATGGGTTGTATGATTGTTTGTCACCTTTGTCGTATAAAAAAAAAATTAAAACAATATCTATTTGCTCCGGTTTCACGTAAAAACCAAATTGAAATTTCAATTTTGTATTCCCAAAAGTCTAACTTAAAAGCTGGTGTATGTTTTATTTTGAAATGCCATCGGAAGTGATCTATTTAATTGATTTTCAAACTTCTGATAACCACGCATACGTACCGGCAAAAAGATAATACTATACTATGCTTACACAATTGTTTATTTACTTAAGAGTTTATTTATTTCATTTACTTACGAGTGTAAGTAAATGATATAATTTCGATTTCATTCAAATGTTATGTACCTTACCTTAAAAAGACTTAAAAAAAAATCTCAGCTTATACTTACTTCTGATCAGCCATTAACTCACCACTGTTGAACACAGACCTCCCCCATAAAGGAAGTTTGCCAATAATTACCACGCTTGGCAAGTGGGTTGACAACCGCAGTTAGGCTTTTATGTCTAAAAAGAGACGCTACTGCTCTTAGCCATTAAGTTCCCTTAGTCGTCTCTTAAGATATCCACGGGAAAGGAAAGAATGACCCATTTTATATTGGGACCACACGGTAAATAGACATATGTACCCACTTCTTTCTAAAATATACATTTTTAAAAATTCTAAAAACTATTAATAGTGTTACAAGTATTTATAAGTTACAGACACAGTTTAGCATCAGACGTGCCGTATGCATACGGCTCACAATTTCTAGTACAAACAAAATACATATTATTGTTTTTTAACACGATATTAAATTGTTAACCTTGTGAGTAACTCAGTAAATTTTTAATAGTTGATTATCTTTATTATTAACAAGATGTAGCCAAGGTAAAATCGGACGCGTAAAAAAGATCAGTAAACACATAATAACAGAGACGGGATCGAGCCCGGGACCGCGCGGTTACGAGCCCTCTAATTAGACCGGACGCAGCGGGTAACGTGCGCAGACGCCGATTGATTCAACCGCTGTCATTTCGTATTTATTGCTTTTACGATGAATTTTTTTTATACGGAAGCTTAATATAGACTTATCTAATATTTAGTTTCGTTCACGTATTTTTTTTAAACAATTTTCGAAATACGGTTCATCATCATCATCATCATATCAGCCGTTATCTGTCCACTGCTGTACTTAGGTCACCCCCATAGACTGCTATAAGGATCGGTCCTGAGCCATCTGCATCCATTGATTCCCTGCAATGCATTTAAAGTCGTCACTTCAACTAGTGGGAGGTTGTCCTAGACTGCGTTTGTCCGTACGGGATCCTCAAGAACTTACCTTCCCAATTGGTTGTCGGTTCTTCGAAATAGGTATGATATCATGTCATATAGTAATGTGCGGTTATTTTCATAAAATAATTTGAAAAAATTAAGGCGTCTGAAGCACTTAAGTGTGTGCGTATAAGAACCACGTGGAAGTCGACCTGAAAGGGTATAATATTGTTAGCAATGGGGCTATTAGACTCCATTACTAATAATCCTTTCGCTGGCGGGGTTTTTTTTAATGGATGATAATGGAATGGTAACCCTGCGCTTTCGGTATATGCTATCGGGGCACCAGTGAAGAGGATGATAGGCGAAAATTAAAAGGCAAGTTGTTTAACCCATCATGATGAATAACAGCTGAAATGTATTACGAAACAACCCTGGCTGGCGGAGAGTTGAACCATATTTGCTATATTTCAGTGTTAAATGGCAGGATAACCTCTGTTCAGTCCTCAGATAAATTATATACAGGGGTCAGCTTGTTTATATAATCTATGGTGTGGAATATTTTATCTATGGTACACAGACTTGTCCATAACACATCAACGTGTGAGCCCCGCACGGCGCCGCGATTTTGACAGATGATTTAGTGGACCAAACCCGAACGCTGCTTCTTCACTTTTTATGTTTCTTATTTTTTTAATTTATCACTAACCTATCACCTGTTTACAATTCCAACGCTTGTCTTTTGATTGCTTTCAACATATATGTAACTAGTTATGAAGTTAAACGCGACTTTGCTCGCTTGAATTAAAATAAAAAGTAGCTATCAATATACGGTTTAAGAACCAAATTTCATTCAAACGCGATTAGCGTTATAAGTAACAAACATCCGAACTTTTAGATATTGGTTTTTTATACAACTTAGAATGACAAACAATCTGACAGCCCACCTGATGGAAAGTGGTAACTGTCGCTTATAAATATGAGCAGTGCTATGGACATAACAAAGTATACTGTTTCGCCCACGATACCCCCCCCCCCCCCCATGCGTTGCCGTTTTTGAGGACTAAGGTGTTATTCCTCTGTACCCTGTAAAATCACTGCCATATCCCACCCTTCAAACAAAACACAGCCATGCAAACACAACTACTTCATGGTAGAAACACGAATAGGACAGAGGTGCCCAAGCAAACGACTTTTGTACAATGTCTCCCTCTGGTAATGATAATAATATTAAAAGCACAGATAGAAAAATAATAGATTATATAATAGCTTTGTATGGTTGCCAGTTTTATTATAAATGGTAGGGTTCTCTAACTTAAAAATTGCCTAACGTGCCGTTGATAAGCATTCAAAGAACTTCAAACTTAAAAAAAAATGGCGTTTAAACTCTGTTCCTCGTATATTGAACGGCTAACGCACATTTCATTTATTAAGTTAACGGCATAGTTAACATTTAAATGAAATTATAGCAGTTTTTATTTGAGACACATGTGTGAGCGACACATCTGCCCCACGATATGTAACGACCGCATACTTGCTACGTTCCGGGTCCTGTTACCAGTCCTTTGTCTAGAGTGTGGGATATTACGTTAAGTAGATATTACATGATACATGCTCTAAGGGTTTATAAACCGGGATAACCATAATAATATAATCACCACCATCATATCAGCCACTATCTGTCCACTGCTGAGCATGGGTCTCCACTATAAACTACCATAAGGAATAGATCTGGCGTGAACATATTATCATCATCATCATCATATTCCTATCCTTATCCCAATTATTATTTGGGGTCGGCGTGAACATATATGGCACATAAACAGGGATAGTCGTAAAGAATATCCATCCATATCTGCTGGTTACTGTCTGTTGCTGAACATAGACGTCCCCCATAGATCGCCATTAGGAACGGTCTCGAGCCACCTGCATATCGGGGACTGGGGGCCGTTTCTGCTTCGTATTTGCCATTGAGGGGCTTTGCCAGTATTTTTTTATACAACTTAGAATGGCAAACAAGCTGAGAGCCTACCTGATGGAAAGTGGTAACCGTCGCCTATAGACATGAGCAGTACCATGGACATAACAGACTATACTGTTTCGCCCATGATACCCCCCATGCGTTGCCATTCCTGAGGACTCAGGTGTTATTCCTCTGTACCCTGTAAATTCACGCCATATCCCATCCTTCAAACCTTAACACAGCCATGCAAACACAACTGCTTCACAGTAGAAACACGAATAGGACAGAGGCACCCAAGCAATCGACTTTTGTACAAAGTCTCCCTCTGGTAAAGTAGTTGCTACGCTTGGCATGCGAGTTAAAATTTGGTGAATTAGGCTTTGGTGATGTTTTAAGAGAGACGCTATTGCCCTTCTCTTGACCATTAACTTCCCTTAATAGCCTCTTACGACACCTATGGAAAAGTAAAAGGTGGCCTATTCTATTCCAGGACTACACGGTCGCATTATATGAAAGGGCTTTATTTCTAGATTTTAAAACTAATTATAATTTATATTTTTTTTAATGGGTGATAATGGAATGGTAACCCTGCCTGCGCTATCGGTATACGCTAGCGAGGCACCAGTGAGAGATGACAGATGACGTTGAAAGCAGGTCAGTTAGCCCACCATGATGAATTCGACAAGAATTAACCATGATGGTTTCCAGGGGGAACCGCGTGGAGATCGACCTGAGAGGGTATATTGCTAGCAATGGTGCTATTAGACCTCATTACTAACAATTCCTTTCCCCTCTATAATTTATATTTAGACTGTATGATTTTTATAATCGTTAAAATGTAAGGAAGAAAGCATTTCCCCCTTATCATCGAAGTTTGTGAAATGATTAACCTAAAATAATTTATATAACAGTTTATAAAATTATATATAAATATTACTGAAAGATTTATTCAAAATTTCTAACTAGCACTGTTTTTGAGAAAGAAAAACCATCAAAAACAAATTTAGTGACGATCACGTTTTTATCACAATTATAACTCAAAATAATAAATTTCTAATTGTAGCATGAATATAATAATAACAATTAAGTGTGTATTTTGTGTGATAAATGCTACAAAAGTATTTTTTTTCTTTATGGTTTACGGTACAGTATTTAAGGCATCCCGTCCTCGCTATTGGATACGGGTGACGGAATGTCTATACAAGAGGGTACATGGTGGACGCAGTTTAGACGCAATATTTGAGGAGCATTAGGAAGGTAACAAAAGTAATTTAATCTCATATTTATATATTATTTACCAGAGGGAGACTTTGTACAAAAGTCGATTGCTCGGGTACTTCTGTCCCATTCGTGTTTCTCCCGTGAAGCAGTTGTGTTCTCATGGCCGTGTTTCAGTTTGAAGGGTGGGATATGGCATGAATTTACTGAGTACAGAGGAATAACACCTGAGTCCTCAGGAATGGCAACGCATGGGGGGTATCATGGGCGAAACAGTATACTCTGTTATGTCCATGGTACTGCTCATGTCTATAGGCGACGGAATGACGATGATGGAAAGTGGTAACACTTTCATTCAGGTGGGCGGTCAGCTTGTTTGCCATTCAAAGTTGTATAAAAAAAATTTGCGAATGGAACCCTTGGCGTGTGATTTCAACTCACACTTGACCGATTTTATTTGGTTTAGGTTTCTCATTGAAAAATTCAAAATGCCTATTTTGCATAAATAAGTATTTTTCATTTTTCAGTGAGAACAGTAAAATTGTGACTATAGACTCAGACTCGCACTTTGCTGATTTTTTATGTTATCAAAACACGTGCTGGTAACAGGTGACAAGAAGGCATGTGTCACTTTGATATATGCACAGTGACGGACCAATTAAAGAAATGCATTAGCATTTTATGCATTCCAATAAGGCGTTTTACATGTTGATTGGATTAATGATATGTTCAATGCTGCTTATTGCTTAATGCACATGCTTTGCTGCTACTAACTTTAGCCCGCGTCTTTGTTTGCCTACAATTTTACATTCAGATAATTAAAGTCTCCCTCTGGTAAATACATAGATTACAGTACATAGTGTTGTTTTTTTTTTCATGCAACTTAGAATGGCAAACAAGCTGAAGGCCAACATGATGGATAGTGGTAACCGTCGTTTATGTAGGGAAAAGGATTGTTAGTAATGAAGATTAAGAATCGCATTGCTAACAATATACCCAACCACGTCGACCTCCTCGCGGTTTCCCCTGGAAACTATCATGGTAAATTCCTGATGAATTCATAATGATGGACTAACTGGCCTGTTTTCATTCTCATATATCACCCTTCACTGGTGCTTCGCCAGCGTATCCCGCTAGCGCAGGCAGTTTACCATTCCATTTTCACCCATCAAAAAAAAAGTACCATGGACATAACAGAATAGACTGTGTCGCCCATGATAAACTTCATGCGTTGCCTTTTCTAGTAATATGTTATAAAATATAAATAAGTGTAGTATAACGTAATCAGTATTATAATTGTAAACATTTGAGATTTATATATTTGTTACACTCGCAGTCTGAACAAATTTGAATGAAATTTGGTACCTACATAGATATAATGAACCAGTATCCGAGTTTGAATATATTGATTTATAAACTTATCGAATTTCGCAAAATGTCAATAAATTATTTAGAAGGTGTCCAGGAAATTAATTTTATTGTTTTATATATTATTTCCTAAGGGAAGGGAATTGGGAAGCTGTCAAACTTATTAAGTTGGTAAATTTAATTAATAAATTAATAATTAAGCCGATCAAAGATTAACGCAAGAGATACATTTTAAGATAAAAAGCAAGAGGAGAAATAAATTATTGTTAAATTTATTATCAATTAAAAAGAATATACCTATTTACATAGTAAATGTTGCATAATGAGGCGTATAGTGAACGAAAAAAGAAACGATAAAATCGTTAAAAATAATAAACACATGCCACGCAACCGTCCACATCGCCTCACTCGAATGGCATAGGGACACTTATCGATATACACGAGGTTAGCAATGTAGCAGACAAATCTAATGACAAAATTTTGTTTATTTACTTTTATTTACAAATTATTATAATGACTTTTTTTTAAGGTATGAAAATGGAATAATAACTCCACCTGTGCTATCAGTATGTGCTGGCGTGGCATCAGTGAGAGATGATTGGTAAGGATCAAAGCAGGTCAGTTGGCCCACCGTGAAGAATTCGACTAGAATTAACCACGACGATTTCCAGGAGGAACCGCGTAGAGGTCGAACTAATAGGGTATATTACTAGCGATGGAGCTATTACTAAAAAACCCATTTCTAAAAAACCCTTTCCTTCTGTCCATAATGGGGTAGTAAGTGACACTTGTTGCTATTATGGTGCACGAAAAACGTGATCGTTAGAATCCCATGTAGCAGATAGCGAGCCTACATTTAGATTAAAAGTAAACAGAAAAGAAAAAATATATTCCTTAAAAACTTATAAACATCTTTTAAGAAAAATAAGTTCTCGAATCGTGTATAATTTTTGGAACAATACGCACGATTTCGAAACCAATTTTGATAATTCTGTTTTTTTTTTTTTTATAAATCAAAGACTGCTATAGCTAAAATTAAGAATTTGTAAAGATTTTTGGATATTTAGA
This sequence comes from Galleria mellonella, assembly GCF_026898425.1. Classification (NCBI taxonomy): domain Eukaryota; kingdom Metazoa; phylum Arthropoda; class Insecta; order Lepidoptera; family Pyralidae; genus Galleria; species Galleria mellonella. The sequence goes on from NW_026442117.1 coordinate 4,190,464, forward strand.
TGAAATTCGTTGGGAGGTTATTACTTACTATTATCCTTACTAATTATAGATCTGAAAGTGAGATTGTTTGTTACCTAATAGCGTCTTAATGGCTTATTATTTATTATGGCTTAACTAATCACTATGAAAAGTGGTATGTAAAAAAAATATCTGCTATATTTATCAGCGTAGTAAGTATAAATGTAAACACAAATATTTTTAACCTAGTTTATGTAGACAAAGTACAACAGCGAAATGCGAATAGCAAATACTCTATAGGATCCACTAATATTTTCAACTTTTTGCCAAATTTTATCCAAATAAATTGCAGTATTTTTAATCTATCTATAAGTAATATTTTTTAAAAATAATATCATCAATATAAACTTATTTATATAAATACAAAAATCTCAAGACATATCTCGCGATATAATAATACAGTGTATATGTATCCTTAAACACAACACCTGTTCACACGATCAGGTGTTCTGAAAACACCCTTCACTTTTACCACATCACTTGAAATACCACCTACTCTACCGAATCGTACTACATACATTGAGGGTTTCCTACAAAATCTTATAGCATTCTGTGTAATATAAAACGCAATAGGTATTGTTAAATCTTGTTAGTCGATTGTAGAGTATTATCAATTGTCGCCTGCATTCATTGATATTTTCACGTACAACTGAACATCGTTATAATTTGTAACATTTTCAATTTGCCGCATTTAATGGGTCTGATACCTGTAATAAATACTCTTAACGGTATGTGTGCTAAAAAGACATTTTAACTTCAATAATAAGGAGGGAGAAGGATTGTTAGTAGTGGGTACACTGACAGGGTGTCAGGGCGACCTCCACGCGGTTCTCACTGGAAACCAATGTGATTAAATCTTATTTAATCCGTCACAGTGGGCTAACTGACCTGCTTTCACCAAGGGGGAAAGGGATTGTTAGTAATGCGGACTATCACTCCCATTGTTAACAATATAGCCTATCACGTCGACGTCCATGTAGTTTCCTCTGGAAACCATCGTGCTGAAACCATGGGACAGAGGTACCCAAGCAATCGACTTTTGTACAAAGTCTCTCTCTGATAAATTCACAATAAATTCACATGTAATTTCTGTTTATTATAATAAATCAAAATAAACCAATAAAAGGAATATACATATATATAAATTTCTTATATTGTTAAATATTCATACGCAGACATAGAAGCAGAATGATTAAGGGATATATTAAACCTAATTCTATTAAAAATTAACAGTGTCGCCCGCTTTTTATAAAAGTCGTTTGCTTGGGCACCTCTGTGCCATTCGTGTTTTTACCGTGAAACAGTTGTGTTTGCATGACTGTGTTTCGGTTTGAAGGGTGGAATATGGCAGTGAATTTACAGGGTACAGAGGAATAACACCTGAATCCTCAAGAATGGTAACGCATGGGAGGTATCATAGGCGAAACAATATACTCTGTTATATCTATGGTACTGCTCATGTATATGCTATAGGCGACGGTTACCACTTTTCATCAGGTGGGCCGTTAGCTTATTTGCCATTCTGAATTGCATAAAAAAAGGAAAAAACATTCTAACAAAATAAATTAATTTCATTTCATAAGCAAAAGATTTATTTGTTTAAGGGCCATAATTTACCCATAAATTGGTACGTAAAGTACACTATGATAGCGACATTTATTTCAATCTAAGTCAATATAGATCACCTATATCTAAACATCAACTAGAAGTGTGCCAGTGGAGCCACCTGGCGCAAGGTGCGCGGCATGTGCAATCGACGCGTGCTACGATGGAACCACGACAATAGCGTCGTTTTTATTATGACTCCACTATGAGGGTCACTTCCAGACTTTCGCTATTAAACGTGGAAAATCAGCTTTTGCCCGCTTTTAAACTTCAATTGTAATAATTATACACTAGCGACCCACCCAGGCTTCGCGCGGGTACACATCACATCACATAAGAAACTTTTAAATTTATCAGTGTTTCTCTACAATATTATACATGTATTATACATATAAACCTTCCACTTGAATCACTCTTTCTATTAAAAAAAACCGGTTTAAAATCCATTGCGTAATTTTAAAAATTTAAGCATACATAGGGACGAACAGACAGCGGCAGTGACTTTATTTTATACTATGTAGTGATTACAAAATTACATTGTGTAATAAAGAATAAATAAAACAAAATTAAAAGATACATCCCACAAAAAAAAACAGACTTAATTTAATACTAATATTATATATGTGAAAGTAAATTTGTATGTTGTGTTTTTGCATCTTAACGACTCAACCAGACGTCTTGCATATTGTATTCGTATGCGTGGAGAAGAACTTTGTCAAAATATCCCAGTCACACGTACGAAGTCGCGGGAAAAACTAGTAAAAAAAATTATACTTTTTCTACACATATGTACAGTTTATTTATATAGTCCTCATTCTTGTACTATATCACATAATACAAGTAATAATGAAATATTATATATGAAGCAAAATTGCCAAATTGTTTTTTTTTTATACAACTTAGAATGGCAAACAAGCTGACGGCCCACCTGATGGAAAGTGGTAACCGTCGCCTATAGACATGAGCAGCACCATGGACACAACAGAGTATACTGTTTCGCCCATGATACCCCCCATGCGTTGCCATTCCTGAGGACTCAGGTGTTATTCCTCTGTACCCTGTAAATTCACGCCATATCCCATCCTTTAAACCGAAACACAGCCATGCACACACAACTGCTTCATTTTAAAAGTAATAAAACGGTCCGGCTAATGTCCTATCTCGTTCTATTTCGTAGCATAAACGTATTTATACATAACATACATGTATATATTCGAACACATACACACGGAATTTCATCAATAAATCAATCAATCTACTATGTTTTTGTAACATCACTACAACCATTTATCCCGTTAACGTGCCATGCCTTGGTACCGACAAACAAAAACCAACCAACAGTCCATCTTCGATATTGTAATCGCTGGTAAATTAACTACGACTAGTCCTAATACGACCAAGGTGCTACTCAAATAGTGATGTGCCGAGTCGATTTTTTAAGTATAATACATTTATAAAAAATTATATATATATACAATATATATATATATAATATATATATATATATATATATATATATATATATATATATATATTATATATATATATACATATTAATTATATATATATATATATATAATTATATATATAATTTTAATCAGTACCAAATTACGAGGATATCAGTACTCAGTGAACTTTTTCAGATTCAAGTAATTATTATTTGATTTCTGAAGCTTACTTTTAATTAACATAAATATTTCATTATTTGACAAAGTTACCTTTGGTAAATTAAGCAAACAAATAATGAAACAGAAATATAAGAAATTACTATAGATAGATAAATACTCGACTATGGTCTAACTCTACCGTAAGACAATTTATAATTTAAATAAAAAATGTATTATTTAATTGAATAATTCAATTTGTTACTAATTTCATGTAGTAAATGTTTGTAAATTTTAACAATGCTTAGTTGCCTTTTCATTAAATTCTATTAAAACAAACTATATAGTAATTAAATAGCACAACTACTCAACTTCTGTATTCGAGTATCGTGTATCCGAATTCTGTATAATGAGTATTCAAGTACCCCGAGGATCGAACACCAACTGGATAAAAAGTATTCGATTTCATACTCGATTTAGCCTAACTCGGAACGTCACTATATTCAACTGACGTTACAGGTGGCGTCGTCAGGTGTAACACACCCTAATCATTCCAATACGCCAAATTATTTCATACGTACAAGGACTCTAACGCACAACTAACGAACCTGATGAATCTTATTACGTCGTGATAAGAGTTATTTCACAATGGCAATTAATTTATAAAGTATGTACATAATTTGGTGGCATTACCTTTGTTTTATAGAGCACCTTGTCTATTTGCCGCAATTTAAGGTCATGACATCATGAGACATTTCATTTGTAATTATAATAACGAATTGAAAATATTTGCCGCCGTTTTGTATTCTTTGTTAAGAGCGTTCATACCGAAGTGAGGCTACGTCAAAACTATGCGTTATTTTTCATAGATAATTAAATTCTTAGTAATACTAAATTATTATTTAAAATATGCTCTGATACCTTTCTAAAACTTTAATCTTGCTTTAAGATACTTATATATTCATCGCCTTTTTTGGATTATTTTTTTTTTTACCTCATTTTATAATTTTTATGTATGAATTATTTTATTGATATGTAATTTATCTATAAAGAATATATAATATTCAGCATAATTTATTTTTGTTATCTATACTGACCCCCTTATTAATAAAAACGTTAAACCTCTCAAACCTATTTTAACTAATGGAGTGTTTTATCTTTTTCTTTTGCGCTTATTTCGTAATAGTCGTAGAATACTGACGGATATATATATTCAATGTTTGTCAGATCTGTTAGTATTCTAAGACTATGACGATTTCTCAATTTGAAAGACAGTGGCAAAACAGTGTAATAACTTAAATAGGTTTGTTGAAGTTATTATGAATAAAGAGGAAATACGCTTTGATTAATTGTTTGTAATTGTCAACTAAAAACTACTCAACCGTTAATAAAAATTCTTCACCTAAAGAAGCCTTTGTTATCTACAAGTAACACAGCTGTACTATGGACATAACAGAGTATACTGTTTCGCCCATGATACCCCCCATGCGTTGCCATTCCTGAGGACTCAGATGTTATTCCTCTGTACCCTGTAAATTAACGCCATATCCCACCCTTCAAACCGAAACACAGCCATGCAAACACAACTGCTTCGCGGTTGAAACACGAATGGGACAGAGGTACCCAAACAATCGACTTTTGTACAAAGTATTTTTTTGTGAGACAATCTGTAATTATGTTTTCACATTTTGATATAAACGATCTTAAGGTTCGCCAAACGTTGATGTGTAGTACGAATGCAATGACCATATTTTAAACACTATAAATTTTAATGAACGATTAACTTTATTAAGAACAAACTAATTAACATAATTATATTTATTTTAAGCCAGAGAATACTGATAATTATCTATTTATAGTCGATTAAAAAGTGTGCAAATGTCAGACAATCTCCCGCTACGATTGGCTAGGTAAGATAAAGAATAGCGCAGGAAAAAAGTGTTCACACTAAGAATAAAAGATTAAAACATTATAACATTCTATGAATACCTTCACGACACGTCTCTTATAAGGTAGATAAAAAAAAGTAAAAAAAAAAAATTTTTTTTTTATTGTGGGTAGCTTTAATTATGATTCAATTTGTATTCCGCATGCTTCTGAACGTTCAATAAATCAGCTGGTCTATATTATATATTTAATACGATCGACATATGTTTTAATTCTATGCACATCTGTTCATTGTAAGTGTACATCAGTAAATATGGCCTTAAGCTTCAAAATGTTTCATTGCTTAATCTCTCTACATGTCATCTCGTTGATAATTTGCAAATGCATTAAAACTAAAGGTGCATCTGCAATGATTAATATTATATGATTAATACAGGCTTTGGGGGGGGGGGGGGGAAGGGATTGTTAGCAATGGAGTTCGACATTGCTAGCAATATGCCCTATCAGGTCGACCTCCACGTGGTTCCCCCTGGAAACCATCGTGAACAATTCTTGTTGAATTCGTCACGATGGGCTAACTGACCTGTTTCATCCTCATCTATCATCCCTCACTGGTGCCCCGCCGGTGTATACCAATAGCACGGGTGGGTTTACCATACCATTTTCACCCATAAAAAAAAATAAAGAAAAAAATACAGGCTTTAGGTGGGAGACAACTAATAGTAACTTCTTTCTAATTCTCTCTCTCCACTCCACCTCCACTCCACTGAAAACTCCACTCTCACCTGGAAATCATTATAATTAATCCCTGGTGAATTTGTTACGATGGGCCAACCTAATGCGAGATATCATCCCTCAGTATCCAGCGTATACCGATAGCGCAGCCTGAATTTTAACACTTTAAAACTTTACCCATACTTTGTAACATAGGTAAACGTTAATTTTTTTCTTTCTAAATATAAATAAGTAATATACTTTATTTTTAAATTGCTGTTGATTTAGCGCCTATAATAAATCCTAACATAAACTAAAAACACCTATATGTAGACTATTTAATAAAATTAAAAAGTACCTAGTCGAGATTTATTATACCTGCAAATTAATATACCTCAGTCACAAACGCAGCATATACGCAACTTATTACTTATACTATGCTATTATAAAGATAAAGTAATGAATTGCATACGTCCCGCCTGAAGGTAGACGTGTAAATTAACGTACTGCTTGTCCTACTAAGCAAGAGCTGTAAATTTATAGTATAGAATAATTACAATGTATTTATTGTACACAATAAATGTACAATTGCTTCCATTTAACATAGCGAAGTTCAGCTGTTGGCATGAATCAACTGAGACACAACATTTATCAATTAAAAAAATATAATTTCACTATTCAACTGACGCACCGCAAAATTACACCAGAATTTAAATTGAGCTTAAATAATTTTTTGTTTTAATTATCATATACAAAATAGTTACTACAGCCGTCCGGTCAAGATCGATCTGTAATAAAGGTGCATGGCAAAACGACCAGGTGTCAAGTTGAGTGTTTTATTAAAAAAAAAAAGTAAAGAACTAAAAAGCGAAGATTTTAGACACACCCGTCTAAAAAAATCAGTGCAGGTGCTCGTAAGAAATTGGTCAGGCGAAAAGACAGCTGTCCACAGTCTGAATTATTAAGGAAAACATTAGTGATACAATAATAATTTTTTGTGATCGAATCAGCTGCCCTTGTTACAGACGAGTATCTAATATTCGTAATGATATGCAGAAAGGTTCATATTATATACAGATTTAACCATAGATTACATAGATAGTGTGTCTACATAGAAATGCCTCGAGAAAAACAGATCAACTTTTTCATACAAGTTTGCGTGACAAACAGTTATGAGTTATTCCTTTGTAGCTTCTATATTTATTTTGTTTTATAATTTCTGCGCCTTTTTAATGCGTAAATACTCATTTTATTTATTAAAGAATACGTTATAGATAAATTGTATGCGTAACTATATAGAATACTGATAGAAAAAACGAGTTAGCTAATTTGACAATTAGCTGACAAAAAGTTGACTCGTTTTTGAGACTCCATGCTCTATCTATATAATCTAAGATATATTATATTATAAGATATTGTTGCTAATATTAAATAGTTCTAATGTAATAACCTGTATTGGGGCAAATAAAAATCTTCAAATGTTTGAAAACATTTCTCAGAAAGCCAATTGTAAGGTTTCTCATTAAACTTTTTGACTGTCAAATCAATGTATTTTGTCGATATACGTGTATTATTATATATTTTCACTGCCATATAGTAACAATGTTTTTTTTTTTTGTACAATACCAATCTATGTCGAGGTTGGTACTACGTACATAACGCAATAAATACATTCAATATTACAAAATTGTTACCACTAACCATAGATGGAGAAAGTAAGTAGATGAAGAGCCACTAATGCAAATACATTATCGACGTACTCATAATTTTTTTTTTGTATTGTTTTATTACTACACTCTATAAATTTAAGAATTCCTACGGAATGCTAAACGTAATTTGCGTACAGTAACAATTGTACCTTTTATTTATTGAGAAATGTTATATGAATTGGTGAACAGACATTGACGTTTTGATAGTGATTCTGGGATTTCCTTATTTCTTTTAATATATGATAATAAGTATAATAGTGTACTGATTACCATATAGGGCCATAAGGGACTGGTCCCTTATTAAAGGCGCATACGTACTCTCAGTTACGTCTTTGCAAAGTTTTACTTATTTATTTTATATTTTATTGTACACACATAGTATATATATATATACAAAGTCGATACCCATATGTCTGTCCCTATGTATGCTTAGATCTTTTAAACTACGCAAAGGATTTAGATGCGGTTTTTTTTAATAGATAGAACGATTCAAAAGGCAAGTTTATAGTTGTAGAGGAACACTGATAATTGTAGAGGTTTCTAATGTAATGTCGTAATGTAATGGGAGGCACCCGTGCGAAGCCGGGGCGGGTCGCTAGTAATATATAAAAATAAGACAGAGGTAAGTAAATGTACAAAGGCGAGCTTATCTCTACAAGTGTTCTCTTCCAGCAAACCCAAAGTGGAAAAGAGCATCAATGTCACCGGATATTTTGTAATAACCCCGTTTTTTTTTTCGGTCCCGGATATTTAATTCCAGGTTAATTACTTTATTAATGGAATTTTTTGTATTATTAATATTAAAGATGATTTTATAAACTACTGATCTTATTAATACATAATACATAAATTAATACATAATAATAACCCCGTTACTAGTAATATACTTTGTTTGACGTGGCTCCTTCTGGAAACCATCTTGATTAATTCTAGTGACACTTGTCACGATGAGCTAACTGGCCTGCTTTTATTCTCGCGTATCATCCCACACTGTAGGCCTACCATGAAATGATTTCCGAAATTTCGGAGACGAACGAAACAGAAATTTTATGTTACAATTACATAATATATGCCGTTTAAATTTATTAAAAATGTTAAAATATCGTTCCTCTGGACTATTAGGATAGGATTTATGATGAAGGAAATGTTAAACTCCATTTACTGGCTCAGTTTCGATACGAACAAAAACACGAAATTGAGCCCGAAAATTCGGAATTTCATTTCATAGTAGACCACCTGGTACCCCACCAGCGTATACCGATAGTGCAGATAGGCGGAGGTCACCATTCCATTGTCATTCCTAAAAAACGGACACTAACATTTTTAATAGTAACTGTTTCCCGCGAATTCACGTGTATGAATGTCTACATAAAATATCCTATGTAAGTTAAAATATAACCTATCTGTGTGCTAAATTTCATGCAAATCCATTCAGTCGTTTAAGCTTAAAAGAGTCACACACAAACACAAACAAGAACAAATATCCATTCATACATCCTTAGATGATAATACCAGAGAGAGACTTTGCACAAAACTCGTTTGCTTGGGCACCTCTGTCCCATTCATGTTTCTATCGTGAAGTAATTATTTGCATAGCTGTGTTTCGGTTTGAAGGGTGCAATGTGGCAGCGAATTTACAGGATACAGAGGAATGACACCTAAATCCTCAGGAATGGCAACGCATGGGGGGTATCATAGGTGAAACAGTATATTAAGTTATGTTCATGGTACTGCTCATGTCTATAGGCGACGGTTACCACTTTCCATCAGGTGCGCCGTCAGCTTGTTTGTTATACTAAGTTGCATAAAAAAAAGACATTTTTGCGTCTGTAAAAGTATTGTAGTAAAATAAATTATACTTTGGCAGGTGCCATTTCTCTGTAAAAGTAATATCAGTTTGATATCATACCACCTAGTGGTAATGGTAAGCGAAATGGTTACCATGTTCCTTCATATAGAGCTCCGGGGGTCCGAATGGTAAATAGAATTCACCGCGTACTTGTAATGTCCCGCCTATGGGCTCTCAAGCTAGCTAGCTAGCTAGTGGCCCTCTAGACAACAAAGTAATGTATCGGTAAATATATTATCACTACTGCGTGCATTTGACAAAACGAGACAGAATCGTCCAGTATCGTTTTTTTTCGTGTGTATGTGCAAAAACGTATCTAACGATGATGGAGGAAAATATTGTTAGTAGTTATGAACTATTATTATTACACTACTGGATCTAACCTCAAATTCCAAAATTAGATATGCCTATCAATTTCCTGTCGAATCGACTATTTAGTTTTTATTTCTATTCTGTACAAATGTTTAAATACGTATACTACAGAATAGCAAAAACTCGCCTGAAGTAAGAAATAAACGTCTCCTGTATTTTTGAAAAAACTTCTCATATTTAATGAAGATCTCCCAACGACAAATTCTGAAACACAAAACGACATAAAATTTATTAATTGGACAATATTTTTTAATCTGTCATCACCAGCTCTTTATCCATTTTAAATTTGATTACAAACAAAATAACTACAAGACAAAGGATGTATTGTCGTTTTCCGTCCAACAGTGATATAGGAATTTGATCCTTAAAACAAGGGAAAAATTGCGTCCAATAAAAAGTTCGACTCAATTATTCATACAGATAGTCATTATTAATTTAGGTAGATAACTATAATTACGTATATGGAGTGAAATTCGTAGCGAGACACAGCTGCCTGTGTCGAAGACATATTTTAAGATCGCCGCAGCATTCTGCGTGCCAATTTATAAAATGGCCGTATAGATTGGGAGAAAAGGTGCTCATGCACCCGGCAATGCCTGCCGTTCATTCACAGGGTGTGAATTTATAACTTATGTATAAGATAAGAACTCGGTCTATTATACAGGTTGAAATCCAATCATTGGCATTCTTTTAATATAGTCGTCTAGCGAAGTTTCACTTTTCGTGTAGTGTTTTGTATGTCGTGTTGTAAATATGGGTTGAAAAACGATAAAAATTCGTTAAGTTAATCAAATCAGTATGTATAAATATTTCATCATCTCATAATTATTGTTTTTTTGAAAAAAAAAATAATTTTACAATTTATGGAATGAATGAAAAGGAAGGGATGGCCTGTTCTATGCCGGGACCACACGGCAATCTTTAAACTTATTTTTTATATAACTCAAATATTTAATAGCATTATTTTAAAAGATGATAATGATTTCAACTGTACGTGTTACTTATCTTTGGAACTTAATCATATGCAAGCTATTTTAAGTAGATACAAACTACTACCAGTCATTTTTTTATATACCACTGAGGTGGCAAACAAGCATACGGCCCACCTGATGGTAAGCGGTTACCGTAGCCTATGAACGCCTGCAATACCAGAGGTATTACGCGCGCGTTGCCGATTCTGAAGAAACGTCTTTACCCCCCTTTTGAAGAACCCCATGCTGTAGTCTCTTGGGAAAACCTCGGCAGGAAGCTCATTCTATAACCTGAGTGTTCGTGAAAGAAAACATCTCTGAAACCGCGTTGTACGCGACCATTTAGGCTGTAAGGTATGAGGGTGAAATCCCTGTCGATGGCGAGCCGTACGATGATAGAAAGTGGCCGTCATGTGAGGACCATCCTCATACGAGTGATAGGCTATCTTTGATCTTAAGTTTCTAGACGGCAAATAAGTACCAGAGGGAGATTTTGTACAAATATCGTTTGCTTTAGTATCTTTGTCCCATTCGTGTTTCAACCGTAAAACAGTTGTCTTTGCATGGCTGTGTTTCGGTTTGAAGGGTGGGATATCGCGTGAATTTACAGGATACAGAAGAACTGGCCTGAGTCCTCAGGAATGGCAACGCATGGGGGGGGGGGGTATTATGGGCGTAACAGTATACTCTGTTATGTCCATGGTACTGCTCATGTCTATAGGCGACGGTTAACACTTTCCATCAGGTGGGCCGTCAGCTTGTTTGCCATTCTAAGTTGTATAAAAAAAAGTACTAAGAATATTATAAATACGCATCAAGATTGCAACACACATCCGAAACATTTAAAGGACATTTTAAACATAATTTACATTTATGGCGTAGGTTTGAATTATTAATTTATTAATAACCAGCCAACACGGCATCTTTATCAACGTAAGATCCGTGTTACATTCCAAATTGTTACCTTAATTAAAGACTACTACGACATGCATATTATGTATGTATATTTTTCTCGAAATCTCGAAATCTCAGGGCACTGGAGTTAATTGGATTCGCTTCGATGAACAATACATTAAATTATTTATGAATATGTTATATTATAAAATATAATATAGAACAAAAGCTATCTAATTTCTCTTCATCTTTTAATTTTTATATCTTTTAATTTAATAATTACTTTAGTATCTAATCATGAGCAGATCAATTTGTGCAAGCGTTCTCGAATATGACGAGTCAGACATCATTACGTTTAACCATACTTTAGGGAGCTATATATAGCTACTATAGCGATATCATAAGAATTAGGTA